>NC_064578.1:9150403-9455000 GCF_937001465.1 Orcinus orca
TCCCAATCACCAAATTCATCCCACCACCACCACCACCCCTGCCGCTTTCTCCCCTTGGTGTCCATACGTTTGTTCTCTACATCTGTGTCTCTATTTCTGCCTTGCAAACTGGTTCATCTGAACCATTTTTCTAGATTCCACATATATGTGTTAATATGCAGTATTTGTTTTTCTCTTTCTGACTTACTTCACTCTGGATGACAGTCTCTAGGTCCATCCACGTCTCTACAAATGACCCAATTTCGTTCCTTTTTATGGCTGAGTAATATTCCATTGTATATATGTACCACATCTTCTTTATCCATTCATCTGTCGATGGGCATTTAGGTTGCTTCCGTGACCTGGCTATTGTAAACAGTGCTGCAACGAACACTGGGGTGCATGTGTCTTTTTGAATTACGGTTTTCTCTGGGTAGAACAGCCTATCTCCTGAGCACAGTGACTGACTCATGGATAAAGCATGTGATCTAAACTGGGCTAGAATCTTCCCTGGGATACAGATATTCTGGGAGGAAATGAGGACTGCTTTCCTGTTACTAATGTCGTATGACAATGGGAGACTAGTCCTTCTGGCAGCCATCTCTTCCACCAGTAGACAAAATCTGCTACAGAAGTAAGCCAACAGAGACCACCATAGCCAAAGGATGCAAACAGACAAAGAATCCGATTATACAGTTGAGCTCCTGGATCCAGCTATGCCTGAAGCCATAGCTCCAAGACATTCTAGCACATGAACCAATCCACTTCCTTTCATCATAAACTATGTTTAATTACCACCAAGAGTTTGAGTAATATGGGATGAGAGAGGAAAGAACAGCGCTCCATCAAAGTTCTGCATATGGCATATCACATACTCTTTTTCTAAGTTGTGGTCTCAAGTTAATTCTCAGCAAATTTCTCAAAACTCTGGCATCAGCCATGTTCTTTCTTAGCTCCATGCCCTTCCCCATGCTGTTCCTTCTACCTCAAATGGCTTACCGTTCTGCTTCCCTACTTGGTGAGTTTCTACCTAGCTCGAACGTAATCTCTTGGTTGCAATCTTCCCTGGTTTCACTAGATAGTATCAGTTTTCCCCCAAATAAACTACGAGCTGTCTAGAGTAAGACTCACGTCCTACTCATCGTATGTTCTCAGCAACAAGTACCACACCGGGCATGAGGTCACTCTAACTGATATAATTCAAAAATAACTCACAGTGAACTGGAAATTCTGCCTTCAAGGAGGCCTACACTGTCCTGGAGAGTGGGGGAGGGAGACAGAGAATCAAAATTCTAACAGGGCACGGATAAATCCGATTCTATAATTGAGAGTCAACACAATCATGCTGGTATGAAGAGAGCTAATGGCTTCAAAGGTTGCATTAACAGAAGCAGGATGCTTGGGGTGGAGGTGAAAGGACCATCCCATTGTGTGCCGCTCAGCTCCGCCTGGATCTCGGCCCCAGCCCCC
The DNA here is from genome assembly GCF_937001465.1 of Orcinus orca. Taxonomy (NCBI): domain Eukaryota; kingdom Metazoa; phylum Chordata; class Mammalia; order Artiodactyla; family Delphinidae; genus Orcinus; species Orcinus orca. The sequence goes on from NC_064578.1 coordinate 9,151,853, forward strand.
AGACTTAAATGGGGACACTGGAGGGACTGGAGCATCAGACTGGTTGAGTGACATCACGGTTTGCGTATTACTGTTAATAGCTTTCTTGAGATAATAGCTCGCATACTACACAGTTCACCCCCTTAAAATGTACAACTCAATAGTTTTTACTATATTCACAGGGTTGTGCAACGATCATCCAATTTCGCAACATTTTCACGATCACAAAAGGAATCCTGTTCCCTTAGCTGTTATGCCTCCAGCCCCTCCATGCCTTCTCATCTCTAGGCAACCACCCACCTACTTTTTGTCTCTAGTTTTGCCTCTTTTGGACATTTCCTACAGATGGAATCATACGGTCTTTGTGACTGGTGTCTTTCACCCAGTCTAATGTTTTCAACATACTTTTTTGTTGTTGTGAAAGCAGCAGGAACCTCCCTTTTTCATGAACAGTAGTTCAGGTGAGATCCAACAATGTAAGATAAATAAGGGAGAAATGGTACTGGTTGGAAAAGCAGGAAGGGAGTCCTGAGTTTTACTTTTTTGACTTTATCCCTCGACATACGTATCTATGGACAAGGGCCCCTGGGACCAGGGAGCTGGGCCACTTACCAGGTCCCAGGCAGCCCATCTGGACACAGAGAGTTCTATTTTGTTGTACTTTTGAGAGCAGAAAAAAGCAGTGCTGTTTCAAGTCTTTTTTTAATTTTAAGGAACTGCCTTCTCCACGAAGGGGCATGATGTGAAAAACATGCCGAGTCCCTTCTTATGGTAATACTGCACTTTGCAAATGGCTCGGATCCAATCCAATTGAACATAATAAAATGAAACAATCTGTGCTATCTCCAATAGCTTTAATCTTTACCACGCTAACGATTCCGAAAGCCCATGAGCACGGTTTAAGAAAAAAAAAAGAAGAAGAAGAAAGAAAAGACATGCTCTGCTCTGCTGTTATCAGCCTTCTAGGCAGCTGGGGCTAGTGCCTATTTCACCATCAACAGGGTCCTTGGGAAAGAAGCCCACCCCACTGCTTCGAGGTCAAAGTTTATACGTGAAGCGAACTGGGCACAGTCACTGCGCTATCCCTGTGCTACCGACGGTTAATAAGGACACTCGATGGCGTCCATAACTAAGATGGCTGCCCCATTTTGCAAGGTTGGCGAGAACTCCCCGGGGAACTGTTTGGTCATCACCAGGACCTGGCCTCTCTGGCAATTAGCAATGACATTGTCTGTCCATCCACGCAGACTGTCCAGGGCTCAGAGCTCACGGTCCCTGCGGAGCACAACCTAGGGCCTATATGGGTAGGGCTGTGGGGTAGAGTTTCTGGAGAACGCGTGGAAACGACTCATTCGCTCGCTCCCTCATTCACCCACATCTACGGATCATCTCCTACGGACCACGCACGACGCTAAGGCCAGAAATGAGAGGATGAGTCAGATCCAGTCCTTGCTCTTAGAGAGCCCAGAGGAAAGGGAAATTAAACAGAGAGACAGCGGCATTTTTCACATATTGTGGTAAGTACCGAATAAGAAGCGAAACACCAGACTGTAAGGGCGGGGCTGGAGGGCAAACTCCCTGTTCCCTCCCCCGGCTCCTGCGGCAGCTGCTGGGTCCCAGGGTGCTGGAATGGGGCCGAGTGATGCGAAGCCGCTCCCATCCTCTCCCATCTTGCGCCCTCTCCCCGCTTTAATAGATCCTCCACACTCGGAACTCTCTGCCGTCGCCTGCAGCAGTCAGCTCCTGACTTCCACCCTGACCCTTCATCCAGTTGGAACCGAACGCCCACTGGATCTCCTACGTCAAATCTGTATGGTTTCCGTCTTGGCCGTCTCCTCCGGTCAGTTGCCCTTGAAAGCCTAGGAGGTGGGTGGGACTGGTCACTTCCCAATCGTTCAGGGGTAGATTCATCCACTTGGAACATATTTTGGTCCACGAGCTTGCCTCTTTCCTTCCAGGTACGATTCAGTGATGATGAGCTTCTCAGAGAAGCGGCTGAGCTGGGGAAAACGGGCTGGCATGCGTACTGGGTATTTCAGGGGCTGGTGAGTGACTCTGGGGAACATCCTAGAAGGGGAAATACTGCAATAGCGCATGAAAGGAAGCCTTTGGATGATCTCTGTGTATTCCATAGATCCTTCCTCCATTAAGGCAATAATAGTCGTCGGTAATAAAAATAATAAATGATTACTAAGCCCTTAACCATGTGCCAGACATATTCTACATGCTTTATTACATTAACTCCTTTGATCCTCCCAACACCTCTATGAAGTTGCCACTATTATTTTCCCATTTCACAGACTGGAAACGGAGGCACAGAGCCGTGAAGAAATTTCCCCAAAGTAGGGCAGGTAGGACACAGGATTGAACCCAAACCGTCATTTTTGAGGATACGGACATGCCATTAAAATAACTGTGTGAGATATTTAAGCCTCTTTAAAAAGATGTACACTCTTTACTCACTAATTCTCCTTCTGGAAATCTAATCTTAGGAAATATTTGAATATTAGGTATTATATTTATTAGTCTAAACCACAAGTTACTTTTTAGCCTTATTTATGGTAAGTAAAATCTGGAAGCAATGTAAATTTTCAATCTTAGGGGGCTAGTTAAATAAACTAGAGTATTACCCATAAATGGAATTTATAGCCATCATTACAAATGACATTCATGAAGAGTCAATAATATAATGCAACTGTGTTACAACGGCAAGGTAAAATGCAAAACTGAAACTTCCATAGATGGGATGATGAAATGTCTTTGGATATCAGGGTAGGGGATGCACAGGAAAGGAAACATTTTCCATGTGGTTCCATCCAAAGCAGCTATCAGGAAACGATGAATTTCTGGGGAAATCTGTTATCTACTCTCAACCCATAGTCTCCTAACCCAGTGCCTCAAGAAAAGTCAACCTGGTACTTTTCTCTTTTTCTCAGATATTTCACGTGGAAAAACAAATGATATCAGAGGGTGTAATATCTCAGTTGGATGGGTAAAGCTAGGCTCTTTAGCTCACAGAAAAGAAAAGAAACCAAGCAAAAAAGGTTTGAATTCTCAGTCCTGCTCACGCAGTGTATCCGGAATTGATGAGGCACACAGATAGCATCTGGAGATAACTTTTTTCTCCTTGTTCTCAAGCTCAGAACCAAATCACAGCACCTTCCTCCACCCGCTCTGCTTTAGAGCCAATTGAGACCAAATTAGATCACCCGTTTCGTCCAATTGTATAAACCACGGCAACATTGTTTGGGAAAATCTAATAGTCTTAATCTAAGAACTGCTCCTACGCCCACAGTAGAATCAAACAAATAATCAATAAGCCTCCGCACATTATAGCATCACTGAGGGAAGAGAGAGGGAAGAGCAGAGTTTGTGTTTGCAGAGGGAGCTGCGTAGGTGAAATCAAGTCACAATTCAGCAAGGACGAAACAGACAACAGCAACAACAACCACACTGGGATGAGTAACATAGTTTGTTCTGTAGGCTTTAGCAGTTCCAGAATCTTCTGGTGGGAAGTGTTAGATCATGAATCTGAATGAAGCAGGTATTTTCCTAGGCATTTAAAAATCTCATTCAATTGTCAACAACTCTATGGCATTGTTACTATCAACCCCATCTTATTGTTGAACAAATTTGAGGTTCAGAGAGGTTAGTTTGCTTGCCCAAAGTCACACAGCCAGTTAAGTGGCAGAGACAGGCACTGAAATCAAGTTTGTCTGTTTGTTTTTTAACTCAAGTTAAAGTGAATTACAGGCTGGCAAACTGACTTTGGAGTCAGCCACAATCCAAACCCACATTTTCTATAAACTTAGGCAAGTGGATTATATCTTCAACATTCAGTTTCTATATCTAGAAATGGAAGTAACTATACACACACACACACACACACACACACACACACACACACACACACACACGTCAAGTGCTTATTTAGTGCAATCCATACTCGATAAATGTTGGTTCTTAACAGCTTTATCATTACATTACTGTAATTATTTTTAATTAATTTTTATTGGAGTAGAGTTGCTTTACAATGTTGTGTTAGTTTCTGCTGTGTAGCAAAGTGAATCAGTTATACGTATACATATATCCCCTCGTTTTTAGATTTCCTTCCCATTTAGGTCACCACAGAGCACTGAGTAGAGTTCCCTGTGCTACACAGTAGGTTCTCATTGTCTAATTATTTTTTAAAAAGCACACTCTCAACAAAATCATATGCAAATATAAAACTCAAGTTCAACAACACAATGATGGTACACCTGCTTGAGTGTTTAGGCGTGACATGACCAATATCTGCAACTGATCTTGAAATGAATCAAAAAATAAGATAGACTGATGGATGGATAGAGGGGTGGAGAAAGGGGTGAAATGCAAATACAGAGCAACATGAATTGTCAAATCTAGGTAGTGTGTAGATGAGCGCTTACTACAGAATTCTTCCAACTGGCACTGACGTTTTTCATAATAATAAAATGTTGGAGGGAATGGCCTACTACACAGAAACAGAGAAGAACAGAAGACTGTGGCTGAACCCCACAACAAAATGATGAGCAAAAGGGGCCAGACAAGAGTCTGCAATGAATGTTTCTATTTTTAGAAAACTCAAGGGCAGAGAGCTACGGTGACAGAAATCAGAACAGTAGCTGGCTCACAACGATGATGGATTTGCTGATTGGAAATGGGTATAGGTGAGCCTTTGGGGGTGTCGGAAACGTTCTCTATCGTGGTCTGGGTGGTGTTTACACGGGTGTGTAAATTCACTGAGCTGTCTGTAAATACGCGTACACTTTACCGTAATGTATGATACACCTCAAGTTGGATTCAAGCAGCTCACGTTTTCTGAACGCCTTCCCCTCCCCGTGCCAGGCGTTCTTTCTAGGCACTTTCTGAGGCATTCACTTGGAAAACCATTTCAGGGAATTGTCTGACAGAATACATTATTTAAGCCTTCAAGTGTGATGTGAAGCAACCCCGCTTTCTTAGAAAATGACTGTCGTCCCCGAGAATAAACTTGACCTACGAGGAAATCACGAAGGTGTGAAACCCTTGTCCAGCACCCTTGGGCCTTTCCTCCAGGAAACAGTGGCTACCCCCTGGACCCCAAGCTTCTGCCCTCTGGTGTGAGATTCCGCTATCAGGAAGGAGAAAGGAAAGGCCACCTCCCACTCACACCACATGGAGAGTCACCTACAGGGGGGACGTCCTTGTCAAAGGCTTGGCTCTCCCTCCCTCCTCTGGGAGATGTTCTAGTTCAGAAGACACACCTTTCCCTCTTGTCCACCGCAAGAACATCCCTTTCCAAAGCTTCTCTACGGCCTGGCTCACCGGCTCACAGACAGAAGGCACAGTCAAGCTTTTTCAGGAGCGTCCTGGAAGGAGGTCCTGAGGAGAGACTGGAGAGCTGCCTCTGGCCACAGAGACCTGGCTACCAGGTCGACCCCCAGTCCCTTGCAAAGTGCCTTTGATGTGACCTTGAAAGCAGCACCTCCTGAATGCAGGCCACTTGGAACTACACAACGAGTTCTGCACGCGCAATAAGAGAAGATGTAGTAGAAACAGAGATGAGTTAGGAGCCAGCAGGGCAAGACCACCCAAGACCATGATAACCTGGGGCACTTGTTTGTTTTTTTGTTTTTTGTTTTTTTTTTGCGGTACGCGGGCCTCTCCCTGCTCTGGCCTCTCCCGCTGCGGAGCACAGGCTCCGGACGCGCAGGCTCAGCGGCCATGGCTCACGGGGCCCAGCCGCTCCGCGGCACGTGGGATCCTCCCGGACCGGGGCACGAACCCGCGTCCCCTGCATCGGCAGGCGGACTCCCAACCACTACGCCACCAGGGAAGTCCTGGGGCACTTGTTTAAAAAACACAGATCCTCAAGTTTCTCTCCAGATCTACTGAATGAGAATCTCTGGGGTTTGCACCCCAGAATATTCTTATTTTAACAAGCTCACACTGGGGATTCTCTTGCATGTGAAAGTTTGAGGATCAAGGCCTCTTTGTAAAGAGTCCCTTAAGGGGGACAGCCCTTTCGTTCATCCTTATACCCACCCTTCCACACACACACACATCCATCCATCCATCCACCCACCCACGCATCCGTCCACCCATCCATCCACCCACCCCTTCATCCATCCACCCACCCATCCACCCATCCATCCACCCACCCATCCACCCATCCATCCACCCATCCACCCACCACCACCCACCCGTCCATGCATCCATCCCATAACTCTCTACTGTGTGCCTTCTCTGTGACATGCCAAGGACTGCACCTTCTTTGATGGTCAAAGACAAAATTTCTTTACACCAGTGAGTTTTACAGAGAATCACACCACCTTAGACATTTTAAATTATAAAATCATCAGCCCAGTCATATAATAGAGATTTTTTTAAAACTGCACTGATCACGGTAATTTCCCTCGTTTTCCTTACTAACTTACAGAAGCCTATTTTCAGATATCACCACCATGTATGGAAGACTGCCTGGATTTTAGGAAGAGTAAGATCTGGAACTTGACCACTAAGTGCTTAGCTTGAGTCTCTTTTTCAAGGGAACCTGTACCTTTAGCTGAGAACACCTGAGTCTCATGGATCTGCAGGTCAGAAAGCACCGATCTATGGAGCTGATTACTCTCTGAGACGTCCAATTACAAGTGACTAATTTCTTCCCCCCAAAGGTACTCTGTAGAGAATAGAGTATAGATTCTTCTGTTGCCAGGAAGCTATGGGTATTTGGGTACCAAAGTAAACCCAGAGGTTCTGAAGTTCCCTACCTTTAACATAAAGTCTTTGAAAAATCTGTGTATGTGTGTAATAGATATGACAACTGAGACAAACGTTCAATAAAAGATGATGCCGATTTAACAAAAAAAATAAAAATAAAGCCACTAGGATTTCCCTGGTGGTGCAGTGGTTAAGAATCTGCCTGCCAATGCAGGGGACACAGGTTCGAGCCCTGGTCCAGGAAGATCCCACAAGCCGTGGAGCAACTAAGCCCATGCGCCACAACTACTGGGCCTGCGCTCTAGAGCCCGCAAGCCATGACTACTGAGCCCACGCACCACAACTACTAAGCCCGCGTGCTGCGACCACTGAAGGCTGCATGCCTAGAGCCCGTGCTCCGCAACAAGAGAAGCCCCGGCAATGAGAAGCCGGTGCACCGCAACGAAGAATAGCCCGCTCGCCGCAAGTAGAGAAAGCCTGTGTGCAGCTACGAAGACCCAACGCAGCCAAAAAAATAATAATAATAAATAAAGCCACTAAATAGAAAAGCTACATATGCTCCTTCTGGATTAACTGCTGTATACCTCTATCACAGATTCATACAACCCGGTGGCTGATGACACAGGACATGATGATGATTGTTTTGCTGGATTGAGCTTCCTTGTTTAGCTCTCTGTCCTCTCCAGACTGTAAGATGCTAGACTTAAGCAGACACCATTTTTCTCTTTCTTACCCCTGGATCTGTTCCATGCCTGACAGTGCTTGATTCAATAAATATGTGTGCAATCATGGATGTGTGTCCTTCCCTGGTAAGAATCTGACAAAATGAGACAGTGGTTGCAATCTCCGATGGCTTTAACCTAAAGCAAGTGGATGATTCCCATTGGGAAGCAGTCTCCTTTCGTTTTAAGTATTGATGTTGTCAGAGAACAAATCTAGAGAGCTGAAGAAGGGCAAAGACAGCGGTCACTCAGCAGCAGACACTGACTGGTTTTAGAACGCATCACACGCTAAGCACTACGCAAGCAGACAGGAAGCCCTGGTCCCATCATCTTCTGTTGTTCCAGGGTCAGGTGTGTCTTTGACCTGTGACCCTAATCATGGTCAGTGTGGAAGCCAAACATTACAAGTCAGGTATAAGCAGTTTGAAATACCAAACATGGGTGGCTAGAATTAGTCTTACCGTCCCACTCCCTGCCGTGAGATCAACAACACAGCCCCTTGTCCCTCACCCCTATGACATGTGCCCTAACCAGTGGTCCGTGACACTGGTCCAGCTCACCCATGTACCGGGTACCCACTAACCAATAAACCTGAGACCTAGACCACTGGTGTTTCCTTTAATCATCCAGAAAGATCGCTCTTCACACATACCCTTTATTCCCAACCTTAGTTGCATATTAGAATCACCCCAGGAGCTTTCAAAAATCCTGACGTCTGGGCTGTACCCTAACCCGATTAAGTCAGACTCCCCAGAGGAAGAACCCAGGCTTCAGGGTTTTTTTTTTTTTTTTTTTTTTTGTTTAACATTCCCCAGATGATTCTAGTAGGTTGAGGACCACTGATGGAGCACATCTTTCCCTCACTTTTCTCAGAGTCATCAATCTGTGTACCTGGCTTTATAGCAAGGCTTCCAGACCTTCTGATGTTGTATATGTATGGGGTGTCATCAGTATCTGGACCTCTGTTTTATTCTATAGACTTGGACAAGCTCTTTGATCTTCAACCAAGACTTGTGCCTTCATATCACATTGAGATTCAGCACTGATGGTTCTGACATGTTAGAAGTGAGTGGGTGGATAGATGGATGGATGGATAGATGGAGGGATGAGTGAATGAATGGAGGGATGGGTGAATGAATGGAAGGATGGATGAATGGTTGGTTGAATGGAAGGATGGATGGATGGATGGATGGATGGATGGATGGATGGATGGATGGACGGATGGACGGATGGACCGACGGTTAACTGTGTGAAGACTATTAAACCTGAACTACTTTACCATTCTCCCCAAACGTTTGTGCCCACTACTAGACGTTAAATTCCATGAGACAGAGATTTTGAACTTATCTGTCTTTGCTTTCTCAGAGTCTAGCATAGCACTTGGCTGGTGGCAGGTACAGCAAGAGGTGAAAAACATATGCCTTTTGAAAATAAATGACTTTAATTCAATACCCTTATTTCTAAGTCTACCCAATATCCTTCTAAGAAGAGAATTTCTTGGTAAGGAGAAGAATGAAAGTCTTGAAATAGAGATGCTCCCCTGATATTTCAGTTTCATACTATACAAAGAAGCAGCTAGTGGCACGTTCTGATAACAGAAATTCTCACTGGAAGATGATACTATTGATCTCAAGAGAAGCCGGGTAGACAAGCATTTTTAAAATACTGGATTATTTTGATAGTACGTGTCGAGCTGTCACAGAATTCCCTCTTTTCACTGATGAGAAAACTAAGGCCTAGGAAATAATTTATTCAACATTTTGAACCCAGTCCATCTCTCTCTCGGGAATCAAATGAAGGATCTTAAAATTACATAACCCTCTTACCCTCTGCCCCTGCCCCAAACGTGACCTGTTTTCTGATCAAAGTATCCAAAGTGGCCCTGATGAGTTGGTATCTTTCATCAAGCTATGTGGAACCCAGTGATGCCTGCAAATACTGTGCTCTTTATATGTGGGCTGTTTGAGGTACCAAGGGAAAAGTAGTGAGTTCTGTGGTGTGGTGCTTGACTCCCATTTCTAATGGAAGAGAGGTACGGTGATGTACCTCTCTTCCACTGGAAAGTACAAGGCACCGTAACTTCCCAGACTGGCAGAAACGACCTGCTATGGATTGGAGTAAAGTGTGTTTTAAAATTATTTCAGAACCATAAAAACTCTCCACGGAGAGTGCTTTGAAACTGCAAATTAAATACAGAACATCTATGAACTGTATCCATTTTTACAGTAAGTATATATTTCCATAGGGGTTTGTACCATCTTTTTTGTCTAGTTACACTAGTTAATAATGCAGTGAATTTGCAGTTATAGAGTAAATGTTATTCTGATGACACCATTTGATTAAATTAAAGATGACATTAAAAGGACCATTTCAATAAAGAACAGAAATCTCCAAAGTAGCGGGGCTGAGTGTTGAAGTCGGCGGGTCTCGCGGTCTTAAAAGGACCAAATGGAATTTCCTTCACCACCTGAATGATGAGCGAGGTAAGGAACAATAGGACCAAATAACAGATGGGAGAATATGAAGGCTCAGATTCCAAGACCCAGGCAATTTTAGTTATTTGAGGCAGGCGTGCCACTCGCAAGAAAACAGCTCAGGAGGTCTTGGGAAAATGTAGAAGTACGTTAAGTAAAACGAAAGTGAGAGGGCACTGAGATTTGCAGCGAAATGTGCTGATGTGGTGACAGTGAATTGAGCTGTTGCACAAACCAAAGAAAGGGGACACCTGGGATTAGTCATGGCCACACCCCCACTGCCCTGCTCCCCGCCATCTTCTCTGCAAACTCACAAAGGCACATGTGGGCCACCCACACCGGTGCAGGGAAATCTCTGAGATTAAAAAAGAAGAGAGTCCTAATTATTTCTTTTGGGCCTCTGTTCAGGTGATGCTTGCCATATCAAAGTTCTTTTCCTGAGTGAGAGGTTCACGTACGTAAATCAAGAGACTGTTTGAAGATCCCTTGACTTAAGTTCTTAGAGATAGGATCTATCTGAAGAGACATTCCGCAGCAACGTGACTGAGTTATGAATCACGGGCATTTCAGCAGAAAGAAATTCCAAGATTAAAGGTGTGCAGTGGTGGAGGCCCTTCGTTCCCACAGAAACACCTGCTCTGGTGTCTCAGCCCCAAAGACAGACGACATCTCTATTTCCACCGTGGGCCACTGACTGTCGACAAGTTCAAGCCCACAGCACTCACAATGGTGACTGTTTTTACAGCTAAAGAGAAAAACATAAAGAAAAGACGAGAACCTCGACTCAAGCAAATAGAATTCTTCCTACTGATCGCAAAAGAACATCACGAGATGCTAAGTTTTTCTCAGGGAATTCACCTGATCGTCATGTGTGTCGGTATCCTGACATAGTTATTTCCTCACAGAAAGGGACGGGGCGTGGTTTGTTGGAAAAGTCACGTGTCCCATCTCAGTAAATATTGCCTCTTTAAGTGCAAACACCTCAGAATGCAAGATTCATGGTGTATTTGACTTTCTGAATATAAACCTACCGTGTTTATTACCTTCCCAGCAGTAAATCACTTAGAGACAAAGGATGACAGAAAATGTCACATCGGGTAAGTCCATTCAATAAAGCACATAGATAACAAGCGCTCCAATGCTGACGACTTTAAGGCTGAACAGAACCCTCAAGCTGCCAGCGAACTGGTTCTTATTGACGAGACCCATGAACTTGGAAGGATGGCAACTGTTCAGAAGTGATGGCAAACTTTCTTTAGGAAACATCCTCTTTCTCAGACCTTTGAAGCAGCTCAAATCCCCGTGTTTGACATTTGTCCCTTGACAGTTTCCAAAAGTGGCTTCAGCCCCCCTGCCCATCCCCTGCTGTTCTCTTTCTCTCTAAGGATCTGGGGCAACGTTTAGAAGAACCCGTATGTCTTGTCTGTGGCACGCTTGCAAAACTCAAAAGCTCGAAAATAATTTTTAATGCATGCTAAAAAAAAAAAAAAAGGGAAAGCAGATTTTTAGGGTAGTAGAACTACTCTGTATGACACCATAATGATGGACCCACGTCATGATTCATTTGTCCAAACCCATAAGTTGAGCATCAGCAGGAGTGAACGTTACTGTAAAGGATGGACTCTGGGTGATCATGATGTGACAGTGTAGTCTCATCCCTCTGGTGGGGGACGGTGACAGCACGGGAGCTTGTGCACGTGTCAGGGCGGGAGGTGGATGGGACCTTGGCAAACTTTCCTCTCAATTGTGCTATAAACCTAAAACTGCTCTAAAAGGCAAAATCTATTTTCAAAAGTGGAAACGGGTCTGATAAAAAGAGGATTTGAAAACTAGGGTGGTAAAAACATCTAGTTATCATACCTTCAGTCTGGTATCCATACGTAAGGGGGACTTTGTACTGTCCTGACCACAGTCCATACTCACGTGTCCCAGTAAAAATAGAATCTCTTTTGGCCCAAGCTCTCTGGGACACTAGAACGCGTACCTCTCATTTGCCTCAAGTGTAACCCGAGTGTCACAGCACTCCCCCATCCCCCTCTGAGCTCCTCCTGGCCAATTTCACTGACACACTACAGCTGACCCTTGCACAACACAGGGGTTAGGGGCGCCGACCCTCCGGGCAATGGAAAATCCACATATAACTTATCGTTGGCCCCCCGTATCCGTGGTTCCTCCACATCCGAAGTTCTGCATCTGGCGGATTCAACCAACCTTGGATCGTGCAGTACGGCAGGGTTTACTACTGAAAAAAAGTCCGTGTAGAAGTGGACCAGCACAGTTTAAACCCATGTTGTTCAAGGGTCAACTGTTTCCGTGGAAAACATCTCTTCTGGACCGTGAGGAATCTCTGGCAGCCCATTCGTGAAGATACGCGGAACATAATTAGACAACCAGCTCTCCAGCTCCATCAGAAGCAGCCCCTGCCTCTGACACCTACAGCCCCTCCTTCTGACCTTGACTATAAAACCTCTCTTTTCCACGGCGAAAAAATCCCACACAGCCTTCGACTGTCATCCCTCTGCAGAGTTCCCTGATCAAGAAAACACACTGACGAAGCATCTGTGCTCCCCGTAGCGCTTTCTGTCATTTTTACTATCGCCCCCATCATCACCTTGAACTCCCATATTATAGGAATTTGTTCATGGGTCTCTCTGCTCCTATACTGGGAGGTCCTTGAGGCCAGGTCTGCCTCTTAATTGTTCCTTCTTATGGGTATTTCCAGTTGCTGGCATGGCCTTGGCATCTCAACGATGTGTCACAAGTATATAAGGGAAATTGGACGTATGGGTGACTATATTATTTCTAACAAGCCACAAGGATTTTCGGTAAAATATAAAAATTTCACCATTCATCTATCTATGCATCATTTATCCATCCATCTAACCACTCATCTGTCCATGGACCCATTCATGCATCCACCCAATCTATCCAATCGTCCGTCCGTCCATCCATCCATCCATCCATCCATCCATCCATCCATCCATCCATTGAAAATATGTGCTATAACACCTACTCTGCCATGCCTTTTTATGGGTGATAAAAAAGAAGAAAAAAGATGACTAGAAAATGAATAAGATATGGTGCTTGCCTTGACATATGTTGCCACTGAATAGGAGAAATAATATGTGAAAAGCGAGGGCCGTGTCGCGTCCGTCTTTTTGTCCCCTGCAGCATCTTCCACAGGGACTTTAATTTGGCAGCGATCAGCAAATGACTGCTGAGTTAACGAATAAAAACAAACACAATACAAGGCAAAAAGTGAAAAGCGTCTGATAAATGCCGCAGACAAAATGCCACAGAAGAGTGGAGGGGAGGTTGATCACATCCAGCTGGACACCTCACAGAAGGCGGAATTTGAGCTGGGACAGGAGGGCTGGCTGGCTCAAATTCGAGACAGTGACGAGGGCAAGGCATTCCAGAAAAGTCTACCCATTCATGCATGGAGTCTCTACTGTCGTTGCCCATGCAATGCCTGGCACAGAGGAGGTCCTCAAGAAGTGTTTCTGTTTTGATGTGAGGTACCTGCTAGGCTGAGCTGGGCATTAGGCAAAAGTGATGGGGACAGTTTCTGAGACTCGGGGCAATCATCTCTGGAGAAAGCCAATGGCAAACTGGGGGTGGGGTTAGAAAGATGGTTGTATGTACCAGAGAACAGCAATTTAAACCGCACAGAGTGGAGCAGGGGTCCTCAAGGCGTTGTTGATGAACAGGTTTCTACGACTAGGCTGGAATCTTTTGTTTGCAGTTAGCAGCATCTATTTGTATACAGGTAGTGTGCAAAGCCCTTAAGAAGAATCTGTTCCCTAGAGTGGGTTAAATATGTCCCCCTGCAGTTGTGTCTGCAGTACTGATTCATTTCACAAATCCATGATCCTGTAGAGACCAAGGACCAAGGATGGACTTCAGCTCAGTCTAGGTCCAAAGGACAACACTTGGATTGTATCTGTCCTATCTGATCAGAACAAGGGCTGAATTTCCCAAAGGTTCTACCTTAGGAGATGAGAGTCAAGAGTGGTCATCTACGGTTGAATTGAACTGTCAACTCAGTTGGTATATGGTCAGTTTCACGGCTGCCACCATTATCTCCGTCCCTCCCCCACCAACTGCTGTGTGGGTGCGGGGATTTTCAAGAAAACAAAATAACATCAGGGAAATGAGCGATGTGTCATGAGAATTGTGGGTCTTTGCTGGCCACGCATCCCAAGACGCAGATTCAGGCTACCCACTGGTTCCTGCTTCCCTCTGCAATTCCAGAATTATTCTGGAAGCCCAAGCAAGTTCCTCTGAAGCACAGCCTTATGCCCTCCCTCCCTCACTTATTCAGTAAATGTTTGTTGACTGATGAGCCTTCTGTTTGGGAACCAGGGCTACATTGCTGCCCAAACGTTTGTTTGGAACCAAAACAAACACATAGCCTATGGAGCTTATACTCTGGTGGGGAAAATGGGAACTCCTAAATAAAGACAAAAATAAATGGAAAATCGCAGCTCGGTGCATTGCTGTCGAGAGAAAAAGTGTGAAACTCTAAGAACTTACAGGAAGACTGAACACAATCAGGGAAGGCTTCCTGGAGGGAGTGACAATTAGGTTAAAATACAAGGAATGAGTAGAGGCAAAGAAGGGGAGAGACGAGCATGAGTCAAGTCCCTGGGGCAGGGGGCAGCAGGGTAAGTTCTAGAAATTGAGAGAAAGTCAATGAGTTAAGAGCGCAAAGCCTTAAGGTGAGACGAGTGAGAAATGAGACCAGAGGGGTCTCATCTAGGCAGGGGCTAGATCACTGGATGGGGGGGCTACAGGGGTTGCTCATGGGTCCATCTTTATCCTAAGAGTAATAGAAAATCACTGGTGTGGTTTAACTGAGGGTGGGAGGCGTGGGAAAGGCACACTCAGATTTGAGTTTCAAGAAGATCACTCTGTGTTTGAAAAATAGTTTGCAGAGGGAACCACTCCCTGCCGGCTTCAACTGCCCCCCGCCATACCCTCCCAGGGGAAGGATGCTGCTACCTGCCCTTGGCGTGCTGGTGCCAGGAACTGCCCTTTATCCTGCTCTGACCGGTCCCGGCATCTGCACTCCTGGCTGGCCCCCTTCATGAATACGGGAATGTCCCTTTCTCTACTCCCTTCCATGGGCCCATGCATGGTGCTCCCATCACCTGGTTCCCAGGTACGAGGGACAACTGTCTCCCAAGTAGAATGATCTCCAGTTCCACTGGGGATGATTCTAGAGCAAGACCAACATCAAGTTAAGATTGCCACTGCCTCCTGGGATGGGTATCGCTGTCGCAGTATAGCTGCCGTAATGGAGATCTGTTGTTTTTATCTTGTTAATATCCATCCTGCTTTTTTCCAGCCATAACATGCCTTCTTTACTCCATCCCTCTCAAGTCTATATGGCTTGGGTCTAGCTGGTCCCATCCTGCAGTGCCAAAGCGGCATTCATTCCAGGTCCAGAGAGGTCACAACGATTGGCTCAGAAATTTATGTATGACCCACTAGGGGCCAACGAGAGAGTCAGACGTGGGACTTTTTGGAACTCTTGGGAAGGAGATGCTCTTTCCCCCCAGCTCCTTGAACATGAGGGATGTAGGCTGACGGTGGCCATCTCTGCCTTCCTGGACTGACCCTGTCTGACAGTGAGGACTGCACAGAGGAAAGCACAGCTGAAGGATGGAGTGAAATACAATGACGTCAGGGTCCTTTGATCACCTGGGTCAAACCACGTCAGATCTTCCCCTCAGCTTCCCAGTTCCAGGAACCAACAAATTTCCTTTTTTTTTTTTTTTTTTGGCCTAAGCTGTTTTAGGGTGGGTTTACTGTCACTCACAATTGAAAATAAAATTAAAAAATTCAGTCTCATCTGGTCTCTTCTCATCATTGCCCTGTTATAATTGCTGCCACTCTAACCACTTCTGGCCTGTGAGGAAGCTAACTGGGGATGAAATCAAGGGAGGTGTTTAAGTAGGGTTGGAAAGAACTCTCCGCAGTGCAGCGTTGGGCCTTCAGCTAACCCCCGGCAAACACCTCACTCGCTCTATAATATGAGGAGATAATCAGAGCCGTAACCGTGAAAGTCTGGTTTTCCCCAAAGGTGTCAAGCTTCTTCAAGTTTCCAAAGTCCTGGGCATGATGCCAGTAGATCATTTTAGATTTCTTTTGAAAACTGCCAATTTTAGCTTTCCAAGTGTCTAAGAAAAACCATTATTAAAATGCTTGCAGAAAGTAGGACCCAAGGATGAAGGATCCCAGCTCGAAATTTTTACCTCACATAATGGAAGTCATTTTAAGTCTAATCATTCATGGGTTTAGAAATTCACAGATTTGACTACCAAAAACCTGGGTCTGTCTACGTGTGTATATGTGTGCGCATGTGTCTGCATGTGTGGTGCGTCTGAATAGAAAAAAATTACACCTAGAACAGCCAGGGTTCTGCTTTGTCTCTTCTCAAATTCAAGTGTATCCACTGTCACTTTGCTTTCCAATCTAACACCCTATTTCATCAGGAGGGGATGACAAATAAGCCCCTTCCTCTCAGAACAATGGTAGGCCCCTGTCCTTTTGCAGTAACAAACATTGAAGAGTGGTGCGTTTTTCTCTTCCTTTTTCCTCAAGGAAATAACCATTGAATAACTCCCCTCTGTGGAAGGACAGGGTGGGGTTAGTCAGTCAATGGTGGGGACAGTAGAACTACTCTCTACTGTCCCCACCACACACACACTGTATCCTGCATTTGGGCTGGAGAAGGAGACTGGGAAGAGACCGGGAAGGAGTATTAGAAAAGGATGGATGAGACGGGTCAGCTATAAGCTATCAGTTATATCTTTTTTTTAACCAAAACAAAACAAAAACATATGCAGTATTCGTGGTTAAGAACATGCTTTCTAACGTCATTGCCAGAGTTTACACGCTGGATTATACTTTGAGCTGCTTGGGAAATCTACAAGCCTCAGTGCTCCCACCTGCCAAATGGGAGCATGATAATTAAGTTAAATAATGCATGAAAAGCCCTTCGCAGGTCCCTTGCCTGGCATAGGATTAAACAATCAATATTGCTGTGACTATTAAGAAAGTCTGACGAGGGCCAAAAAGTTACAGATGTGGAGTGACACGGGGAAGGTACACCTGAGATTTCTCAGGCCCGCACGATGAACTCAACGCCATAAGGTTTTCGTCACTCAAGAGGGAAACTTTCTTCTTGTGTTTGTGTCCCTTGGGGTGAACCTAGGGCAGCTGTGGCATGCGGCTTGGAAGAAGCCATCCCTCTACCTCAACGCTTTGTCCAGATGGAGTTAACACGAGACTTAGACAGGGGGGATTCAAAGAATAGAAATGTGTTCATCTGTGAAATTAAAAGTAGTACAGCATGACATACAACGTTACGCGGTGGGGTTCGTCAAAAGCAATAATTAGGCTGAATATGACTCTGAACGTGCTCATAATCAAACAAAAGCAATTCTACTGAACGAGGAAAGCTGGTTCTCTTGGGAGGGGAAAGAGGCAAGAGGCTGAAAAGTACCGCGAAGCGAGCTCAACAGACTGACGGCTGAGTCTCCGCCAGCCGGGGGAAGGCACAGGGGCGAGGTATTCGTTTTGTATCACGGCCATGGAAATTACCATCAACCCAAAACAACTCATCCATTGATTATCTCACAGTGGCCGGTGGGTCCCAAGTCTAAGCACAGTGCGGCTCAGATGGGCTTTCTGCTCAGGGTCTCCTAAGGCCAAAGCGTCACCGGGCCAAGGTCAGACCATCTTTGGGGGGGATGGTGACTGGCCTCCCGAACAGCAACCATGAATAAACAAGAGCTACCACTGCCACTGTTTGCAGACAAGCCTCCTACTTGCCACCTTTTGGGCACAACGCTGTGCTTCTAAGTTTCCCAACAAACAGGGAGGTAGGCATGACGGTTCCCGTTGGCAGCAAATTACGCTCAGAGAGGTTGAGCAACCTATGCAAGATGACACAGCCACCAGGATGGATCTAAAGCCCATTCTATCTCATTGCAAAGCCTGCATGCCTCCCCCGAAACCAGCCCTGCCGGCTAGTTAGCCCTCGGCCTTGCATGTCTTAAGTTCCTTCCTCCCTCTGCCTTTGACGTCCTCTAGAATGTCCTTGGACCCAACGCCTAAGACATAGTGATTTAATTGCTGGTATTTTTTCAGTGACATAATTAAATATCCACAGTGAAGTCAATCAACCTGAACCCATTCGGAGAACACTTTGGAGCTGCCCTGGAATATTTTATTTAGGGGCTTCTTAATCACAGAGTTTGGCTTTTCTGCGTCTAAAATTGGGTTTCCGATTTCGGCCCTAGAGGCAAGAGGTAAAAATTGTTCTAAATAGCATCTAGGTGTCACATTCTTTCTGGCTCTTTTTAAGGGGCTCAGTGAGGGGATAAAGCAATTGCTTTATTGCAAAACGCAAGGGATAATCCTCTGGTTTATTATGATCCCGGGTCATCTGCTCACAGTGTGCAATGCAAAGACACTCGGGCGTTATCGGGAGCTATCCTGAAAGGCCCGAACAGGCAACCCACCAGCAGAAGAGCTTTCCAGCCTAAAGGTTCCCACCCAGGTCTGCATTTGCTCCATTTGACACCATGCTCCTGCAAGCAGACAAAAGAGAGATTTCCTAGCTGCTTTCAACATTCCAGAGCAAAATGCACCTGTGCTGTAATAAATGCAGGGACACAGCTGGGGGGGGGGGGGTAAGAAAAATAATAAAAAATGCAGCTAGGGGCTAAAAAAAGTGGTTTTGAAGCTAATGACAGTGTTTCTGCTTTTATTGCTTTGGGCAGAAACAGGAAGTTAGAAATCCAAGTGGCTTGAGAAAATATAACATTTAACAAACTCATTTGCAGGCCTCCAGTTGTATGATCCTAATTTATTTCATTGTTGTGCAGGTTCTTCTTTTGGGGACTTTTTTGATCTATTTTTAATGGGAAACTCATGTGCCTTCCTTCCCGCCCCCCCCCACCCCTCTTCTCCTCACAGCGATTTACTGAGCAGTAAGATATTTTAAAAAGAACTTTTTTTTTTTAACCTACTCGGTTATGGGGGCAAAGACAGAATTGGGGGCGAGGGAGAAATCCCCACTTCAGGATCCATATTTAATGTCTGTGTTGGCGATTCCTAAAACTTTAGTTCACGTGACTCTTCCAGGAAGAAAAACCATCCTACCAACTTGGAGAAGGTCATCGTTAACAACCTCCACCCTTGCCCCCCGCCCCCCGCCCCTTCCGCACTGTGGTTCTCACATCAGCATCTGGATTCGCGCTAGAGTTCCCCAAGGCCCACTGCCAAGTTCCGTGGACCACTTCATCCACATGGCCCCCGGACACTCTGATAAATAAAGGCACCACCCAGTTTCCCAGGCCAGTGACACATCAGCAGGGTAGAGACGTGGAATCGTTATATTTCTCCAGTGCCCCGGGATGAAGAGGGAGAGAAAGTACCTCTTCTGGGCTGATCGCTGAAATCTCTTCATTGTGTAAATACGCGCAAAAATGAGTTTGGTCACCATCTATCAGTCTAAGAGCCCCCTGACCCCTTCTTCAAATACAGAAAGAGAAAACAGGCTGAACTGTCTTGGCATTCTTGGAGTGGAGGAAGGAAGAAAGTCAAATCAGTAATCTGAAGAATTTCTTGAATAATCACCTCATCTAGGGGCTCAATTCAATGGCCTCGTGTTTCCAGAGCACAGCTTAATTGAAAAGGGCTCTACAGTTTAGCTGCTCTTTGAATTGTCCAACAAGCCCGTGAGGAAGGTGGGACAGGTATTAATTAGCCTGAAGGGACAGGTGAGAAAATGGATAGATGGAGAGATGAAATGACAGGTTCAAGGTCACAAGGGAAGTTAAGGTAAGAGCCAGGACTGGCCTCCATGTCAAGAGTCTGAGATCACTTCCCCACGACCACATACAAGGTTCAGCCCCTATTAATTAAAGCCAGCTTCTGTCTATGAAGCACACAGCACACATATACAATGAGGCCTGAAGAAAAAGAATTTTCAGGATTTTGGGAAAGTAATGAATGAAACAAGTCAAAGGTATGTTAAGACAATAGGGGGGAGGGGCATACCAAGAGGGTCAAAAAAAGACGCCAACTTAAAAAAAATTCTTAGAAATAAAACCAGTAGTCCGATCAAACAGGGAACACAACCAAATGAACAAGAAGGGGGAGAAACTATTAAGACAAAAAGGCCACAGGACATTTGGGAAGGATTAGCAGGGTATTTAAGGAGTAACAGTATCACCAAAAAGATTTAAAAAAAAAACAGGAGTATCACTGAATCACTTTGCTGAACACTTGAAACTAACATAACATTGTCATTAACTAGACTTCAATTTAGAAAAGAAGATGAAAAAGGAGTGAAACAAAAACACAAACTTTGGGTCAGGGTATAGACTCTCAAACTTGAGTTCCACGTTTTGGCATGGAAGCTTCAGATGGACTACAGTTAAGCAAAGGGTGAATTTCACAAGTATACGGACAAATAGTCTTCCTCTGAAGGTTGAGATTATATATTTAAGAAAATCAACCACACGACGGACTTAAGTTCTCAATTCAAACTGCTTCTTTGTTCCAGAAGATGTCCACTTCTTGAGGTCACCCTTTAAAATGAGGACTCACCTGAGGACACCTTGCTATTTCACAGGAAAAGAAAGAGGAACTGGTCCCATTATTGCCGTATTACTACTTGTTCTACACATGCAGGCAAAGGTTTTTCAATTAGACTTTCCCTCCTGTGTTTGAATCCAGTTGAATTATCAGGGAAATGGCAATGTGGTCATGTCAGGGTGTCTTTCCACCTTCCCCTACAGGGCCATGATCACTTATTTGCAGGAGTCAAGAGTCACGCTCAGAAGCAGAGTGTAGGGCTTCCCTGGTGGCGCAGTGGTTAAGAACCTGCCTGCCCATGCAGGGGACACGGGTTCGAGCCCTGGTCCGGGAAGATGCCACATGCCACAGAGCAACTAAGCCCGTGTGCCGCAACTACTGAGCCTGCGCTCTAGAGCCTGCAAGCCACAACTACCGAGAACCTCATACCACACCTGCTGAAGCCCATGCTCCACAGCAAGAGAAGCCACCACAGTGAGAAGCCCGCGCACCACAACGAAGAGCAGCCCCCGCTCGCCGCAACTAGAGAAAGCCCGCGCGCAGCAACGAAGATCCAACAAAACCAAAAATAAATAAATAAATAAGAATAAAAATAAATAGATAAATAAATTTATTTTTTAAAAAAAGCAGAAGTGTAATCTAAGGATGTCTCAAGGTGGCCTGCCCCAGACACTGTGCCATGCAATGCCCATCTCCTTGAAACGCTCCACAGCAATTCGATTGGTGAATCATTAGTTCCAAATTAGGAAGAAAATCACTGAATTCAGAGCACTTACCAAACTCACTACTACAACTCGATCTGGCTACAGCAAGGACAAATCAAATATGGAAGATACGGTATCTCCACTGCCGCATTTTGTAGCAGAAGATGCTCTAGGTTTTAATACTATTGTGCTCTTTGTTCTCATCCCCTGGTTAAAAATTGATTCTACTGACTGAGGCAACACACATTTCTTGAGCAAAGGGAAGACAGTTCCTGTCTTCAAGGAGTTCACAGTCTAGTAGACGAAACAGACAGGAGACCATTTCAATTCCATGAGAGAGAGGCTGGAAAGGTAGAAGCTGAAAAAGTACAAGAGAATCTCAATCATGGCGGTCAATTCTATCTGGAAAGGGGGAAGAGAAAAAATTACCCAGAGGAAGCGTTGTTTTGTGCTGAGTCTTGAGACAAAAAAAAAATCAATCCAAACTCAACAATAATCTCATCATGGGCTCCCAGTACCACAGCCCAGAGAAACTCGGGAAGAATTTTCAGAAATCAATAGATCCCTGGGTTTTGTTTTTTTCTTCCAACCTCCTTCTCTTGATGAGCTTCTTAAATATCTGGCCAAGGACCTGGAAACAGACCCTTGAACAAGAGGAAATCAGGCCTCTGAAATGCCAGTGGGCATCAGCGATGCAGGGCTCAGCTGATAAGGATCCTGGGCTCCACGTGGCTGACGCTTCATCTCAGGGCCCACCTGCCGCCCTTTCAGAAGCTACACTAACTCTTTTGGGCCATCACGGGGCTGGTGACCCCACCGAGCAGTGATCTGTGGTGGGAGTTTCCCCTCAAATGGCGGAATCCAGAAAGGGAGCTGTAGGAAGCTTGGGTCTTGGCAGGCCTGCACTTGGTCTTTCTGGTTTCTCCCTCTTGGAGTTCTCCAGGCCGGGACAGCTTATCTGACCTGGGGTAGTAGTGGACTTGCCTTCCCAGAGGTAGGGAGATGGGAGAGAAACATGTTGTCAGTAAGAGTACAACCCTTGATGGCAAAGAGATCAGGGTTTGGATCCTGGGCTTGATTTTTATTGGATGAGTGACTTACTGCCTGTACTCAGTCTCCTCATCTAGAAAATGGGCACAAAAGAAGCCTATGTCACAGGATCGTTTTGACGATAAAAGAGAAAAAGGGAGAGGTTGCTTCTGAAGGGCAAAACCAAAGGCGAGTCACATAGAAAGTCCTCAATAAATGGGAACGATCATCTGTTTTAAGTGCCTACTGTGTGCTGCCATCTTGATTCCTTATCCAGCTAAATCTTTAAAGGAATTTTGAACGGTTGTCATCATTTTACAAAATAGGAAATGGAAGCAAGAGGGGTAAGGAAAAATGTAGGCAGGCTTCAAGCCGAGGTCTGTCTGATACAAATCCCAGGCTGTTCTATATGATACATGCAAAGAAACATCTGACTTCTTTGGGTGAAAAGAGTGGGGAAGGCAGACAGAACAGGGACAGGCAAAGAACGTCTCGTTCTGAAGAGCTGGTTTTGACCTAAGACCTCAGTTTCTAGCTCAAGTCTGCCTGAACAACGATGTCTCAAAATATTTCGAAAATAAGATGTTTTCCCCCCATGTCTTCGGATGACCATTTAG
Organism: Orcinus orca; assembly: GCF_937001465.1. Taxonomy (NCBI): domain Eukaryota; kingdom Metazoa; phylum Chordata; class Mammalia; order Artiodactyla; family Delphinidae; genus Orcinus; species Orcinus orca. The sequence continues at coordinate 9,174,715 of NC_064578.1, forward strand.
CTCAGTTAGTCAAGTTCGAGGTCCTCTTAAGTGTTGGTTCAATTCAATTGTATCTTGGCATGTCACATGTGTGAAAAAATGTGGCGCAAACCTTTAAAACGTTAACTTTTTTTCTGAAATAATATATTCTGGCAAATTTTTATTCATTCTCCCCCTGCCCCACCTTCCCAAAGTTAGAGAGGTCAATTTTTTCTGATGTTATATTTTTTGGGGGGGCTGGGGGCACCCTGTAGTGGTGAAGGTAGGCTTATTCTCAAAACTTTCCAAACTGCCGTCATACATTATCAGAACTTGCCCCCAGACTGTCGTCCGGGACGTCAAAGGAACCTTAGAGGCAGGGTAGACGGTTCTGAAGACTCTTACTTTCAAGCAGGATGATGACGTTGAACCTCATACCACGGAAGATGCAAGACGGGCTAGCAGCGCAGGAAGCAGCTTGAATTGTTTAAGAAACCTAATTTTTTAAGGGGAACTGACTCTTACCAGGTAGCTTAAGCCAAGGACACACAAAGAAGCATCCGCTTTGCTTTTCCTTGCAAATTACACTGAGGCTACCAGGAAAGAAGGGACTCTCCATGGGAACCACACAATCATACGTAATTTGGATTTAGGCATACGAGAGCATAATTACCCACCAGCCTCTACACAGGGAAAGGTGGAGAGAGAGAGAGAAAAGCTCAGTCGATATTCCCGTGTGCTTTCCCAGCTCAGCCACATTCATCTATAATATCCTACAGAATATGGCACAATGTTTTCAGGGAAAAATAAAACCAAAGAACTTAATTAATGTCATAATTAAATTAAGGCCCAAATTAGCAGGCCAAAAAAAAAAAAAAATCACCACGATTAAAAAAAAAATACTAGTGAAAGCACAATCCTGAACTTACACAAAGTATTCTTTTATTTTATTACATTTCTTCTTCCTCTTTTTATAATTTCACTCTAAGCGGATTAATGGCCTTTTCAAACCCTGGAAAGGGAATCCGAGAATTTCTTCTCTTCCTCTGATCATGGGGGATGCAAACACAGTGCAGCGCAGGAATAACAAATGTTCTGTTTTCTGAGCACTGGCCCATGATTTATGAAAGGTGTACCTCACTGTGGGAAGATAATGCCATTTGAAATGGTCCATTTCATAAATCTATCCCCCTCGTCCCCAGCCACACACTGGACTACTATGAACTCCTGAATCCAGTAATGTTTTCATCCTCTACTGACAAAAAACAAAAAAAAGGACTTTGGAGTGAGCGAGGTAATGATGCCTTACAAAGGAGCAGCAGCTAACACGCCATCTCCAGGGCTTTCTCTGGCAATGGTCACAGAGCTTCCAAGGCGGGGACACTTGGATAAACAAAATGAAGAAATAATCAACGTGCATGACATCCCTAATGTCCTTCTACTGCTAGAGGCATTAATTATAGCATGGGCCCAATCCTCCAAGCGACTGCAGAACCCAGTGTTTTGCCTGAATCCCCTCTCCACCCCATGATGGATTTATGCTTTGGAACTGGGGTATTTCCTACTCATTCACGCACTGGTTCAGTATATCTGCTTGTTTACCTAACGGCAAGAATGCACCCAGAAGAGAATTCTGGGCCAGTCGGGAACCAATCGTAAACTTCAGTGAAATTCATGGTTGTGAGTTTCTCTGGCCCGTAACTAGGAGGGAAGCGATATATACATGTCAATGCCATGCAGGCTGCAGAAGACCAGCATGAAACATGAGCAGGGGGACAGAAGAGACTTCCTTGGGAGCCGATGAAATGGACAGCACAGACACGAGGGGTGACTACGAATACACGATGGACGCATCTCCTCAGACTGAAGTTGTATGTCAGACCGGGATCGACTCATTCTCATGACAGACGCTGAGAAACAGTCTGAAGGGGGACACGAAGATGACACATAGTGCCTGGTGTCAGGGAGACTGAAAAAAGAAAGACATGAAACCCACTAGGCATGAAGTGCTTCATGTTCAGTACAAAGGAAAGAAGGTCAATTTAAAAGAAAGAAAGAAAGAAAGAGAAAGCACGCATGCGTATATTTAGTGGTGTTTTAACGTCAGTGGTGATTACTGCATTTGAGAAAACCCTTATACCCACCACTCAGATACTAATGGATTAAGAGGCAGATAAGGCACAGGATGTAAGATGCAAACGATGTAAAAATGTGATTTTGAAAGAACTCCCAACATAGGATCCTGAGCCTGATCCTCTGGCATTTCCATAGTTTTACTTGTATTTAAAAACCAATTTCAAGGTCAGTTTCAGTGGAGAAACACTGAGCTAAGATGGGAAGTAACCCCATTAAAAGTCTACCGGTGTTTTGCATATTTATTTCTCTTCTTCTATAGCGAGCAATGACGACTCATAAATCAAAAAATCAGGGTAAACAAATACCAAAGAGGTTACTTTATACAAAATGTATACTCCTTATTCTATTTATACAAACATTTCTATTACTTGAATTTATAAAGTGTGTAATACATGCCCGCATGCCTTAAAAATTTGCATACATTTCCATAAGATGGAAAAATATATATTATTGTCCCAAGTCTCAGAAGACCATGGCCTAAATAAAATGACGACCAACTCAAATGCATTTTTGTACAATGGGATGGAAGTAATGTTTATTTTTTAAAAGCTCCAGGCCTAGATTTTTTTTTTTTTAGTATAAATAGATGTAAATTTTCCAGTTATGTAGATTCCATGGTCTGACCATGAATATCCTATACGGATATGGGCAGCTGAACAGGATAACCTTGGGTCTTCGCAATAAGATTCAAGGAGCTTCAACAAAAGCATGTACAAATAGGAAAGTCAACATCCACACCGCTATACTAAAAGGACATCAGACTCATGTCACCCTGATCGAGGAACAGGAAGTGGGGTGGGCTGAAAGAGGGAATGGAATTTGGAGAATTGAAAGTTGCCACTGAAAGAGGCAAAGTTACCCCCAAATACGGATTTTCCCCAGCTGACGTGGATGTTCCAAAAGTCTAAACACTTTTTTTACGTTTCAGAAACTTCTCCTTGATAATCTGATATCTGATAATTTGACAACTTGATACACTGGCATCCTAGGCCATTTCAGAAGCCACCTACAAAAATTAGCCCTGTGTGTTTATTTGCTTGTTTTATAAAACATCGATCCCTTACTTCGTTTTTTAAAATTTTATTTATTTATTTATTTATTTTTGGCCATGTTGGGTCTTCGTTGCTGCGCACAGACTTTCTCTAGTTGTGGCGAGCGGGGGCTGCTCCTAGCTGCCGTGCGAGGGCTTCTCTTTACAGTGGCTTCTCTTGTTGCTGCGCACAGGCTCTAGGCGCAGGGGCTTCAGTAATTGTGGCATGCAGGCTCAGTAGTTGTGGCGAGCGGGCTCTAGAGCGCAGGCTCAGTAGCTGTGGCGCACGGGCTTAGTTGCTCCGCGGCATGTGGGATCTTCCCGGACCAGAGCTTGAACCCTTGTCCCCTGCATTGGCAGGCGGATTCTTAACCACTGCGCCACCAGGGAAGTCCCGATCCGTTACTTTGTTCATTAGAATAGACTTGAAACAACTTTCGGCCACTTCCCCCCAAATTAAGTCCATCCTCAAAGGATAAACATTTACCACCGGTGAGCTGATGCCAAAGACAGAATCAAGAATCAGAAGAATCAAGACCCGCAAGTAATTCACAAAAAGGAAATCCTTAAAAATGTTTCCAGCAATCGCAGAATCATGCTTCCCTGCATAAGGGAAACACACGGCAGAGGACGACAGACACGCTCTCCAAGTAGGAGTCTTTCCAGGCCAGGTACTGCCTCTTATTCATCTTTTTTTGTTTTTTTTAAATTAACTTTTATTGGACTATAGTTGCTTTACAATGTTGTGTTAGTTTCTGCTGTTCAGCAAAGTGAATCAGTTATATCTATACGTATATCCCCTCTGTTTTCGATTTCCTTCCCATTTAGGTCACCACAGAGCACTGAGTGGAGTTCCCTGTGCTGTACAGTAGGCTCTCATTAATTATCTATTTCATAGATAGTAATGTATATATGTCAATCCCAATCTCCCAATTCATCCCACCCCCAACCTTGCCTCTTATTCACCTTTAAAGTTCAGCACCCAATTTACATCTGACAGACAAAAGATGCCCGGTAAACCTATGTTGAATGTAATACACAGCTGTCATGGTTCTGAGCGCCACTGGTACGGAGCAGCAGGGAACGATTAGCGTGCACTCTGCGGGACAGCAGATCTGAAGGGGTCTTTGTCCTGCCTAAGACCCTTCAGTGGCTGCCCAATACACTCAGAAATTCCAAACTTCTTATTTTGGGCTGTAAGGCCCACCTGTCCAACCTCATCAGGTTTCGCTCTGAACCCATGCCATTCAGTTTCACCTCCTATCTTTCTGTTTTTCAACTATGTCAAACTGGCATTGGGCATCTGCTGTCCCCCCTGCCTGAACCTCTGGCTTTCCAGCACCCCTTTGGCTGCCTCTGGCAATTCGGGCCTCAGATTCTATTAAGGGCGTTCCGGACCCCCCAAATCAAATTAGCCTACTCTCATCCCCAGTCCTCCTCTATGCCTTTACCTGGTTATAACAGGCCAACTACCACTAACCTCTAACTTGTGTCTCACTCACTCATTTATTTCTTGAGTCTGTATGAACAAAGAGCCTTCACCTGCCTTCAGGGCTGTATCCCCAAACTAGTACATAGTAGGTGATCAAAAAACACCTCTGGAGTGAACGAATGTACTAAAATGTCCTTAATTGCTGCATTTACGAGAATCCTGCTGATGGCGACCTCAAAGACAGAGGTGACCTGGCAGCTCCAACAGCTGAACGACCAGTGGATCAGGCCCACCAAGACAGAAAAATGCATGAAGAAGAGCCCTTGCTTTTCGGGGTCTTGCTGCCCCCCAGAGTGGTGGTCCTCAGGCTCTGTGTGTTCACAGCTTCCGCGGACTCTTCATGTTTGATAAAAATCACCATCCCAGGACACATCTTGGTGACATACCCTGATTCTGATCTGCAGGACCAACTCTGAAGGACGGTCCGTATCCGAGTCTGAAGAGGTAGAGTTTGGCAAACATTGATCTGTTTCCTGTCTTTCCCACCGTGTGCGTCTTTGGTTTACTTCCAGATGTGTGGAAAGCCACTCTCCTCTCAAAACATCAATCCTGTCTTTCCTGAGGTCCAGGAAGGTCCTCACATACAATGTGAGATGATGATATTCCAGGGACTCAGAATTGGAACTCACAGAGTCTGAGTGGGAATCCTAGCTCTGCTGCTGGCTGCTCCGCCTTAAGAAAGCTACCAGGCTTTCTTAGCTACAATTAAATCAGACAAAACAACGCTTAGCACAGAACTCGGAGCATCAAAAAACTCAAGAAATGTATGTTAACATCTCCATGGAATTTACATGACCACAGAAAACACACACTCAAAAAAAAAAGGGGGGGACCATTCCATTAATATTTAATCCTTATACCTAAGGATTATGTATCTTACGTATCTAATTAGTGTAATTAAAAACACAGGTGGGGTCTTCCCTGGTGGCACAGTGGTTGGGAGTCCGCCTGCCGACGCGGGGCACGCGGGTTCGTGCCCCGGCCTGGGAGGGTCCCGCGTGCTGCGGAGCCGCGGGGCCCGTGGGCCATGGCCGCTGGGCCTGCGCGTCCAGAGCCTGTGCTCCGCAAAGGGAGAGGCCACAGCGGTGAGAGGCCTGCGTACCACAAAAAACGAAAAAAACCACAGGTGTATTTGTGCATCAGGGTAGCTCATACTATTCTGGTAACTTTTGGCTATATTTGAAATGCTTTTAAAATTAAAAGTCCCCCCCCCCAAAAAAATCATCCTATAGGTGTGCCCCTCTTCAGGGAAATTTGATATAGCAAAATTTTTTAAAATCTAGGAATGAGGATAACTGATGAGAAAAGATTATTCAGAAACTGCCTTAAAGTCCCTGTAGTTTAAAACTATATTTCCACTTAATTTCCCAGGGCCAGAGGCAGAGTCAAGATGGCGGTGTGGGAAGATGTGGAGCTAGCATCTCCCCACAACGAGGGCACCTGGCAGCCGCTGGTGGGGACTCTGATGCCCTAGGAGACGGGAGGAACCCCAGAGTGAACTGGTAGGACATGGGGGGACCGAAGGGGGAGGAGAAGTGGACGCCAGACAGGATCGGCGCCCCTGAGGCCAGGGAGATCAGGAGGGGCAGGTGGGAGGGACTCTCCAGGAGGAATGGGAGACAAGCAGAGGGCGACTGCCCTGCTCACGGGGGCCCAGGGAGCCTGCTGAGCTCCTAGGCCAGTCTCTTGCCCTCCAAAGCCCCCTTCAGGCCACATGGGTCCTTGGGGACATAGGAGGGAGGCCAGGGAGATCAGGAGGGGCAGGTGGCAGGGGCCGTCCAGGAGGAACAGGAGAGGAGCAGAGGGCATTTGCCCCGCTGCTTATAGAACTTTCCACACAAAACCGGCAGAATACACTTCCTTCTCAAGTACACATGGAACATTCTCCAGGATAGATCACATCTTGGGTCACAAATCAAGCCTTGGAAAATTTAAGAAAATTGAAATTGTATCAAGCATCTTTTCTGACCACAATGCTATGAGACTGGAAATCAATTACAGGGAAAAAACTGTAAAAAACACAAATACACGGAGGCTAAACAGTGCACTAGTAAATAACCAAGAGATCACTAAAGAAATCAAAGAAGAAACAAAAAAAATACATAGAAACAAATGACATTGAAAACACGACGACCCAAAACCTATGGGACACAGCAAAAGCAGTTCTAAGAGGGAAGTTTATAGCAATTCAATCTCACGTCAAGCAACAAGAAAAATCTCAAATAAACAATCTAACACTGAACTTAAAACAACTAGAGAAAGAAGAACAAAGAAAACCCAAAGTCAGTAGAAGGAAATAAATCATAAAGATCGGAGCAGAAATAAATGAAATAGAAACAAAGAAAACAATAGCAAAGATCAATAAAACTAAAACCTGGTTCTTTGAGAAAATAAACAAAATTGATAAACCCTTAGCCAGACTCATCAAGAAAAAAAGGGAGAGGATGCAAATCAATAAAATTAGAAATGAAAAAGGAGAAATCACAACTGACACTGCAGAAATACAAAGGTTTATAAGAGACTACTACAAACAACTATATGCCAATAAAATGGACAACCACAAAGAAATGGACAAATTCTTGGAAAGGTACAATTTTCCAATACTGAACCAGGAAGACTTAGAAAATATAAACAGACCTATCACAGGTACTGAAATTGAAACCGTAATTAAAAATCTTCCAAGAAACAAAAGTCCAGGACCAGATGGCTTCACAGGCAAATTCTATCAAACATTTAGAGAAGAGCTAACACCTATCCTTCTAAAACTCTTCCAAAAAATTGCACAGGGACAAACACTCCCAAATTCATTCAACGAAGCCACCATCACCCTGATATCAAAACCAGAAAAAAGATATCACAAAAAAAGAAAATTATAGACCAATATCACTGATGAATATAGATGCAAAAATCCTGAACAAAATACTAGCAAACAGAATCCAACAACACATTAAAAGGATCATACACCTTGATCAAGTGGGATTTATCCCAGGGATGCAAGGATTCTTCAATATATGCAAATCAATTAATGTGATACACCACATTAACAAATTAAGGAATAAAAACCATATGATCATCTCAGTAGATGCAGAAAAAGCTTTTGACAAAATTCAACACCCATTTATGATAAAAACTCTCCAGAAAATGGGCATAGAGGGAACCTACCTCAACATAATAAAGGCCATATATGACAAGCCCACAGCAAGCATCATACTCAATGGTGAAAAACTGAAAGCATTTCCTCTAAGATCAGGAACAAGACAAGGATGTACACTCTCGCCACTCTTATTCAACATAGTTTTGGAAGCCCTAGCCACAGCAATCAGAGAATAAATATAAATAAAAGGAATACAAATTGGAAAAGAAGGAGTAAAGCTGTCACTGCTTGCTGATGACATGACACTATACATAGAAAATCCTAAAAATGCCACCAGAAAACTATTAGAACTAATCAGTGAATTTGGTAAACTTGCAGGATACAAAATTAATGCACAGAAATCTCTGGCATTCCTATACACCAACAACAAAAAATCAGAAAGAGAAATTAAGAGTGCATTTACCACTGCAACAAAAAGAATAAAATACCTAGGAATAAATCTGCCTAAGGAGGCGAAAGACTTGGACTCAGAAAACTATAAAACACTGAGGAAAGAAATCAAAGATGACATAAACAGATGGAGAAATATACCATGTTCTTGTATTGGAAGAATCAATATTGTGAAAATGACTATACTACCCAAAGCAATCTACAGATTCAGTGCAATCCCTTTCAAACTACCAATGGCATTCTTCACAGAACTAGAACAAAATATTTTACAATTCGTATGGAAACACAAAAGACTCCGAATATCCAAAGCAATATGACCCAGCAATCCCAACACTGGGCATATACCCTAAGAAAACCATAATTCAAGAAGAGTCATGTACCACAATGTTCATTGCAACTGTATTTACAATAGCCAGGACATGGAACCAACTTAAATGTCCATCAACAGATGAATGGATAAAGAGGATGTGGCACATATATTCTACGGAATATTACTCAGCCATAAGAAAGAAACAAAATTGAGTTATTTGTGAGGTGGATGGACCCAGAGTCTGTCACACAGAGTGAAGTAAGTCAGAAAGAGAAAAACAAATACCATATGCTAACGCATATGTATGGAATCTAAAAAAAAAAAAAAAAAATGGTACTGATGAACCTAGTTGCTCGGCAGGAATAAAGAGGCAGACATAGAGAATGGACTTGAGGACATGGGGTGGGAGGGGGAAGCTGGGGAGGAGTGAGAGTACCATCGACATACATACACTACCGAATGTAAAATAGATAGCTAGTGAGAAGCAGCAGCATTGCACAGGGAGATCGGCTGGGTGCTTCGTGATGACCTAGAGGGGTGGGATAGGGAGGGTGGGAGGGAGGCACAAGAGGGAGGGGATATGGGGACATGTGTGTGCGTATGGCCGATTTGCTTTGTTGTGCAACAGAAACTAACACAGTACTGTGAAGCAGTTATACTCCAATAAAGATCTATTAAAAAAAAACCCCAAATATTAGAAACCATCAAACCTGCTGTATCAAGGGGTTTTGCCCTCTCTTTTTAGAGTCTTTGTATACAACTACCCTTAGTGGGATAGGGAGGGGAGGAGGGAGGCTCAGAGGGAGGGGATATATATATACATATAACTGATTCAATTTGTTGTACAGGAGAAACTAACACAACACTGTAAAGCAGTTATACTCCAATAAAGATGAAAAAAAGAAAAAAAATTTTCCAGGACCAGATTTAGTACATACTGTACCCCCCAATATATGACCACATTCCAAAATCCAAATGGATTACTAATGGATTAATATGCTTTAAAATGCATCTTAAAATGCAGATTTAACCATGAACAAAACTCCTTGCTTCTCTTGGCTTCCAGTTAACATGTGACACCCTGTAATACTTCAAGTTAAAGAGTTACAGAGCCTGGAATTTTATATGAGCCTGACAGTGATGGATTAAAACCATACTCTAGACATACCTAAACAGTAGCACTTACTTTTTCTTACTTAAATCATGGCTGATCTACTGGAGCCATTTGCTGGAAATTGTAATTGCTGAGCTGTTGTCAGAAATCTCTCCTTGCCTAGGGTGAGCTGGTTTCCAAACCAAGAGGAAAAAGCACAACCAAGACACGTTCCAAAACTCATGCAGCCTATGGACCTTGCCCAGTAAGGAATTTGAGAAGTTCTGGAGCTGTATGCCTTACTCAGAAAGCAAGTTAAAATTCAACATGGTACACCCATGTTCAGAGTAGCATTATTTATAATAGCTAAAACATGGAAGCAGCCCACACGTCCATCGACGAATGAATAAGCAAAATGCGGTACACACACACAATGGAATATTATTTAGCCTTAAAAAGGAAGGAAATTCTGACACTTGCTACAACACGGGTGAACCTTGAAGACATTACTGTCAGTGAAATAAGCCAACCACAGAAAGACAAATACTGTATGATTCCACTTAGACGAGGTATTTAGAAGAGTCAAAATCATACAGACAGGAAGTAGAATGGTGGTTGCCCAGGGCTGGAGAGAGGGGAGAATGGAGAGCTATTGTTTTAACAGGTACAGAGTTTCAGTTTCAAGAGATGAGAAGAGTTATGGGGACGAAGGGTAGTGATGGTTGCCCAACAATGTGGATGTATTTAACACCACTGAACTGTATACTTAAAAATGGTCAAGATGATGCGTTTTATGGTATGTGTATTTAATCACAATTTAAAAAGTAATCCGGTCTGGCATGGGTTTTAATGGGCTCCTTAATTGCTCTCTAGCATCCACTCACGCATTCATCACTTACTCACTGGGCAGGCCAGCCCCCCTCCAAGGAATGGGCTCTGGATAATAAGAGCCTTATCCATCCTGGGGAGATCGGGAGAAACTTCGGTTGGTTTCAGGAACTTCAAAAGGTCCAGAGCTGTCCAGGATAAGACCTGGGAAAACTTGCTTGGAATGGGCTGCTATAGGCTGCCACCTGGAGCACAGTCCAGGGAACTAGGACTGAGGTCAAAGGTAAGGAGGACACATAGTCCTAATATCAGAAGTCAGCCATGAAACTCACCACCTTCCCCTAGTGCAGCTCCTAATCTCGACTTCCCTGAGTCTGTCTATGAACCACCATTCTCGTGGTTCCCAGACCGGAAGTCACCACTGCCTCCTTTCTCTCATCGTCAACATCCAATCAGCTGTCCTCTCAACCCATCACCACTAACTGTTCCCAACCCATTTCTTCCTCTCGAAACGCACCTCATCAAACCAAGCTTAGAACCTCATCATCCCTGGACTAAAATACAATCATAACCCCTTAATTATTTCCCAGCCTCTACCTTCTTCTTCCTTGACATCTGCCATATATATATACTTAAATATATACATTTAAATCTTCCAGCAACACCCTTGTTATCACATTACTGTCTTATGAAAAAAACCAAAAACCAACACAAAACCAAACCAAAAGGAAACGCTGCTGTGGCCCCCCTGCCAACTAAACAGAGTTTAAACTCGTGGTTCTGGCATCAAAGTCCCTCCACAAATGACCCTGCAGAGCAAGGCCTGCAGAGTGGTTGGTGGGGGGAGGTAGGCACATGAAAACAGATGCCACCCATCTAATCGCTTTCACCTTGGGCCTCAGGGTCTGAGCAGGGATGCTTCAAGGGAGTGGTTCCCATTGCTTCCTCTACCCTGTCCTAACCTAAGCTCTCCCACCATCATCATGGCAACGTGTCACCTTTTAAAGAACTGCTGAAAGAGTACCCCGTGGGAGAAAGTACTCAGGAGGAGCAACTGATCCCTTTGACTGCCAAGCCCTGCTTTCCTGACCCAGTGATCCATCCTGCAGAAAGTCTTATCGTTGAGGCTGAGGCATCTCGTGCCCACGGCCCTCCAGGGTGTGGGTAGGACGTGGTCTGCTGTTTGGACACTGATGGTTCAACCCGAGCGAAGGGGGCACAGTTCAACCTTCACCACGTCCTCTGTTGGCTGAGGTTATGGAACTCACATGTGTCCTCCGGACGCAGGGGCTGGACCAGGTGACCACCAAACGCCTCTTAGCTCCTCACTTTGCTTGGTCCTCAGGAGGGGCTGAGACCAGCCTGAGTCATCTCCCTTCTGGGAAGGTCCCTCCTAGAAACCACCACTGCCCCAGCCCTGAGTGATGGGCCAGCTCTCTGTGATGTGGATTAAGTCTTTTTCAATTCCACCGGGTCCTCCCATCAGGGGAATTCACCCCGGGGGCCGCAGCTGCGGGCTTCTCTTTCAGGGAGGTCAGAGATTCCAGCATTTGGTCGGCCCCGCTTGAATGTCGTGCCAGGAACATTTCGAGGACAGCATTTTCCTTGGCAGGTGTGCCCGCTCGGCGGTACCCACTTCAAGGTTTGCGAGAGCAGGAAAACGTCATCTGGGATCTATCTGTGGTGTGGCTTTGCACATTTCGAGGGGCGAAGTGAAAAGGAACTGCCTTACACAGCATGTTCTCATCCAGACGTGGGCTGTGTCCACATGAAGAAAAACGGCCAGGGTGGCAAAACGGTTGAAGGGGTACGCATGGTTGTCCCCAGGGCTACCTTGGGTCACCGACCGGTCAGTTTAAGAAAAAATCTCTCTCCCTGGGGACCGCACCCAGACACCTTCGTGCCTCAGGAGGAGTTGGACCCAGCACTTCAAGAGCAGCTCAGACAAAAGGGCTGCCTCTCTACGTCTGAAGGGTTGAGCTCAAGCCCTAGGACATACCAGCCGCTTAGGTTGGTGCTGCCCGTTGGAACTGCCTTCAAACTTCCGCCGAGGTGTCTTCTGCTCTGGGAACCCTTCTCCAATGTCTTGCCCAGCTGGACAATTAGACAACTTGTCCTTCTGTACTGTAGCCGGGCCAGTAGATGATCCCATGGTTTCACATTCCGTGCTGTATTACACTTAATTACTTTTTATTTTATTTTTTAAATACACACTACTATACTTAAAGTAGATAATCAGCGAGGACCTACTGTATAGCACAGGGAACTCTACTCAAGACTCTGTAATAACCTATACGGGAAAAGAATCTGAAAAAGAATGGATATACGTGTATGTATAACTGAGTCACTTTGTACACCTGAAAGTAACACAACACTGTGAACCAACTATACTCCAATATAAAATAAAAATTAAATTGAAAAAAGTACACTTAATTACTTTAATATCTGCCTCCTCTATAAGACTATAGGCTTCTCAACGTCAAGGAGGCATATCCTAACTGTCTTCAGATCCTCATTTGTTCTCAGAGCAGATGCCCGGTGACCCTCACTGCCCTGAACTGGCCCAGGCCAGCAAACTGTTCTGACCACGTGCAGCTGGATATTCCATCTCCGGTTCAACACACATGTGCTGGGTACCATGCATTTGCCCTCCATCCTTCACGCATACCTTGCATTGCTTCATCACGGTAGGTACCCGCTCACCCTTCCCGTCTCGGAGCAAAAGGAGAACCTACCTGACCACCCCTACTCCCTCCGGTCCAGGTTGGGGGTTTCTGTACCTGTTTGCTGACCTGGAGGCGCAAGTCACTCAGGACTACTCACTCCCAGCCCCTTGCCAGTTCCCCACTATTCCTGAGTGCGAGGGCTATCTGCTTATGTTCTCATAACTCTGTCTTCCTTCTGAGGCTGTAAGCTCCTTGACGATAATGATAAAACCTTTTATTATCATTTTTAAACCAAAGTCTTTTAAATTCTTACCTACCATATGCCGTACCACTATACAAAATAGTTCATGTGCATTTTGACCTGTGATGCCCACATCAACCACAGGAGGTAGAGGTGACCATCCCCATTTTATGGACAGGGAAACTGAGGCTGCTACTGACATGCCTGGGTTCATAAGGGTACTAGTTAGTGAAAGAGCCTAGGTGTGAATCCAGAAATAATTCATAGCGAAGCTGCCACTACAGCTCACTGCCGTTCAGTTCAATTTGTCTTTGTCATCTCAGTGTCTAGAAAGATGACTGAGTCATCACAGCAAATACGTGTGGGGTGGATGCCTCCATGGCACCATGGGTTCTTCCTAGGGCTTTTCAATTTGTCCTCTTTCACTTAACTCACTGTTCTTTTCATTCTGCTATTTGTCCCCAATCAATCTACTCAATACATTTATCTGCAATTAACCAAAACCCAAAATATAATGTCTTCAGTTGAGAGAAGTTTGTGTTAAAAAAAGAAAAAAATCTTGGAATAATCAGCCTTAGGCTACGGTATGATACAATTTTAGGGACCAAGCCTCCTCTCTTCAAAATGCGGTTCCCCTGCCAGCCCTCACGGCTACATCCCAGACGGCAGGGAAGGAAAGAGGAGCATGAAGAAGACAAGAGGGTGAGCATCCTTCTCCTAAAGACACGCCCCAGAAGACCACATGGGACTTCGCTGCCATCCCATTGGCTAGAACCTGGTCACATGATCACGGATTGCTGGAAGGGAAGTTAGGGCATGGAATTCTTATTGTGAACCGTCATGAACCTCTTGGAAAATTCTGTTACGAAGAAAGAAGGATGGACGTGGCCCTAGGGGACCAGCAACAGCTCCTGCCCAATAGCATTTCCAGAATCCCTGTCTTCCTTACTGCATGGCCTGAGGTCACATTCTGGTGATCTTTGACAGACCCCCACCTCCAAATCCCCCAGGCCTCATTCTTCTATTTCCCATTCAAAGCCATCTTCTAAATGATGCTTCTTCCAAGAGCAAGCAGTCCAGGCTGGACTTTCAGTCTCTCTTTTGACCCTCCCACCCCCAGAAATGGGAAGGGAGTCTGGCAACCTTATCCTGCCTTCCTTCCCCACTAAGCTCAATAAACACTTTCGGAAGATAATGACTCAAGGTATGGCCATCTCACTCAGATCCCAGACCAAACTCCTAAAGGATGCCAGGAGGTTTTTTTTTCTTTTTCCCCCTCTCCTTAGCACTGGAAATAGATTTTTAAGTAGTGTCATATAGCAGTTCCTCTTCAAAATCCTTCTTCCCTTTCCTTTAGTAATGTCTTTATAAATCACTGTTATAAAAATAAGGCAAGCAGAAGGAAAAGTATGCAGCACCTAGAAACTGACAATTCAAGTATTTGCTTTTTATGGGACACTTGAGTCTCTTAAAAAAGAGAACTGCTAGAAAACTTAAATACAAACAATTTGCTGTATGATAACATAAAAGTCCAACAGAACTGAACAGTTTATGAAAATAATTGGAATATTTACACTTCAATTTATGGTCTGAAAATAACCCCCAAACCACGAACTTATTCTTAAATGGATTTTTTGAGAGAGCGTTAAATACATTTTGATTATTTTGACACCATGTTGACTTGGATATTCTGTGCAATATATGAAGGCAAAAAGGAAATTCCCTAAAAAAATCTAATGTAAGTATATGCGAACATACATTATATATACAGAGAAATACATTTATATGCATGCATATATGTAAAGTTTAACAAACATTTCAACTCAAAGGCCTGTTTTGGTGTGGCTGTTATTGTTAGGGGAAAATATTGTAAATTTAACTTGAATGAAGCCTAGGGCTAAAACAAATTGTAATTCTCTCCACAGGGAAGCTCGGGTTCAAGTTCGTATCTTTTCATTTTCTAACGCTGAGGCTGCATGATCGCTTCAACTGTGTTTTATACACATTACAGAAAGACAGCAATGCGGGTCTATAAAAGTGTTGATGAAAGAGAACCAAACGTTCTCCCATCCTGACTTCCCTATTATTTTTTTTCCCCAGTAAGTCGAAGAAACCCCTTCTCAGATTTTCTTACATTTTGTCTATTTAGGAAAAGTATTTACCATTATTTTAACAGGCCCCCAAAGCACCAAATATCTGTACCAAAAAAAATCAATATTTACTTCCAAAGGGGAAAAATATTCAGTACAGGAAGAGTGGTAAAGAAAGCGTATGTCCAAACACTTTACTATTAAATTCATGGGTTTAATGAAACTCAAACAGGGGAGTTACATTCTGTAAATACACATGGACAAAGGGCTTTTGAAGTCCAGGGGACCACGGCATCCAGAATCTGTGGCTATGATTTTTTTGGTTTGTTTATACATTCCTGCAAGAATTCATAACACACACACGCGCACACACACACACACACACACACACACACACACACACACACACTGCTGAGACTGTTTATTCAGTTTTAAGCTCAAATCCCTGCAAACTTAAGCAAAAGGGAGGCCTCGGAATATGTGTCTGAGCAGAAGAATAATTCACTGAACTTCAGAGTTAAAAACAAAAATAAACAGAGTCAGAGAAACCCCCTGCTTTATCTGTCTTCCAAAGACAGACGCTTTATTCAGGTACACAGGCAGAGTCCCCCACATGGGGCACTGAAACGAAACTAAAATCAGAGACGAGAGATACGAACGCAGGCACCAAGTCGAAATAAGTGCTTGATTAAGTCTGATAATTATGCCTTAATTACCTTCCTTCTCTCCACTTTGGATTTAAAGGAGAACACATGACCACAAACAGTACGTCAACTCCTGCGGAGTCTCAGTGCTAGTATCTAGGTGATTCCAGAGATCAAATAGCCAACGTCCATTTATCAAACATTGACTGAGTGCCTGCCCTGAGTCAGGCTCCAGGCTGCATGTAAAACTCTGTCTCCAGTGAACTTACAAACAGACAGGTAAACAGACACATACGATCATAATAGAAGTAACAACATTTATTGGTGGTCTACGATGTACCAAACACATTGTTAAGCCTTGGCAAGTACTAGCCTAGATAGTCCCTGAAACAACCCACTAAGTATGCCTTATTATTATTATGTTTTACATATGAAGAAACCAGCGTACTCAGGGAAATTAAATGACTTGCCCAAGGTCACCCCGATGAAAAGTGGACTGAAAGCCAGGTCTGCTGGGAGCTGGAAAAGAAGGAAGGACCACGCTCTTTCCACTAACCTCAAACTCAAAGGATGTCTATGTCCTAGTAACAACTGGCCAGGCATTGACACTCCAACTCACAGGTAATACATACCTCATTTCCTCCTCAAAACAAGGCTCATTTTTTTTTTTTTTTGCGGTACGTGGGCCTCTCACTGCTGTGGCCTCTCCCTTTGCGGAGCACAGGCTCTGGACGCGCAGGCTCAGCGGCCACGGCTCACGGGCCCAGCCGCTCCGCGGCATGTGGGATCTTCCCGGACCAGGGCACGAACCCGTGTCCCCCGCATCGGCAGGCGGACGCTCAACCACTGTGCCACCAGGGAAGCCCAAGGCTCATTTTCTATACAGAAGAAAAGTCAGACTCGGGGAGGTGCTGCCATGACTTTCCCAGCCCGCCCTCCCAGTTAGTGGAGGGCAAGGTCAAAATCGGCACTTGGCTGGCTCTCTTGCTGCCCAGACCCAGGCTCTCTCCCAGAAACACAGGCTGCTTCCATCAGGACCTTCCAAAACAAAAACCAAAAACCTTGCTGGAAGGCAGTGGGAGGCAGGGAGGAGGAAGATGACTATCCTGGCGGGTTGCCTAGTCCAGAGTCGAGAGCCAAGGCTGAGCAGGGGCGAGGTCGGCCACTAACACCTGAAGCCCCTTCTCCCGGCCCTCTCTATCTCCCTAGGCTTCCAAGGTCAGTGTATTGGGTGGCGGTTCTGCCCGTGCTGCTCCAACCACTGAACTGCTCTGCTGCACGTTCCCCTGGCACCTTTAACTTCTGTGATACACGTTCTTGACCGGACACAGCGTGGCCGTCCCCTAGCCATCGCTGATCCGTGTAGAACGTGCCGTCTCTGAAGGTGGGGTCTGCAGGTGTGCTGATCGCGCAACATCCTCCAGCCAGCCTGGCATCCTTGACTCCATAAGCATCTGTGAAGGCAACAGCCAACCTATTCAAAATATTAACCAGCCAGTATGGCCTGAGCCCTGGCCACTCGGAACAGACACATGTAAACACCCAAATGGTGGAGCCCAGGCCCCGGCCAGGCTGGCTGTAACCCTTTAGCTGCTGGATCCGGGAAGGCTGGTCGCAGCTCTTATTAACCCGGACTGCAGTGTTTTAACACATGAACCACTAGTAACGGCCATATGGGTGCACGCTGCCCAAACACCAGCCCTGCTGATCGAATGAACCAACAACCTACTCCAGCAGCTGCAGAACATCTGCAAAGAAGACTGTCTGCTTTCTGTGAAACGAGGGCCAACAAGTATCTAAATAACCCTAGCTTCACTGTGCCATCGTCCCTCCAAGACAAATGGACCCAAAACGATACACACAAACTTACAAACTAAGTCAGCAAACGAAATTAAGTGTAACTACATTTCAACTGCATGGGTCGAGCTTTATTTTCTTAGGAGTTTCTAAATGTCTATTAAGAACTGCCCTCTCTCCTTACCTGCACTCTCCCTCCACCTAATCCATCAGAGACTCTACAATCTACTGTCAGCTCTTCCCTCCCTGGTCCCTTTGCCCTCCCCTCTAGGTTCAGATTCTGTCTGTCCAGCCACATTCACGGTTGGATTGAAACTGTTCCATATCTCAACCCCCTACACTGTTGGTGGGAATGTAAGTTGGTGCAGCTACTGTAGAAAACAGTACGGAGGTTCCTCGGAAAACTAAAAATAGAATTACCATATGATCCAGCAATCCCACTCCTGGACATACGTCGGACAAAACTCTAATTCAAAAACATACATGCACCCCTATGTTCACAGCAGCACTACCCACAAGAGCCAAGACATAGAAACAACCTAAAAGTTCATCGGCAGATGAATGGATAAAGAAGATGTGGTTCATATATACAATGGAATATTACTCAGCCATAAAAACGAATGAAATAATGCCATTCACAGCAACATGGCTGCAACTAGAGATTATCATACTAAGTGAAGGAAGTAAGAAAGAGAAAGACAAATACCATATGATGTCACTTACATGTGGAATCTAAAATATGCCACAAATAAACCCATCTACGAAACAGAAACAGAATCATAGGCATAAGAGAACAGACTGGTGGTTGCCAAGGGGGAGGGGGTTGGGGGAGGGATGGAGCGGGAGGTTGGGGGGAGCAGATGTGAGCTTTTATATACAGAATGGATGAATAACAAGGTCCTACTGTACAGCACAGAGGACTATATCAACATCCTATGATAAACCATAATGGAAAAGAATATTAAAAAAAGAAAAGAATGTATATATATGTAAAACTGAATCACTTTGCTGTACAGCAGAAATTAACACAACATTGTAAATCAACGATACTTCAATAACAAAAAAAACAAAAAACAGTTCCGTATCTCACCTTCATTCTCGAGGTAGGCAAGAGCGTGAAAAAATGAAAAATAAATGGATCAGGAAGTAACCAAACCCTGTTAGGTCCGGGCCAGGGCTTGCGCCAGGCTCTCTTCCTGGAAGCATTGCTTTACTGTGGGCCAAAGGGAAGGTGGAGACTCCCCTTCTAACAACTCTGGCAAAGGACACAGGTGAAAGCCTAGTTCTCAATGAGAAACGGAGATCTTTACAGATTGGTGAAGCATGAATATATTAAAAATGTGCATCTCCTCCCTGTAACATTATCCCTTCTTTTTCATAGTTATGACTTCCCAGTGGAAACGAGCAGAAATCAACATGTACCAGTGAGTTCCCGGTAAAGATGCTGAGAGCTTGAAAGAGGACACTTGAGAAGTGTCAGGGCATTTCTACACAGCAAGGAAGGCAGTTATTGTCCCCGACTTCATTGACATATTTTGCCTGAGAGTTTTCCTTTCAGAAAGTAACTCAGAAGCATGGCTCTCACTTTGATGCCACTGCAGAACTTTTGTGTTTGTATTCCGAGCAGTGGAGGGGTCGTTTTCTCAATCCTGGGATGCTGCCACCCAGTGGCAGCAATGATCAGCCTGGGTCACGTGGCTTACACAAGGCTTAGCCAATTAATATATTTTTATAAAAGGAACAATGCATGAACTTTTTAAAAATAATAAACATTGAGAGCCCATGGTGTACTAGAGTCTAATGAGAGCGATATGCATATTCAGACACAACTATACAAAACAATTCAATCACAGTGTAACAAAGTGGTCCAAAGAGATGAACACCAAGTATTAAATACTTAAACAGTTGATATCCCATAGCAAACCTTAAAGAATGACCAACTGTAAGCTTATTAAAGGCATAAATGGTTACACATACACACCAACTAATAAATGTGAGATTAATAAGAGGGGAAGAAATTAACACTTCCTAAACACTCGAAAGGACTGTGACACACATTTTACGGATATCTGCTTTCTCATCCTCCTAACGACCATGGAAGGATTTTACATATAAGTAATCTGGGTTGCTGAGAGTTTTAGTAATGTACTCAAAGACAACCGGTTATTATGTGGGAGTTTTAAGTGAGATATTTTGACACCAAAGGTGGATTCTTTCCATTATGCCATTACCCTGATTTTATCAATAAACAATTCCTGAAAGGAACAGTGACAGCAAGTTCCTTTTTTTTTTTTTTTTTGGCGGTATGCGGGCCTCTCACCGTTGTGGCCTCTCCCGTTGCGGAGCACAGGCTCCAGATGCACAGGTTCAGCGGCCATGGCTCACAGGCCCAGCCGCTCCGCGGCATGTGGGATCTTCCCAGACCGGGGCACGCACCCATGTCCCCTGCATCGGCAGGCGGACTCCCAACCACTGCGCCACCAGGGAAGCCCAGCAAGTTCCATTTTTTAAACAAACTTTTAAAAGCACCACCTGCCCCAAATGCCAACTGAAAAAGAAAAAAGCACTGCAAATCTTAACTTGGTCTAACCACATTAGAAAGATCCTAAGACCTGTGAATTCTTAGATTCAAGTCAAAATCCGTTCACAAGGCACGGGGTCTTCAAGGTGGCCTCCAAGACCTTGCAGGTATTTTCCCGAGGCTGCCCAACCTGCTCCTCCTCTAACCAGAGTCTTGTCTATGGATTAAAAACTCCTAGCAGTGAGCCCAGGCCACCATTTAAGAAACCCCTAGGGCTTCCCTGGTGGCGCAGCGGTTGAGAGTCTGCCTGCCAATGCAGGGGACGCGGGTTCGCGCCCTAGTCTGGGAAGATCCCACATGCTGCAGAGCAACTGGGCCCGTGAGCCACAATTACTGAGCCTGCGCGTCTGGAGCCTGTGCTCCGCAACAATAGAGGCCGCGATAGTGAAAGGCCTGCGCACCGCGATGAAGAGTGGCCCCCCCTTGCCACAACTAGAGAAAGCCCTCGCACAGAAACGAAGACCCAACACAGCCATAAATAAATAAATAAATAAATAATATCACCCCTGATTTAAAAAAAAAAAAAAAAAAGTACATATAAGAAACCCCTAAATCTTTCCTCTAAACTTTCTGAAGAGATGAAAATGAATTATTCTGGAAGAATAAAGTTCACATGACTGATTCTGCCCAACAGGAAAAAGCAACACACCATTCAATTCATAGAAGACCGAAACATCACCCGTCTCTCAAGAGATTGCCAGATAAAAGCTGCGAACGCTTTGTGACTTTAAAGTTAATATTATTATACACATAGGTAGAAGTTTCAAAGTTATTTGCTAAAACAGTTAAGGTCCTGCCTCTCACCCACCCCCCAAAATAAAATATAAACTTGATATCAGAGAGGTAGGTTCAAAAAACTAGCAGAAGGGTGGATCGAGAACTCAGGCGGAAGAAAGCGACGGCTCTATTTCTGGAATGGTCTCAACTAGAAACGACGATGATGATGCTATTTTGGTGAGGGCTGCGGCCGGAGTGGGCAGGGTAGGAGGAGAGGAAGAAAAAGGAGGAGACATTTTGACTCCTGGCTGTGGAATATTTTTTTCCTTACAGATTTTAATATCTCTAGCCAAATAAAACCTTAGTTTTAAGTTCTTGTTTTTAGTACGATTAATACGCTCCTATTGAAAACAGGCCCTTTGCTTAGCGACGGTGCCCTGCCCTGAGACACCCAAACTCCACGTGCAGCTGCTCCGTATCAGCCTTACGGCTTGCATCCAACCTGTGCGCCTCAGCTTCCTTCTCCGGAAATGGGAAGGTTGGAACCCAGTGCCAGGAAGAGCCTTTCCAAATCAAAAAACGCAGTCGAGGCACATAGAACATCTGCCTGATGGGAGTGTCTTTTCTGATCTGGGGGCCTTGGGTCACACTGGAGAGTCTGAAGAATGGGATTTAGAACAAGGACTGCCCACCCCCTCATAGTCTTAAGGTGGAGGGGGGCCATTCCAGGAGGATCCACCACGTGGCAGGGTGGGGACAATGTGCCCCGTGGCATCAGCTGACCTGGAGACTGAGATCAACTCTGTCCACGACGGATCGATCCTGACTACGGGATGTGAGCCTCGGGCGAGCCTCGCCAGGTGGCCATCTCCGTGCGTGGATCTCACGTCAGTACTGGGAGACCAGTGTGTCCTGACTCTCATGGAGAAAGGACACTGGAAGCTTCTTCCTGGACTCTGCCTTGCGTGCCTCGTCCTTTGGCTGATTTTAACTTGTGTCCTGTAATGAACCACCACCACGGACGTAACGGCCTTCAGTGCATTCTGTGAGTCCTTCTAGCAGATAGCACACGTGAGGGTGGTTTGGGAACCAGCCGGCGCACCTGCTCGTTGGTGCCAGAAGTGAGGACGACCTTGGGGATTGTGCCTATATCTCTCCCATATCCCACCGCAGGGCGAGCCAGGCATTCCGCTTACTGGAATCGTCGGGATTTAGAGAGAGGCGCCAGGAAGTCCATGCCTCTCCCTTCCATCTCTAACCTGCAGACGTCCAGAATCCTTATAACCTCTGAGCTTCAGTTTCCTCATCAGGAAAATGAGGATGCCGGGAAGTAGTTCGATCTAAATGGCAGAGTTCTTACGAGACCTGAGGTCAGGACCGTGAAAGCTCTCTGAAAACGGTAACTTCCTTTTTCAAGGCTACGATAGGCAGAGCTACCGTTCCTCTGATTTCTGGAGTTTACATGCTTCAGAGCGATATCACTCTCCTGAGTTTATTGTGTTTCTCATGGCCAGTGAACTCACCCGGTCTCTATCGTCAGGGGCAGCAATCATGTCAGCTAGAACTCTCCTCAGCAAACGATTTTAGTCAGTGAGGAGTAATGGCAAAACAAATGCGGCATTTTGACGAAGCTGCATCTATTTTGGCACAGTGCGGTTTCGAGGCTAATGTCTTTTCAAACAGCTCTGTTTTGCCTGCAGACTTGAATACCCTCATTATAGTGTTTGAAAAAAAAGTTCCCTTATGTTTTTTTAAAGAGCGCCATTCTTCAAAAAGATGTCAAGAAGCTCTTTTTTTTTTTCCCCCTTGCTACAAGGTGTAATGTAGAGATAAGCATAAAATCTGGTTGGAAATGTGACCTATACTGGACTGGCAAAGCTTAATATCCAGCAAGCAGCTAGTCTGGGAGCTGGTTTTGTCCTATCTCGCGGCTGCTATTTGGAGAAGAGTACCACATATTGTTCATGGACAGGGAGAGCAGTTTGGAAGTCAATTATGGTTTTTAAAAAATGGGCTCCCTGGCTCATGGAGTTCATCAGAGTTCTGAACAAGTCCCTGGCCTGCCTCATGACAGCCAAAGCCAGGTCTTTTGGAAAACATTTTATTTTCATGCTCAGCGTAATAAGAAGAGAAAAGCCATGTTTTTTTTGCAGATGAAATGGTGCTGATAATAAAAAGTAGGTCACACTTTCTCTGTCTCTCTTTACTTTCTCTGAAAGACAAAGGAGGGTTTCAAAGACGTGAATCGAGTCAGGTCAAACCTCTGACCTGAGTATTCTTGTACTTAGAGTAAAACTGGGAGCATTTTCAGTCTGACATGACATTTCACGGACGCAGGGAAGATGGCAGTGGGAACTCTGAGGGCTGGGGTGCGGGTGCAGATAGCAGATCATCCAGCCTTTTGAGAAAGGTGAGAACCACGAGTTCAAAGGACTATTGGTGGTTATGACCTTAGGGTTTGGGGCAGCAAGACAGGAAAGTGGCACGAGGGAGAAATGTCACACTGGCACCCATGAGAGACAGCACTGTTGTGCACGATTACCTACTGTCCACTCCAGCAAGAGACTGTGCAGCCCTTCCTACGAGTGACCAGGTCACCTCCTGTGGCCAATGAAATTGGGCTGAAATGACAGGTGTCATTCCTAGGAAGAAGCTTTAAGAACTCATCTTCTCTCTCTCCCCTGTGCAACGAGTCCTGCAGAGAAGCTGTGGTATCAGAGAAGCTGAGGAGCAGAGCCAGCTCTTGATGGGTCTAGAGCATGTCTAAGAACTCACTTTTTTTTTTTAATATATATAAGCCATGGAGACTGGGGGGCTGTTTGTTACTGCAGCTTACCTAATCTATCCTGACTGATACGGTCCCCCCTCAGTCCTCTTTTTCTAAAAGGATGGAAGGATAAAAAGCATAAGCCTATGTATGTGTTTGTTAGTCTCTATTTCCAAAGTACTTTCTAGCTCAAGAGAGGGCACTGATGTAGAACTGTACAGACTGGATTGTGAACACACTGGCACACACTGCATCTCCAGGATCCCCTACATAAGAAAATAAAGCCACTTAAGAGTAACGATGCCTGTTAGAGGACAGTGATGGCTTTTAAAGGGGATATCTGATCTTAGGACACACAGTGGAACAAAACACATAGAGACAAAGATTCGGGAGTCAACTGCCTGAATGCAAATTCTAGAGTCTACCGCTTGCTCTCTGATTCGGGGCAAGCTGCTTAACTTCTCTGAGCCTCTGTTTACTTACCTGGTAAGGGTGATAATCAGGGTGTGAAAGGGTGATGGTAAGGGAGGCTCTGCCATACAGAAGTGTTGGGATGAAATTAAGCAATGCACGTAAGTGACTAACACAGAGCCCAGCTGCACAGTAATTACTCAATGTCTGCTGGTTACCGTGGTTCTTGTTCCTGTTATTGTTATCCGTGCCACTGTTAATACATCTCTATCACTAAATTCTCTACCACTGAGTTTAATGTAGGACCTCGGGTGGCTTATTAATTTGGGTTGGAAGTGATAAACAGGAACAGCCTCCTGCCTGCTCCTGCTATGACTGAACGTGATAAACTTGCACAGGAGGTGTCATCACAACTGTGTTTCCACCTAAGACGGAAGATCTTTCTTCGACCTGGGTCTGATCAGAAAGCTACTCTTCTTACCACATGCAACAGAATTAACTACCCCCTCTATTCCTGGAGCAGCAGCTCAGGAAAGACGGGAGAAAATGTTCAGATGTGGAAGCAGTGGTAATGTAAGACCAGGCAAATTGAAGAGAGAAGCCAACTTAGGTTCTGGGACATAGAGTTTAGACAAGCAACTTGACTCTTCTGAGCATGTATTTCCTCATCTGTAAAATGGGAATATTGAGAGGAAATTCAGGGCCTGAGGACAGGCTTCGAGAACACAAGTAGTGCTTCTCAGCATGGAGCTGATCCCACAAACCTCCATCGACACTGGCTGTTATTACCATCAGTAGTAAAACTAATACTACTAATCCTGCCCGAAAGACACAAAACAGTATATTGCAGCCCATGCAGAAGGAAAGAAGAGGTCTTCAGAAAAGCCAGCCTGTTCTTTCAAAAACCACCGAACACATTCACAGCAGAGACAAAGACAGGGGCCCTGAAACCGAGAATAACCAAGCCTTGTTCCGGCCCTGCCACAAAAGGATGACTGCAGGAATCTGCATCAGAACAAGCTGACCCAGAAGAGGGAGGGGTTTCACAGACACACGTTGAGAATGTGCCCTTTAGAAAAGAAAAATAGAAAATGTGTATAAAATCCCACCTAGGAGATCAGTATTTTGTGATCTATACGTGTTCCTTGCTAAATTTTAGTTCTATACTATGGGTTTTCTCAATTAAAAAAAAAAAGATAGTAGAAAATAATAAATGCTGAAGAGGGAGTAGAGAAAAGGGAACCCTCCTACATTGTTAGTGGGAATGTAAATTGGTGCAGTCACATGGAGAGCAGTATGGAGTTTCCTTAAAAAACTAAAAATAGAGTTGCCATATGGTCCAGCAATCCCACTCCTGCATATATATCCAGAGAAAACTCTAATTCGAAAAGATACATGCACCCCAACGTTCACAGGAGCACTATTTACAATAGGCAGGACATGGAAGCAACCTAAATGTCCATCGACAGATGAATGGATAAAGAAGATGTGGTACATATATACGGTGAAATACTACTCAGCCATAAAAAAGAGTGAAATAATATCATTTGCAGCAACATGGATGGACCTAGAGATTATCACGCTAAGTGAAGTAAGTCAGACAGAGAAAGAAAAATACCATATGTTATTGCTTATATGTGGAATCTAAAGTATGATACAAATGAACTTATTTACAAAACAGAAACAGACTCACAGACATAGAGAACAAACTTATGGTTACCAAAGGGGGAAGCAGGTTGGAGAGGGATAAATCAGGAGTTTGGGATTAGCAGATACACATCACTATATAGAAAACAGATAAACAGCAAGGACCTACTGTATAGTACGGGGAACTATATTCAATATCTTGTAATAAACCATAATGGAAAAGAATGTGAAATAGATAGATACTGACATAAAACTGAATCACTGTGCTGTACACCAGAAACTAATACAACATCGTAAATCAAATATACTTCTATAAAAAAGAATAATAAAGAGGACACTAATAAAAAAAAAGAATTGGTCACGGGTGGAATCATGTGATATTAAATGTTCATTAAATAAGCTACAAAAATGGCCCAAACAGTAGATATTAATTAATACTTCTTATAAGTGGTATGGTGGCAGGTTCTGGGGGACACGACAATGAACTAAAGATACAGTCCCTGCCCGTTTGTACCCTGCAGTCACATGGGAAAGAAAGACATTAAATAACAAGCTGCAAGTGGGATGGGTGGTAAAGTTCAAGGACGTGGGCTGCGGTAGCAAGGGAACGGAAATGTGTTTCCAGATTGTGGCCAGTGGTGGTTGAGAGGAGGGGGATAATTCCCAACTGACGGCTTTGTTGTCTCCATAAAGTCCTGAGTTTAAAAAAAGAATCAGCCAGGTGTTGGGCTAGGTTGGCGTCAGACAGGATGGACCTTGCCTAATTAATGCACAAGTGCAGGTAACTGGCTACCACTGGTTAACACAGCAACAGGAATTACATAGGTCAGGAGGTACATAAAGGATATGTGTTGAGTTCAGTCCACCGGGAAACCATCTCCACTTCTTTTGATAATGGTTCTGTGATTTCATTTCAGGGAACCAGAGTCTCCTAAACTCTTAGTTCATAAGCTTTGGATGGTCTGCGGTATACGCAGCGGGCTGAATCCTGTGACTTGCCAAACTTCCAAATCTCTCTAGCTATAGAGACTAGTTCAGGATGAGCACGTGATCCAAGCTGGGTCAGACTGAATCCCAGGAAAAGAGACACTGGCCTTTTCCCACTGGGTTGAACCAGGAATGATACGGCTGAGAGCTGCCGATACTTGTCATGACATCCAAAGAGTGAGCCCGTCAGAAAACGGAGCCAATGCTGAGGAAATGAAACTAAGGATAAAAAGAGAGATGGAGATCAGGTCCTGATCATTTAGCTCCTGGGTCAAGCTTTACCCCATCTCCTTGCCACGCCTATATTTTCCAGTTAGATAAGTCTGATTGGGTGAAGTTCTCTTTCACTTGCAGTAGAACGTGTCTGTGGTAACTCCATACAGAGAAAAACAGGAAACTGCTTTCCTGACTCTGAGTCGTTACGATTTGACAAACTTTCCCAGAATCTATAAAAGATTTAGCTCAGGGTCCATCCCAGATATGACCACTTTGGTTCTTTTCAAATCTGTGCATTTTGTGACTGGGCTTACCTTCTTACTAATAGGCAAAGTGATCGTTCATCCCTACTGGTCTAGGACAATCCTAATTTATGCCTGTTTTCCTGGAATAATTCTTATTAGTGTCTCCTTTCGCTTTAAAAAATATCCAAGACTGATTAAATAGTAAAGTATAAGGTTACCCTGTTCATAATCCTCCTTTCCAGAGCTTTTCTCCTTTAAGAGTAGAATCCCACACCCCTTCCCCAAATTCTTTTCAGTGATAATTGTGGCTAATTATACTCAGCAAATAATCTCCTCTTGCCAGTCTTCCCATGTTTGACTTTTGGGGGATTAATCACAGCTTTCTGCTGTGGAGCAAGGTTCTTGAGAGCATGGCATTATTGTTTTATCTAAAGGAAACCCCTCTGAAACGGGGCCTCCATCCATCATCCCTCCTGGAGTAGAAAGAACTGATTAAAACTTCCTGGCCTGCAAACTTGTTTGCTAACGTGTGGCTTCCTCCCTGCCCGTCAGCATAGGGTCTTCCTCGAGCGTGCGATGTGTTTAGGATTCGACCGAGGGTATTGTTTTATCAAGATGGGACGGTTATCCGTGCAGGAGGACCCTGGGCTGGGAACCTGACCACCCCTGTAAACACAATGATAACATCGTGTCCGCATGCTGGGAGAAGACAATGCTCCCAAATTCCCTTTTCCTAATTAGAGTTTGAAACAATAGGTGGGAAACCCAAGCTTCCCTCCGCCCCCCATCATTATCTATTGGCCTTCATTTCTGGGCATTGATTGAGCTTAGGGTATTTTGTCTGTGTGAAGAAACAGCAAATTAAAATTCAGAATCCTCCCATTTTTCTTCCTGGACGGTTCATCTTGTTATGAAGCTGGGGTGACAGAGATTAAAAGTTGGAAGCAGAAGATTTAGGAGCTACATACACTTGTGTGAACCGTATCAACTTCCCTCTCAAAATTATTCCAGTAAGCAAATGTCTGATCAAGGCAGATGATGGGATGCGGGCTCATGAAGAAATTTCGTAGAGACCTGTTTTGGTCGGGGAAAGACACAGACAAGCACCTTCCCCAAATGGTGGGCGAATACTTTTGTCTTCCGAGTCAATGATTTTGATACATCACCTGTTATTTTGCTAATAGGAACCAGCTATGGCACAGTGTCATTTTTCATCTTTTAAAATCTGCAATGCCCAGGACCCTGGTGACATTTTGTGCCGGGTAGCGTTTGCCCACACCCTTCTGAGTGGCACTTACTGGCTGGCATCATCAGAGGGACAAAGTCATCACCAGCAACCAAGTCATATTAAGTTGATTTACATTTATGATTACCCTGTAGAGTAACAATTAAGCTATTTAGACGGAAAAATCTCCCAGGATCCTGCAAAAGGGATCTCTAGCACTGCAGATACGCAACGTTTAGTTCTTACAGAATTCAACCAGACAAGATAAAGACAAGGTGACCAAATTCTATGCTCAATAACTGGAATGTCCTGTAAAGGGAACCCTCTCTCAACCTGTACAAGCCAAATGAGTAACTCCATTTCCAACTGCGGTTGGCAAGCCTCCCTCTCTCAAGCTTCTCAGACTGGCCAGCAGTATCAGTGAATTTGGAGCCATAATTCCTGGTCAGAAAGTAGCTGCGAACACGTGCACCAGTTAGGGTCACGGTGGCCGCTGTGATGCGGTAAAAGGTTTCTCACGTACATGAAACCCAGAAGGAGGATTCTTGATCAGTGGGGTGGCGTGGCTTTGTTCACTGACTCAGGGACACTGGCTCTTTTCATCTCGTGGCCCTACCATCTTTAAAGTGTGGCTTCCAAACCAGCAGGGGGCGGGGGATGGAGGGTTGTGCACGGCGGGTTTGAATGCGGCAGACCTAGAAGGGCCAACACCACCTCCACCGATACTCCACCGGCCAGGACGCAGACATGTGGCCACAGCTAACACCAGAGAGGGGGGGAAACCGAGTCTAGCTGTGCACCAGGATGAGGAAATGGCTCGGGGATGCTCAGGACCTCTGCCCGCATGAAGCGATAAGCAGAGACACAAGCAAGCTCTCTCCCTCCAAGTTCAGGGTCTCAGACCCCCTTACACTGCCTCAGCTAAAGCAATTACATGATCGAAATCAAAATCTATTTTGGCAGGATGTAACGCGGGCTGTTGCATATGGGAAGCGAAAGCTAGGGCTGAAATCCAACGGGTTAATTCACTAAAGCAAAGAAATACACAGACCTGTGGTGCTCTCAGACAGCCCCAGAGCTGGAAGGCTAATCGTCCTTCTGGGATGCTGAGCTCTTTTGCGGAGCCCCGGGAACAGACCCTTCGACCTTTTGAGGTTTCTCATGGCTCTGATCTCTTGCTAATGGATAGTGTTTTCTGAGCTGAAGGTGTTTTAAAGATACGGCATCTAACCAATGATAGTATGTCTGACCTCTTCAGGGAGAGCCTTGTGCATCTCACTGTCCCAGCCTCCCTTCCTGGCTAATTACATAACTTGACTAGAAGTTGGTCTTAGGGAATCAATTTTGCCATTGCCTAATCACAAGTAAAACCATAAAGTTTTATGAGAGCTAAACGGACTGCCTTCTACGGAGGGGAACTGAAAGGAGAATTAAAGGGAGCATAAGATGATAAAGAAAGGAAATTCCACCGAGCGTTTTTCCCCGGACTGACACGCTGAATTACAGTGCCAGGGATGTCATCCTGCTGGTTACGTCTCCAACAAAGCACCGAGGGAGAGGGGAGAAACTGGCATTTTCTGATCGCCGGCAACAGGATTGAAGGAGTTCTAGCAAGTGGCTTTAGGAGAAGGTACAGAAGAAAACCCATCGAGCTACCACCTCCTAACTGCGTGTCTCTAGGCAAATTCTCTGAACTTTAGATGCAACATCTACAGATTGCAAATGAGTACAACTCCTAGCAGCATTCTTGCAAGGATTGGATGAAACAATGCATGTAGAATGCCGAGCACAATGCCTGACCCACTGGCGGGTCTTTAGTTAATATCACCATTATCACCCTTGTTAATAATAGAAAAAGCTTAAAGACAACCTGGGGCTCTGTTCAGTCTAGATGAATGAGCTAACGTAGATTTCATGCTGACTATATGCCATTATGCAACACATAATGGAACAATACCATCTCCACTTTATAGATTAGGAAACTGAGGCTCAGAGACAGTGAAAAACTGGCCCAAAGTAACACAGCTAGGAAGGACCACAATTGGATTCAGTAGCCAGATAGTCTCTAGAAGGAAATACACTTGACTACCATGTCCAGTATTGTTCAGTGTAAGGTCCACAAATGAATCTGGGGTACCTGGCCATCACCAGGATTTCCAAACCCCACTTTTGTTTACTGAATCAGAATCCCTGGCAGCTGGGGGCAATTATCTGCACTTAGAACAAAGCACCATCCAGCTGATTCTTGTACACTCTGACCTTGAGAACCATTGATGCTGTGCTGCTTCTTGCAACATTGCAAGTGGGGGGAAAAGTTCCTAGGAGCCCCATTTTGTTAAACGGCCAAAAGAGCTGACCACTTCTTTCTTCGCATCTCCTCCTAACTTCTCTGTCAGTCGCTGTCATTTCTGGTACTTCTGTGTGTCCACAAAAGGCAGGGGTAGATGGACTGAGGCCACTGAGAAATAGAAAAGACTACTTCTCCAGGCCCAATAGGACGGCATGAGGATATATTTTACAAATACACGATTTATTGTAAAGGTCAACCAGGCACTGATATGGAAGCATGCACCCATGGGCAATTAAGGTAGTTGTGATGGGTAAAGCACTTAATTTAAAAGAAAATCACCCACATTGCCCTGAATATGAAAGACCCAAGCACGCTGTAATACCATGAAATATCACACTCTGTTCTGGTAAGGATGGAAGAGGTTCTGCTGTAGTAAGGAACAGTCCCCACATCTCAGAGACTCAACACAGCAAAAGCTTAACGCTTGCTCAGACTACAGGCCCAGAACAGGTTGGCAGGGGGCTCTGCTCATCTTAGTCACTCAGGGACCCTGGGTGATGGAGGACCCATCTCACCGTGTGAGTCCACGATCATACTGTCAAGGAAAAGCAGCGTATCACCACGCTCTGCCTTTAAATCTGCCGTTGTAGCAACACTTCTGTTCATGTTTCCTTAGCCAATACAAGTCACCTATTTATGCCCGACTTCAAGGGATGGGAAAATGTGATCCCCAGAAGGAGAGGAGAGGAACATTTGGAACAATACCAAGGACTACCAGATCTACAAACAAACAAAAAAGCTAACAAATTCATGATATCTGAGTTTCTCAGGCAATTAAATCAAATATAAGGATACTCTGCAAAACCTGATCCTGATACAAAATATAGGTGGCACCTGGGAGGGAAGATGAACCCTCGGAAAGAAGTAACATTAAAATTAGCTTGATATCTTATTTTGCAAAATGAATCTCTTGGAGCAATGGAGGCGGGGTATCGTTTGCCAAGCAGCGTTTACCATTTCCCAGACAGTCAGTGGCCTAAGAGGTGCGTGGCGTCTTCTCATACCCTCGGTTTGCCTGACTTTTTGCCTTTGGACCAAGCTGATGTATGGAAGAACCCACATGCTTCATTTCAAATAGGGGTCATACGTTTCCGTTTGGAGAATGACCTGCATGCTCCTCGTAAGAAATACATTGGCGGGATGGGCACAGAGGCTGATGAATGTCAAGATCACATCCTTCAGGAAATGGACCTTATGCCTAGATTTCTGAAAGGGAACTGTCACCTAAGAGGCATATCATTTTCAGAAAGCCTCCTGCATCCAATGGTGGGTTTTGCCCAAAGGCAAAAGAGAGGCCGAGGATTAAAACCAGCCAGAAGGCGTTCCCGGACTTGCAGCTGGCCAACTGTGCGTACTTCTCAGGCCATGAAATATAGCGCCTGTTTTGACACTCCTGTAATAGCATGGATGTTCACTCTCCTTGTTTCCGTGGGGTTTATGGGCCATAAAGTTTCATAACGATCTTAACAGCTCTACAGAGAACACCCCAGGCTAGAAGGCCACTCTTACCAAAGGGGATCTGGATTTTTCCATTCCCCCCCCCCCCACCAGTTCCACCCTGGGCACCTTGACTTGTACACGTGCCCATCTCTCATTTGGGGCTGTAAAGGATAACCACGTGGTAAAGGGGACGCAAAAGGCTGCTGGTGGCTCGGAGATAGCGAGGGTGATGCATACACTTGGCCTTGGTAGAAGCTTGAGCCCTAAGGAGATTACAAAGCCTGCTTGCCCTGCAAATTGGGGACCTACCAATGCCATAGGGCTAGTAAGTCAAGGCTCCATCCAAATAACCGGACACCTGAAATAAACTCCAGATTCCGCCCGAAGGCTGCCAAGCTGTGCCTGGGCTGCTCCCAGCCTCCTCTCCTTTCTCAACTACTCACTGTGGTCCTGATCGAAGCCGCTTGCTGTTGGCAAACCCGCCAGCCCCTGACCTACCACAGGGCTTGCACTGGCCGCTGTCTTTCTTTGGGGGCTGGTCTTCTCCTGTCCTCCTGGGACTCAGCACCACTTCATCCTCAGCCCTGGTTCAACGACACCTCCTCAGAGACATCCTGTGGATTCCAGCCAAAGTCACACGCCCTGGTTCTATGAACTTACCCAGTTTTTGCTTCCTACACAACACTTACCGCCACCTGCAGCAGGTTATTTATGTACCTGTGAAACCCCTGTATACGGAGGACGACGGTGCTACCTCATCGCCTAAAAGGGAATTGAGCATCTGCGGAGTTAGGTATTCTCGGGGGCCCTGGAACTGATTCCCCTGTGGATACGGTGGGACCACTATATATTACAACTAGGGCCAGATTTTGCAGGGGACCACTGAAGGATCCAGGATGGGAGGGGTCACGACACTCTTCCGGGGGAGAATATTCCAGTTTGGAAAGCAGAGGAATGAGAGGAAATCCTTATCAGGCCACATTTACATATCAAAGAACCCTTCCTGCTGGGCTTGTTTTGCCCAGTAACAAAGTCCTCTCATTCAAGGCCAAGAGGCTTTCCTGTAATGCTCAATTCTGCAGTTCCTTCTACTCCTCCCTGGTGGAGACAAAACAGCTCTGTTTCCAAAAGGCACAGGGAGATAATGCACCTCGCTGGTGGTTCGCCGCTACCCTAGCTGTCTCTAGACGGCTGCGTCTTCACTGAGGAAGCCTGGGTTTATAGGAGTTATGTGAGATTTCCCTCAGACTCCTGAGTTTATCCAAGGCCTGTAACCAAGGAGACAGAAATACTATGGCCTATGTTATTCATTCATTCATTCATTCACTCATCCATCCAGCCATCCACCCACCTACCTATACACCCATCCATCCATCCATCCATCCCAGAGCATTTACTGAATCACTACTAAGTTTCTAGTACAAAGCTATTTCTCCTTTCTGGACCTTTGATCCTTTAGTTAATTAATAATGAGAGGAGGAATCTGGGATGGCTTGAGGTGAGGGGTGGGATGTTCTAACACAGATAACTGGGCCAAGTCTGGGCAATTTGGGTGAATATGTTTGATACAACTGATGGGGTTCAGGACACACTACCCCAAAAGAAGGCACCTTGGCATGTTGAATAGTAAGGCTACTCTGACTTTCTCCCTCCTTTTTCCCCTGACACAGGTCATAAATCCCTCCTGTGGTCTCCCCAGACGCATCCTTATCTCTGAAGACAAAGGGACTCAGAAAAACAGGCTCTGCTAAGTTTCCCCCAGTTTCCTACACTCACCTCATGCTTTTTACCACATCATATTCCTCTATAACTGACTCTCTACTCTTCATCAAACCCAGCATAAAAACCTCATTTCCTCCGGAAGGCTCCTGTGTCTTGTAAAACTTACATTAAATAAATCGTATGCTTTTTTCTTCTTAATCTGTCTTTGTCAGTTTAATTTTCAGATCCAGCCACGGACCTTAAGAGGGCTAAAAAAACTTTTCCCTCTCCTACCCAACTAACATTTGAAATCGAGAGTCCCTTGGTCCATCTTCCTAAGTTCTTTTTCAAATGAATTCTATAAATAGGATACTGTTCTTCTTACACGCAGGTGGCTCCCTCCTTCCGTTCACGGTCCAGCCCTTTATTAATGGAAGAATTCTTTCAGGGACCATCATTTGATTTACATTTCTTTTTTTAGAGCGGAATTTTCCCATCTCAGATTTTCTTTCAGTTGGAAGCAAGTACGTGTGGACCCAACGTACAACTGAAATTAGCATGCAGCTTGTCCTTCTCTCCTCTCCTGGGGCCTCCCACCACCCTCACGTCCAGGGCAGAGGGTATCGGGTACAACCTCTCATACAGGATCAGTTAAGCCACTAAAGGCCCCACTGCACAATAATTTTAAATTGACCCCCAAAATACAGGTCTCAGAGATTTGCACTTCCCGTTAAAAGCAAAAAAGATTGTCGATGGATTTTAAGCAGTTATAAGGACACTCTTAACCTGAAGTGCTCTATTGGGAAGTAGGGGGAGGATGGGAAGATGCAATGCAGAGAACCAAGAGGTTCACCAAGCAGGGAAGGGGTGTTGACACTAAAAAGGATTAAGTGATTTTTGTTTTTAAGGACAGAAAGATGGTTATTTCCTTCTCCCAACTAAACTGAGAAGGATTCAGTGGCCTAACACCAAACTGCAAAAAGGCCAGATGCGAACGCCCAACAATTTCACAAAGTAGTAAGGATGATGGGTTACAGCTAGGTTGACCAGATGTCCTGATTTACGCCCATCATCCTGGTGTAATTACCTGCTTCCTTCCTCTCTCAAACATGTCTCAGTTAGGATGATCCATTCTATGGTCACTCCAATCCCAAACACCTCAGAGGCAGGCTGAACCTGGCGGGGAAGGGTTTACCTTTTTAGTGACTGTTCCGCCCAAAGAGGACATTGACAAGATCACTTAAGTGATGACATCACAAGCTTCTATAATTGGCAGCTTCTGCTTTAAGGCAAAGTCATAACAATAATTTGACTTTGTGTCTGTTGCTAGTTTAATAGCAGTTTTCTACAGAAAGGTTTTCCCTGCTTGCCTTTGTAGGTGACTGTCCCCTACTTTCCGGAAAGAGATCACATTGATAAAAGGATACAGGTGGTGTGGAGGTAATGTTTCCAGCCTATGGGACTTTAACCCTTTCCCAGGCCCAGGGAGGCTCCACTCATTAACCATGTCACCTGGAGAAAACGACTCATCTGCTCTGAACCTTCAGATCCGCCCATGTAAATTGGGAACAACAACAGTCCCAGAGAGTTCTGAGAAGGAAACGGAACATTCCCCAGTGCCTGGCATATCACAGAAACCCATGACACCACACGGCAGATGCTATCACAATCACAGGCAGACCGCGTTCAAACGTGCTTTTGCTTTACTGCGCTCTGCAGATACTAAGTTTTTTATAAATTGAAGGTTTGTGGCAACCCTGCATTGAGCAAGTCTATGCCATTTTCCCAACAGCATTATTTTTAAATTAATGCTGTTTTTAATGTTTAATTTTTTTTTGTTCTTTAGACACAAAGCTACTATTGCACACCTAATAGACTACAGGAGAGCTAAATGTAACTTTCATAGGCACTGGGAAACCAAAAAAATTCGTGTGACTCACTTAACTGCGATATTCACGTTACTGTGATGGTCTGGAACCAAACCCACAATATCTCTGAGGTCTGACTGTATAATTTTTATTATTCCCATTATTACGATTATCCCCAATCCTCAGCATCCTTGTTACTAGCTAGCTCATTTGCAGTTAGAGAACATAAGCCCTGAAAAGTGAACACAATAAAGGGCGAGGTGGAGGAATGAACTAGTTTAAACTCTAGGGGTCTGTTCTCATCACAGTGCCTCCCATACTTGGATTAGACTGGAATTCTCGATGCCGTAAAATTTGTGCAGGTGGTACGTTGCCAAAATCAATGCAGCCATCACTAATAACGGTAAGAGACACTTACTGGTTTAGGAATCTTTAAAGGAATTATTGGCTAATAACCACCAGCCAGGTGGTGGGTGAGGCCCCTTCCATATATTAGTATCTCTTTGAATCCTCAGACTAGCCAGTAAGGTTGACACTATTACCTCCCCGGGCTGGGGGTGAAGGAGAAGCTGAGAGGGAAAACAGCAAGCCGAGTTTCTTTTCTCAGCGAACTTCAACAGAGTCAGCAAAGCAACTGATGTAAAACGGACGGGCCTTTTCTCGTAGACCGGTATTTTGTAATCTTAATGCTTCTGGAATAAAGTGTCTGCTATAAAAGACAAAATCTTCAATATCTGAAAAAAAAATATTAGTGTTGGTCACTATTGATCTTTTTCTCTTCTTCGTTTTCTTGTTCATTCATCGCACGCTAACGCAGCAGGTAAGACGTCGCACCGAAGCGCGTTTCCCTGTGTTATGTCCATGAAGGGCTGAGATCTCAGGCCAGGACGGGTCTCCCTCAGCCCTTCCCTCATATCTTGGTTATTAGCACTGGTGCGTCCACGAAGGGCTGAGATCTCAGGCCAGGACGGGTCTCCCTCAGCCCTTCCCTCATATCTTGGTTATTAGCACTGGTGCGTCCACGAAGGGCTGAGATCTCAGGCCAGGACGGGTCTCCCTCAGCCCTTCCCTCATATCTTGGTTATTAGCACTGGTGCGTCCACGAAGGGCTGAGATCTCAGGCCAGGACGGGTCTCCCTCAGCCCTTCCCTCATATCTTGGTTATTAGCACTGGTGCGTCCGTGAAGGGCTGAGATCGCAGGCCAGGACGGGTCTCCCTCAGCCCTCCCCTCATATCTTGGTTATCGGCACTGGTGTCTAACTCTGTCCGTACCACACCCGTGGGGCTGAGGCGTCCCCTCTCCATTTAGCTCCAAGCCTGCTTTTCTCTGTTTTGGCTTCTCACCTTATTCACCTCGGGCTCCCCAGCATCTCTCCCGGGACACAGTACATCCTCAATGAATGTTTGTCGAATGAACAATGAACAACCCAAGACAACTTATTCCTAACGCTCTGGACTGTGAGCCTGGCTGGGCTAGAAAGGAACTCACAGGTGACCTATCCAAGTGCCTTCATTTAAGGGATGAGGACACACAGCCTGAAGACACTATATGCCCGGAATCCAGTCTCTGGTGTGTGTGTGTGTGGGGGGGGGGGTGTCCAAAAGAGCAGACCCAGGAATCTTGAGCCCTGACCCAACGGGTATGTCTGCTTTATAAGGTACTGGGAGAAATCATCTAGTCTCTACTCCCTTTTCCCTTATACTTCAGTTGGGAAGCTACAATTAGATGGAAGGGAAAAAATAAAACCATGCAAGTCAAGCCTGAGACGAGAAGGAAAAAAAAAAAAAAGACCAACAGATTTGCTTTCATTCTTAGAAGGCAGTGGGTGGCAAAGTGGATTCCCACTAAGACAAGAGCTGGCCTTTCTCATCGAGCAGGAAATGCTGAGCTGCTTGGGTTTTGCAGACCCTGCGGAGCCTGGCCTGATGGTTGAGCCGCAGAGTGCGGGTTGCAGCCCGAGAGAACAAGAGAGCAAATGTGGAAGCTGGTGTCAGATTTTCTGCTGGGGTACAGCTTTGGCTGGGGTCCCTGCTGCAAGCCTGCTGGGTGGGACAGCCTGATACGCAGCAGTCTAACCAGCTGCCTGGCATTTTGAAATGCCTTAACCTCAGCTCAGAATCCACCTCGGAGCCCTTGCCTTCCCCCCTGCCCTGCGTGGAGCTGCAGGACACGAGACGCTTCCCGTGTGAAGGGAAAAGTCACCATCCCCTTGTCCTTGAGGTAATGAACCAGCGCTGACTCTTTACTCGCTGAATAATATTACTCAGAGCATATTCCCTCCCTGTGATATCAATCACGCAGTGCAGAAGCAGTTCCAAAGGAGACACAAAGGGATTTGGTGGGGTTTCATGGCAAAGTTACGAGGCGAAGTTGTTGACGTGGAAGAGTACGTACGATTGCTCCCAACTCAACTGGCTCTGCTGCCTGACAGTCTGATTTTCAAGGAGAGAAATCTTTCTGGCATTTCCCATAGGATGTAGATGTAGGAACGGTCAGCCAGTCCTTAATATGCAGCAAACATTTAGCTGGACACCAAGGGAGTGTCCGCCCGTTCTCTACTCTGCCTTCCCAAAAGCGAGGGGCAGGACACTGCAGGTTTGATGCCTGCTCAGGTTTCTGGGTGACACGTGTGCCGGTTCCAGCCAGCCCTTCACTGCAGAGGGCAGTGATGGTATTAAATTGTACACTGCTGTTTAGAAGAATGACTACAAGCTACTTGTGAACGGTGAAGGGTAGGGGGTAGGATGGCAGGGAGAGAAAAAGAAAAAAAAAAAAAAGAGAAAGAAAAAGGAGAACAGGAGGGGAAGAGGAAAGAAGGGGAAAAGATGGAATAATTCTAACAAAAATGCCCCATTTCTATCTGATGAGGGATCTCTAAAGATATTCTATAACATCCTGGACGTTCTGAAACTTCCACTGAAGAGCCTGTCCTTGCAAATGCAGTTAAGTCAGAGAAAGACATACATAATATCACCTATATGTGGAATCTAAAAAAAAAAAAAGATACAAATGAACTTATTTACAAAACAGAAATCGAGTCACAGATGTAGAAAACAAACTTATCGTTACCAGGGGGGAAAGGGGGGAGAGGGATAAATTGGGAGATTGGGATCGATGTATACACACTACTATATATAAAATAGATAACTAACAAGGACCTACTGTACAGCACAGGAAACTCTACTCAATATTCTGTAATAGCCTATAGGGGAAAAGAATCTGAAAAAGAATGGATATACGTATATGTATAACTGAATCACTTTGCTGTACACCTGAAACTAACACAACATTGTAAACCAACTATACTCCGATACAATTAAAAACCAAAAAAAAAAAAAAAAAAAAAGGGAAAGGAAAAAGAAAACAAAGGCAAGCCTTTGGATTGTTGCTAAACCATTTCCTTCAAAGTCCCTCTCTCCATCTCTGTGTCACCTTCCTCCCCTGCTGTCATCAGGGGGAGGGACGTGAGTTTTGCACTTTGGACCTTGAAGATGCACTTTAAATTCCCCTGCCTGAAGGAGAAAACGAGAGCTTCTGGATGTGAGGGGACTCTTAACAGAGAGGATGGGTCAAGAAAGAGAGGGGTGGCCCGTGCTGTAGATTGCGTTCTTTGAAACTGAAAAACAGGAATGCTCATGTACTCTTCCGCAGGGATTAATCACTGGTCATTTTGGGAAACGAACGCCGAAGAAAACATGAAATGCTCCGTATCATGGCAGTCTCCTGCTGTATAAACCTTTCTTAAAAAAAAATGCTTCTGATTAAAAGTATCATTTTATTTGATATCCCTCAAATAAGAGAGGCTATTAAGTTAGCATGATCGCTATGAATATTATTGAAGGCAGTGTTAATGGTGTTGTTTTTATGATTCCATTTATTCACAATGAAAAATGGCATTCACCAAACATCGGATCTGATGAGTAGTAGATTTGTAAAGCAACCGAAGAGGAAAGATGAACTGGAAAGAAAATTTATTCTGATTAGATGATTTTGTGGTTTTCGTATTGGTTACAAATAATCTGGCAGCCACAAAATACCCTCCTTGTCCTCCAAATAAGGATCTCTGTTTGGAAAACCAGTGGGAATAGGGACTACGGGGATTTTTTTTTTTTTTGAGAGCTAGAGAGGCTCTCTTCATTTAAAAATGTTACTTCTCTATTAACAAAAGGTCTCCTCTTTTAAGGAAAAAATTACAAATACAGATTACTTGGGCTCTGAGCAGATTTCATGCATAGTTTTTAATGATAACAAAAGGCATTCTTGAGTGACAGTTCATTTGGGTTGAAGGCCAACGATTTGGACATGTTCAGTGTATGGAGAAGCCAGGCTGGAAACTGTCCACTACAGTGTCTGTGCTGACACAAAACAGCAGAAGAAAAGGCTTTAATCCCACCATAAACAAGTGTACAGATCTCCTTCAAGGATTACACCCAACACCGGCAAAAGGGTGAAGGGTTTGTCAGTGACTTGCCCTTCATTAAAAAAATTAAAAAAAAATTAATAATAAAGGAATAAAATGGAAAAAGAACAACAAAGCTCTCTGCACTAAAAAAAGAAAAGAAAAGAAAAAAAAAAGCTGGGGGCTGGGGAAAAGGTTTGTATGTTGCACATACAAACCTTTTGGTTTGGTAACCCAGAGAGGGTATATAAGCTTAAAGTCCTGAATTTAACAAACCTAATTATCAAGGTTTAATTAGTACCAAGGGTACAGCTTCATGGAACACCTGCAGGCTTAATTTATGTCCTGACAGAGAGGAACAAGTGTTAATGGGCTGTATTTATGTTAATACCTGAACCTTAGGAGCCAGTGGAATAAAACACACCATGCACTAGTTTTCCAAGCTACAGAACAAATATAAAAGATTTTCATCTTGATGCTAGTTTGCAGATAATTCTTCAGGGATCACAGACATCTACTTTTAAAACTAGAGAAGTGGAATGGGAAAAGGTACAGCCATTCTGGTTATCTGTAAAAGTCTACCAAGATCAGCCCAGAAACTGGTGGTTGTATCTTTACAATCGACCGTGGCCCATAGGGCTGATGTCCTCAGTGTTCGAGATGAACGTTTTTCAAGATGCTGGAATATAAACCCCATTTTTCCCCATAAATGTCATACTATTAAAAGAATACTAACATTTATGTGGTGCTCACTACGTGTCAGTCTGTATGTAAGGTCTTTGCACACATATTCCAGTTACAGATGAGGAAACTGACTCAGAGGAAATAAGCAACTTGCCCTTGGCTATGTTTCTAGGTTAAGATTTTGGAGTCAGATTCCCAGCACCAACCCTTTTTACCAATAAGCTAAACTCCCTTCAATACACAGATAAGAGTAAGAAGAATATCAAGTATATACGAATACATATTTATAACAGCATTCTCAGCAAACAAGAAATAAATGCGAACTCTTCAATCTGACAAAGACCCTACAATTAGAGTCATCCATAACGGAGAAATACTAAATAAGGCAAGTATGTCTGCTCTCCGCACTTCAACATTCCTGGAGGCTCTACCAGGGCATTAACACAAGAAAAAGAAACAAATGCAAGAAAAATCAGGGTGGAAGAGGTAAAACATATTCAGAGACACAGAAAATCTTATGAATCAAAAAAAAAAAAAAAGGAAGAAACTAATAAAAAAAATTAAGATAACAGGATATAAGATCATTTTGCTAGAATCAGTTTTATTTCTACACAGTGGCAGCAGACAATCAGAAAAAGAAATTTCAAAATGTTATTTACAACAGCATAAAAAGCAAAATGTTCAGAATAAGTTTAACAAAAAAGTACAAGACATTGAAAACTATAAACACCAGTGAGAAATTAGAAAAGACCAAAATAAACTGAGAGATACAGGCTCATGGATTATAATACTTAATAAGGTTAAGATTTCAATCCTCCCGAAATTGATCAATCGATTCAGTGGAATAATTACATAAAATCTCAGCAGTCCTTTAAAAAGATATTGAGAAACTGATCCTAAAATTTCAATGGAAAAGCAAAGTAACTGAAATAGCCAAAACAATCTTGAAATATGGAGCAAAGTTGGAAGCCTGACATGACCTAACTTCAAAATTTACTGTAAAGCTGCAGTGATCAGTACAGTAGGTACAGACGTAAGGGAAAAAACCCTCAAACAATTAGATCAATGAAGTACAATGGACGGTATAGAAACAGATGCACAAATATATAGTCAACTGAGTTTTGACAAAGGAACGAAGGAAATTCAATAAGGAGAAGAACAGTCTTTCAACAAATGGGGTGGGAACAACTGGAGAGTCACATGGGGGAAAGATAAACCCCCATCCTTACCTCACACCATATAAAGAAATTCACTGAGACAACACAGACCTAAATGTAAAAACGAAAACTACGGCACTTCTAGAAGAAAACATAGGAAAATATCTTTTTGACCTTGGGACTGAAAAGATTTGTCAGCACACAAAAAGCAAAAAGCAATAACCACAGAAGAAAAGACAAAAGTTACAATGAACATTATCAGGATTAAAATATTCTGCTTTTCAAAGCCTTCATTAAGGAGTGACTAGAGAAGATAAAGATTAGGAGAAAATTCACAATACGTGTGAACAAACACTTGTATCCGAAGTATGTAAGGAACTCCTAGACCCAATAATAAAAAGACCAAAAAAAAAAAAAAACTTGAAAAAATGGCCAAATATGTGAACAAGCACTACACAGAAAGAAAATACATGCATGGCTAATGAGGTCATAAAAAGATGCACTTGTCATCAGGAAAATGCAAAACCACCAAGAGATACCATTTCACACCCACTAGAAAGGCTATAATTAAAAAGACTGAAAATACCAAGTATTGGCGAGGATGTGGAACAACGTGAACTCTCACACACTTCTTGTAAGAGTTCGAGATAGACACCCATTTTAGAGAACTGTTTAGCAGCATCATAACAAGTTAAACAGGCATACCTTACGAGCCAGCAATTCTACACCTAGGTGTTCGTCAGAAAGAAATAAAAATGTAAGCGCACAAAAAAGGTTTATACAAGAATATTCACGGCAGCTTTACTCATAATAACCAAAACATGGAAACACCCAATGTTCATCAACAGGTACATGCATAAATGGACCCTGGTGCGTTTTTTTTTTTTTCAATGGAACACGACTTAACACTGAAAAAGGAAACTACTGATGGACACCCAAAGATCACTCTGAGCACAGGAAGCCAGGTACACAACAATAGGTAGGATTTCCGTTAAATAAGGTCGTAAAACAAGTTAAACTAAGTTACGGAAACAAGATAGAACTAAGAACACTGTTTGCCTCTGAGAGTGGACAGACTTAT
Organism: Orcinus orca; assembly: GCF_937001465.1. Taxonomy (NCBI): domain Eukaryota; kingdom Metazoa; phylum Chordata; class Mammalia; order Artiodactyla; family Delphinidae; genus Orcinus; species Orcinus orca. The sequence continues at coordinate 9,218,022 of NC_064578.1, forward strand.
TGGAAATGGGAATGATGGAATTTACTGGGGTCATGAGAACGTTCTATATCCTAATTGTGGTGGCGATTACAGGGGTGTGTATATATGTACCTTTGTCAAAAATCCTGAAAACTATATTATAAAATATGTTAATTTTACGGTATGAAAATTACAATCCAATAATACAGGTATATGTATACACATTCTCTCTCTCACACACACACGCACGCACGCACACACAAACATTTGCCAAGAGAGTCAGTTCCCAGGTCAAATTTCGTATTAGTAAAACAGACCTCACTTCTTAGGCTCAAAATCCAACCCACAAAAGTGCTGGGAAGTTTTAAGATGACTTATGAAATTGTTGACTCATTGCTATCTGAACAAATCGTGCTCTGTAGAAAGACAATGGACTTTGGGGTCAGATGTCCCAGGTTATTATCATGGATTTGCTTCTCATTAGCAATGTGATCTTGTGCAAGTTAATTATCAGCCTCAGCAATTTCTTCACCTGAAGAAGTCGGGGAAGCAACGTGGGCCTTGCGGGACTGTGGTGTGGCTTCAACGTGCTAACGGGTGTATCGAGCACAATTAAGGGCTCCAGTTCTCGTTATGACCACCAGCAGCCCCCGCACATTTCTGATAACTCTGTGCACACAGAGTGGCTTTGGGAAGCCAGTCACTCCCTAATCCTTTTACTGTGCTCTTACTTCTGAGGATGACTGAATGCATCTCTGAAAACTATTTGGTGACTTTCTTTTTTAATAGATAAGTACATTCCGGAAATGATTATTTTGAAAACATAATTTAACACACCTTTTTCTTTTCCCTCTACTAGTATTTCTATTTCATTCTCTTATAAAACATGGTCGCTTCTATCTTTTTCTTAAAGCACAGTGGCTTGCACGTTTTTAGGGTGCTTACAGAAATACCTTTGGTGATTACTCATCTGTGAAAACAAAATTTCTTTTTGGCCACGCCGCGTGTCATGGGGGATCTTAGTTCCCCAAACAGGGATCGAACCCATGCCCCCTGCAGTGGAAGCACGGAGTCTTAACCACTGGACCGCCAGGGAAGTCCCTGGAGATGAATTTTTATACAGACTTTGAGAGCCGTCCTTTTCTTGAAGGAGGAGCCAAATCACATATCCACGACCTGGGATGCTAAGTGCTTGTCAGGGCCAAGTTCAAGAGATCACTTTCTTCTTGAAGAGAATGCAGGGGTAACGTGAAAGAAAGACTGAGCTTTTCTGAAGTGAAGGTATCAGCTCCTTGGCATGAGACCAGGCCACGAGACTCGACATAGCCAGGTTCTATGAATCCATGGACATAGTTCTGAAGAAAACTTACTTTTGTTCGAATCTCTGAATTTACCAGAACCATAGCATGTTCAAGTCTCGTACTCCTCCATCTATCCCACCAACGCACTTCGTAAAGATCAAGGGGGCAACCTCATAGTAGGAGAAGTTTAACACAGTAAGAGTCTTTCATATTTGCCTTTGCATGGTCACATTGGGCACGGAATCAGCAGAATCCTTTCCAAATGTCCCCTATTAAACTTAAAGATGAACAGGCCTTGTTCTGTGTACAGTGCAAGTTGGACACCAAATTCGGGGTTGACAGAGTGCTGGATTGAAAGAATACCACAACCACACAGGATGAGAGGCTTGTGGTGAGAGCTAGGCCGCTGTCACCACCACCATGTGACAGAACAGACAATGCCATGAGGCCCTGCCTCAACTCAGAAGACAACACACGGATTCTCTTTGGTGAACCACTGTGTTTCCAGGCTACCAGGAATCAGAAAGGAAGATGTCGCATGCATCGAAACTTGGGTCCTTTTTAAAATAACACTTCATTGAGAAAAGAAAAGAAACCCACAGAAAAGTAAGGCAAACCCACTGATGAAACAGGCAGGTTTTATTTCTCTTAACTGGGTAAGCCCAGCTTTTTAAAAGAGTTCTCAAGCCGTTGATGCTATCACCTTTGACATGTGGTTTCAAAAAGCGGATATTACACTTCAGCACATGTCTAATAACTACCCCCATGATGGAAACATTTAAGGCAAATCACTGAGTTTATTTCCCTAATCACCCGGCCGGCCGAGATAAGGTGTATCTAGAACACCAAGAAGTTCTCGTAAACAGCGCCCGGTGGCGTGATGGGAAGCCCAGGCGGATGCGGATGCGTAGGACCCTCGCCCTCTGCACACCTGAGCTGCCGGGGTGGATCATGGTAATCAGAATCGGTCCAGTCATCAGATAATTTCTGATTGAAAATTCCGAGAAGTGAGTTAGGCACAAGGCTCGGTTAGTCACTGTTTTTCTCAAAAGAGCTGCACTGTGGAAAACCGAAGCCCGCCCATCCTGGGGTCTGAAGGTCAACTTCACGTACTGTACACACTTGCCAGGCTCAGTCTCAATCCTGCCGGGTTCTCTGTCTACACTCCCATCCTCTGTCTACACTGCCCGCAGCTTCATTCAGCCTTGAGAAACACACCAGGGGCAGGCATGAGAACCACGCTGCTCCCTGGACATGCTCATCCATTTCTTTCGTGCAAGAAAACAATCACTGTGAGTTAAAATTTAGAATCAGGCTGGACTACAGCTGCAGCAGTGAATTACGTAGAGCAGAAGGCTTGTCTCCAAAGCTCCTACATTTCCAGGTGGCAGAAATGTGGACAAAAGAACAGTCTAGGACTTTGTGATCTACATGCTTAAGCATCACTGAAAATCAGTAACTCTGAGGTTCAACAGCCCATTTAGGGAGAGGGACCGGGAAGGGGAGGGTATCCTTTGCTTAGTTGGAGTTGACAAAGGAACCGGCTTGAGTCTGACCACAGCACAACAGTGAGGTGTCTGTACGTGCTGCATAATTTTTTTTTTTTTAATTAGAAGATAAAAGCTAACTGGGAAATGAAAGCAAACACTAAACATTGCCACAACAGAAGAAGTTACTCCGTGGCTTTTGGGAATACTTGGTACTCAAGTACTCAAGTACATCACAAGAAAGACATCTGCTTCAGTCAAGTGACAAACGTGTCAAGGAAAATATTGTGCAGCGAGCTCAGAAGACCTGTCTAGAAAATCTTCTGTTCTAGGGTACTGGAAACCAGAAGATACTGTTTGAGTTTGGTTTCCTCTCACCTGTGTGAACAGAAAGTGTGAAGGGGGTTAGATGTGAGAAGCAGACAGAAGTACAGAGTGATAGAGGAAAGGCATTTTCTGAAACAAGGGGTGGGGGGATGCTAATGAGCTCAGAGCAGTGGGAGAAACGTCCTTCGGCATGATGGGGTGTCCCCAACCAAAGAATCCCCTGGGCCTGGAAGAAAAGAGAACAGTCTAGGAGACAGTGGCTGCAAGGCAAGATTAAAAAATGGGAAAGAGGAAAAGGAGAAAAGTCTGAGGGAGGAGTGGATGGGAGAAGAAAATGTCTTGAGCAATAATCCCACCCTCCTCCATTGAGGGCATCTGATTTCGCCTGGGGATGGCGCCCTAAGAAGCAAAAGAAAAGGGAGAAGCCAACCTAAACTGTGCAAAAATGAAAGAACCATAGCGAAAGTGGGAAGCCCAGGACGACAGCCTTAAGCACTCAACTAGATACAAGAGGGGAGAGGCAAGGGGCTGACATCTTTCAAGCCCTGACACTGTGCCAAGCACGGCCCTGGGAGCTTAACAGCCATAAAAGAATATCCCTCCTCATTTCAGGCATAGGACGGTCAAGAGGGGCTCTGGGTTTTCTGGTTATAGTCTTAGGCCAGTCACTTCATGTCACTTCGGTGTGCCCTGGCGTGGGAGCCCGTCAACCTTGGAGAGTCCCTTTGTTCGTCTCAGTAGCTGCTGTTTACCCACTGAAACGGAGGTGGAGTCTCCTGATTCTAGAAGCTTCTGTGACCTCAGGTCTTCTTTGAGGGCCCCTGCCCTGGATGCCAGAGAACTCTGAGGTTCCTCCATCAGCTTCTAAAGGAGGAGTAAAGGACATGGCCTGTTAACCTGTCTGTGGGTTCCTTGAGGCCAGAGATGACATCTCACCAGGATACGTATCCAAGCAGAGGGCTTGGCTTCGAATATTCAAATTCATGAAGTCCATTCTTGACCTCAGTGCATGGCTCAGCTCTTGCATCACTTTTGTGCCCTGAGCGCCCCTTGCCTCCTTAAATCAGACGGGAACCAGGGCCGCTAATGGAAGATGTCTTTCTAGTCCTTGAATTTCCTACATAATTGTCCAGATTCCACTGTTGTCACTGCCAGTAGAGAATGACAGTGGAAGAGGAAACAATACTATAGAAGTGACAATGTTTAGACAGACACAGAAGGCATTATTTAAGTAAGGAAAACAGCCCACTTTATCAGAGGCATATTTTATATTATTGGAGGCCTGGATTTTTTTTTTTTAATTTTATTTTACTGACTGCTTCAATATCATTGACCATGATTTCTCAAGCTAGGTCAGACCTTCTCTATATTGGCCACATCAAACAACTAAAACATCGTCAAGAAAACCAAGTCTGCTCATACACTTGTTAGACTTGATTAAAAAATAAAATCAGCTTCTTTAGAGACATTTTTTTCTTTGGCCTTCATAAATGAAAGTTCTATTGGGGCATTTCAGTGTCCTTAGAAGATCAGCCAGCAGTGGATTCAGAATCATTCGTCATCTTTCAAGATCTGAGAGTCTTTCTTGACCAATTTAGCAAAGAAGGATGTTACAGCAAACAGACAGCCTAGCTGCTAATGACGGGCAACAGTTCAATATTTTATGCCACCTTAAAAAAGTTTCAGTAACTGAAGGTATTCTCACATTAATTCTTTGCATCAATTATTGACAGAGAATTTAATTTAAAGGCAACTAGCCCGTAACCTAGGGGTAGTGCTTTAAATAATTTATAATTGCTGCATGGGTGTAATCACATTGCTATTGATTACGATCCAGTCACTTCCATGGGTCCGGCAGGTCTTATGCTAATTACTTTTAGTGAGATCACCTTTTTAACTCTGTATTCCCTGGTAACAGGAACTCATTATAAAATAATTTAATGAAGTGCAATCTTTCAGAGTACTTGGAGACCTGGGGGTGGGGAGGAGGGAGACATGAACCAAGGAGAACGGCAGGAGCTGAAAGCATTATGCCGAGACTTACAGATAATAGACCTGAAATTGCATATTATTATTCAAATACCATATGGGACTGAGTTAACAGGGGTGAGAAACAGGGTATATTGTGGAGGGGCGGTGCAAAAAAAGAAATAAAAGGAGAGGATTTAAATAATTTCATTTTTTGAGCAAAAATGTCTAAATTCCATTTTATTCATCCCCCTAGGATAAACGTTGTTCACTGTGAAGCAGACGAGCAATCATTTGGAGGAATTCGGAAAAAGGCAACCTGGGATTTACTGAAAATTTGGAGGAACGAGGTCCACTGTGTGCTCCCTCCTAAAGTCTGAAACCACGATGAACCGAGGTGGCACAGGGATGCATTTAAACTCTGTACGATAATAGCTGTGAATGCATTTTCCTGGAGAGTGGCAAAGGCGCATGGAACCCATGATTACCTCTACACAGTTTCCTTGAACAAGGCTAAAGTTCAAATTTAGGTAAAATAAACAGTGGGCGAGAAAGTGATCAGTAACTAATAGTACAGGTGGTACTCAGGTAAGGCATGATCAGGGTGCTAGTTTGGGGAATGACTGAATTTGGGAAATATTGGTGAGAAGACCAAATCCGAACAACATCATTCTTCTCTCTCTCTTACTTTGTTCCCTTCACCAAAAGAGAGCAACTACGAGGGTTATTTGCAAAGGGAAGTGAAAGCATCAGCTCCATTTCAGGGAATCCAGGAGGCCTGCCCAGTTTGGACAGTGACTTGTGAATGAGCCATTCAGCCTCAGAAGATCCAGAGAGGGTGGCAGGGATGCTCAGCGAGAAAATGAGGGCTGAGAACGATGGAGAGCCAAGAGGTCAAGTAAGAGTGTGAGAGGAAGACTTTATTTATTTACGTGCCTTTGAATTTTTTTGTATTTCTTTTTCGGGATTTCATTTTTAAGCCATCAGATTTCAACTGCAAATTTGCGTCTTTTACCAAATGGGTGTGTGTGTGTGCATGTGTATATTTGCTTGAAAACTGTTACAACACTGATTTTGTTTAGAAAAAACAAAGTGTGTGTGTGTCTGTGTGTGTGTGTGTGTCCGGGAGTAATTCTGTAATAAATACAATGTTTTTATGCCACTTGGTTTCAGATTTCAGAATATTCCTCATATTAAAGAGAGAAGGAGAGATCCATTTTCTGGAAGAAGAGATATAAGAGGATATACATCTCATTTAATCCAAAGAATCTGGGTGACTGGTGAGCATTGGAAGGTAAAAGAAAATTCATCCTACAGTATGGACTTTTTCCAGAGACGGCAATTGAAACCCTTTTTCTGAAGGTGAGAACAACATATCTTTAAACCTTGGGTGGCAGCTATTATAATAATTAATGTGGAACAAAACATGGACCTCTACTTGCAAAAGTTAAAAGAGAGGAAAAAAAAAAATACCTGCAAAAACTGTCACCTGCCCACACTGACAGTTTGCTAAAAAACATAATTCTCACTTAAACCTAACGAAAAGGAAACAACAAATTTCTAGCTTATTCCGTTTCCTCTGGGCCCACTTAGTGCTTTCAGTCTTGGCCCGGTTTTCTCCTGCGTGGAGCCACAAGGACACAAGCCAGTTCTCATGGTTATTACAGGGTGCTTAAATATACTTAAGGCTTCAAGAATTAAGCCTAAACTACCAAGAGCAAGAATTATTACTTGGAGACACACTGATTCCACTTGGGGTTCACTACAGACCCTTACGTGGGCGACCCAGTTTGCAGGGTTCAGGCTCCTGACCCAGGGTATAAATCCGGGGTCTGCAAACGTTTTCTCTAAAGGGCCAGAAAGAACATATTTTAGGCTTTGTGGGCCGTACAGTCTCTGTTGCAAATACTCAACTCTGCCTTTGGAACCGGAAGCAGCCACTGACACAGAAAGAGCGTGGCTGTGTTTCTTTAAAATATGACTTATAAGAACAAATTATGGCCATAATTTGCCAATCACTGGTACAGACCCCTATCACTTGATTGGTTAAGCTCTAGTCCTAAAGGGTGGCACAGAGCCTGGGGTCCACAGCGCAGGAGGTGAACTTGACCCAAGAGTTGAATCCAAAGACAGACATCTCTAATGTGAAAAGGGAGGAAGCAGGCGGAGATAGAGGTAAATGCTGGTCAATTTCTGGAGGAGTTGAGGGTGGGAAGTTGGGTGTATTGTTGAGAGACTGACCAGCAAAGGTTTCTTTGATCTCACAGGCAAAGCTACCAGGAGGAGGTAGCCAGTGATAGGGCTTGGGGAAAACAGAGGCTTGAAATAGCCGCTAGGAGGAACAGAAGAGAAACCAGACTAAGCAAACAGGATTACCAGGCAGTCTTGAAAACACAGTTGAGACCATGAATTAAAAAAAAAAAAAGAACAGAAACGGAAAATCAATATTATCTCAAAACTGTACCAACAACCCCACGAGCGGCAAAGGGCATAGAACTAACTGCGGGCTATTTTGTGGGAGCAGATTCTGTTGTCTACGTTGTGTCTTGAGATGAACAAAATGATTCCACACCAAGCCACAGGAATATCTCAGAAGACTCACTGGAGACATAAAAATAAGTGTCAGCTCCTTCCGTGGGGAGACGTTCAAGTCCACCGTGAGAATGAAAGCCTCCCCCAGCCTCAAAACAAATAAGCAAAAGTGATCTTTGAGATCAAGAAGAGAAGAGAGCTGGAAACAAAAAGGTTTATGGCCTTGAGGTGTCAGGTAGCACCAGCTAATGGCACTTGGTGGGCCGTAGAATGTTAGAAACAAGAATTCAAAAGCTACCAGCGATGATGCCTCAGAACAACAGGGACTCAGGGGCCAAAGTGGCTGCCACTGGGTGGTTACCTGGAATTCGAGTTCTGAGAAGAGAAGCAATGAATCAAGGGGAAGGGTTCTCCTTCTAGATGCTGTTATGCTATGTGAAATGAGTTCTCAGGTCACTTTCAGAAAAGGGAAGGGGAGTACGCTGTCCCACACAGGCCCCGACACACCTCGGGTAGGGTTAAGCATTTATGCAGGCGTCAGCATCTTTACGATGCTCACCTTTTAAAAGAAGCCAGCTTTTTGTTGTAAGTGGCACTGACACTACAACAAGAAAGTTCATTTCACAAAGATGATTCATTAAGAAATAAAATATTCATGGCTGACAGCTTGAAGGATCGCCATACAGTTATATTCTAATGCACCTGTCCTCTCTGTCAAGTCCAATGTGCGATGTCATGTCGCCAAAGTTTTATTTAGAAATTGTTTGTCAGAGTGAGCTTTCTCATGTGAATGAAAAATTCATCCCCTCATTAAGAAGATTTTACATGAAATGTCTAGGATTTTCAATGAACGCTAGGACATGAACCAATTACTGTTAAACACTTAAAGAGACAGAGTCCTAAGCTCACTCAGCAAAACCCTTAATTGCCCAAATGTGGAGAAAATTCGACATCCCGAAAGGCAAATGGGAATCTTGATTTGGAAATTTTCTTGTCTTTTGTCACATCTGGAGAACGCTTCTCTTTAAAGACTTGGGGGAATTCAAACACAACTCTTATACGGAATCCACGTGTATATCATTATATCCGACCCTTTCCTACACAGGCACACATCGTGCCATGGAATTTGGGATCTTAACCCATTTGTTCAATTCCCAAAGAAAGTCATTAAAATGTCCTGGAAAGGTATTGCATTGTTTCTATATATTTCTTTTTTTTTTTTAATTTTTAAAAAATACACTTTGTTGCCTTCATGTTATTCCTACCTTACTTTTGTAATTTGTGTAAATATCAAACAGGTACCATGGAAACAAATATACTTAATGATTCCAAAATGTTGGGAGTTGGAAGAGAGGGGAAAAATCCACAACAGATTAAAATGCACTTGAGCTGCAGAGATAGAAGAAATCCACAAGGGATTTACTTGTATAATGAAATAGCATTTTACAGCTATGACAATGGATTAAGTTGACATTGAGACTCTTTTCTGACATATGGTCTAGTTCAGCTTAATCTATGGTAGAAAATAGTTCACTCTCCAAACCTAGTACTAGACTCACGCTCCATTCCATGTGTGTGTGTGTGTGTGTGTGTGTGTGTGTGTGTGTGTACACACCCAGCTAGACTGTCACTTACAATTTCAGAAAAGGCTTGAGACTGACAATATGAAAACTGAAATTTCTCCTTCTGAACCCAGCAGACTATAAACTTTAAGGATTCTGTATTCGCTTTCATATTATGGATGCTTTAGTGAACTAGTTCAAGGAAAAAGCAGCCTTGACCCTATAGCTGTTCACTGCCATCCTGTAAGACTCTAATGATGCTTTCCAAAAGAGGGACGACTTTGAAAAAGCTCTTCACTATATAGCTGATATAAGTGGGAACCAGAATTTTAGAGTCTTTCTTTGTGTTTGATTATGGCTGCCTCTGCAGTTTCTTTTATAAATAAATAAATATATACACACACACACACACACACACACACACACACACACGTATATATACATACACACATATGTGTATGTATATATATTTTTTATTTTCATTTACACATATTTCATCTTTTATATACACGTCTTTGTAATATTTTTATATTTTCTGGAAAGCAATTGGAGAGTAAGTATCAAGAGTCTTAGAACAGTTTAGATGGGAGATGGCATTTATGTCTTAAAATACCTGCAATTCAGGGTTTCGCTGGTGGTGCAGTGCTTAAGAATCCGCCTGCCAATGCAGGGGACACGGGTGTGAGCCCTGCTCCAGGAAGGTCCCACATGCTGCAGAGCAACTAAGCCCGTGTGCCACAACTACTGAGCCTGCGCTCTAGAGCCCGTGAGCCAGAACTGCTGAACCCACGAGCCACAACTACTGAAGCCCGTGTGCCTAGAGCCCGTGCTCTGCAACAAGAGAAGCCACCACAATGAGAAGCCCACATACCGCAACAAAGAGTAGCCCCCGCTTGCTGCAACTAGAGAAAGCCCGCGCGCAGCAACAAAGACCCAACGCAGCCAAAAATAAATAAATAAATTTAAAAAAATATTAAAATAAATAAATAAATGAAATATCTGCAATTCAGATATGGAATTTTTTTTAACACCTTTATCGGAGTATAATTGCTTTACAATGTTGTTACTTTCTGCTGTATAACAAAGTGAATCACCTATATGTATACATATATCCCCATGACCCCTCCCTCTTGTGGCTCCCTCCCATCCTCCCTATCGCACCCCTCTAGGTGGTCACAAAGCACCGAGCTGATCTCCCTGTGCGATGCAGCTACTTCTCACTAGCTATCTGTTTTACATTTGGTAGTGTATATATGTCAATGCTACTCTCTCACTTCGTCCCATCTTACCCTTCCCCCTCGCTGTGTCCTCAAGTCCATTCTCTACATCTGTGTCTTTATTCCTGTCCTGCCCCTAGGTTTGTCAGAACCTTTTTTTTTTTTTTAGATTCCATATACATGTGTTAGCATACGGTATTTGTTTTTCTCTTTCTGACTTACTTCACTCTGTATGACAGACTCTAGGTCCATCCACCTAGCTACAAATAACTCAATTTCGTTTCTTTTTATGGCTGAGTAATATTCCATTGTATATATGTGCCACATTTTCGTTATCCATTCATCTGTCGATGGACACTTAGGTTGCTTCCATGTCCTGGCTATTGTAAATAGTGCTGCAATGAACATTGTAGTACCTGACTCATTTTGAAATATGGTTTTCTCAGGGTATATGTCCGGTAGTGGGATTGCTGGGTCGTATGGTAGTTCTATTTTTACTTTTTTAAGGAACCTCCATACTGTTCTCCATAGTGGCTGTATCAATGTACGTTCCCACCAACAGTGCAAGAGAGTTCCCTTTTCTCCACACCCTCTCCAGCACTTATTGTTTGTAGCAGATATGGAATTTTTCACAGAGATGTTCAATGCTGTATTATTTAAAATTGGAAATAACTTAAATATCCAAAAGAGGAGGAAATGTTCCTCTGCTAAGTCACCAATCACGTTTAGGATTTACTTCTCATATAATACTGAGTAAATAAAGTAGGATACCGAATGCATTAAATGTACTAAGAATTTCATGAGGCAAATATAAATGCATTTAAAAAAGAAACCAAATGTTTCAAATGGGTATGGATGTATGGGCGATGTTTTATTTCTTTTTTTTTTTTTTTTTTTTACTATTTTAATTTTCCATTCCCACTGGTCCACATGGATGTAATTAAAAGGCAAGTCTAAATAGTGTCAAACTCTACACACTGCGTATCTAGGTAGTAGAGAAGTGAGCTGTTCTTTGAAATATAGACTTAAGTAAGAAGGAAAAATAATCTAATCTTTTCTATTAGGTGAATCAAATTATCGGTTAAAAAAAGGTTCCCCCTTCATCTTCTGCCATGCTTGAGATATTAACGTATTGCGTTATCCCTATGGAAATTGCAAAAACTATTTACATAAATTCTCCCTGTCCACCAAATGGCAACTTGCTCAAATAAATCAGACACTGAGCCTCTGGTTTCTGTGAATTTTGGTTAGCAGAACTCTATGTTGGAAATCGCATCCAATACATTTTTCACAATCTGCCCATAATTAGTTTCACTGGGAAAACTGTGAAGAACTATTTTGCTGCTTTTAAATTCATAATTTTGGTTCAAGAGCCCAGAATAAGATGTTTAGACAGAGTGAAAACTATTTTCTAACAAATCAATATTAATTTATCTGACTGTTATGGTCTCAGGAGCCAGAAAGTGTTCTTGTACTGAGCTGACAGGAAAGATTTTATCCTGACCAAGTGTTATTCAAATATTTATAAGACAGGATAATTTAGTAAAGAAAATACAGATGGAAGAAGGCAAAAGAAATTCTTTTTTTTTTTGGTGTTCCTTTCCCATTTACAAATAACAAAAACTGTAAAACAAACAAACAAAAAAGGTGGCAAGTGATGAGTAACCCCCTCCCCACCTTGAATGAGCTCCTTGAAGAGTCTGTTGACCATCTGGTTGACCATATTCCACAAACTAAAGTGGGTCCTGAGGCACTTCAGCAGTGGACGTGATACTTGCCATTGTACCATGGGCGCCATTTTGGTCAAGAACAAAACACTGCCGTAGGAGGGAAAGCTTCCCAATGACACAGCTGATGGCCAGACGGCAGGCCGGGAGCGAAAAGCAGAAAAAGAAACAGAATGCACCGCCTGTGCGTTTACATTCATTACCTTATTTAATTCCCTCAACAGCCGTGAGATAAGATTTTGTGTGTGTTCGTGAACTTTTTATTGGAGTAAAACATAACACTCAAAACCAAAAAGAGCACCAAACACGCGTGTGTCACTAAATGAACTTCCACGAATGGAACACACCCAGCACCCTGACCAAGAAACAGAACATCAACAGCATCTGAGAGCCCACCCCATGGCCCCAGCCAGGCTCTCGCTACGACTTCCAAGATACGGAGAGCTTGCTTTTCATTGAACTTCTTACTCCTACAAGTACAGTCACATAGGGTGCTCTCTTTTGAATCTGCCTCCTCTCTCTCGACATAAAGTTTTCAAGGTTGATCCATATTGTTGGGTTTGGTTGTGAGTCATTCATTCTCATTGGTGTGTACTGTCCCGTTGTGTAAATATACCAGTTTATTCATCCCTTCTACCTCTGATAGACATTTGGGGAGTTAACAGTTTTGAGCTATCGTGATTAACACTGTTATACATATTCCCATACCTGTCTTTCGGTGAACATACACTTAGGAGTGGAATGGTAGGGGTTCAGATTTCCTTATGTTCAGGTTTACGTAGATACTGTTAACAGATCTTCCCAAATGATTATACCAATTATATTATTGCTATGGTCAGAATGTGTCCCCCTGAAATTCCTATGTTGAAGCCCCAATCCCCAATGTGACTGTATTTGGAGACAGAAACCTATAAGGAGATAATAAAGGCTAAGTGATGTCATAAAGGTAGGGCCCTCATCTGATAGGATTGGTGTTCTTTTAAAAAGAGGAAGAAACCCCTGGCCTCTCTTTCTCTGCCATGTGAGGACACAGTGAGAAGGCAGCCATCCACAAGCCCAAAAGAGAGCCCTCACCAGGAACCAAACCAGCCAGCACCTTGATCTTGGACTTCCCAGTCACCAGAACTGGGAGAAAATAAATTTCTATTATTTAAGTCAACCAATCTGCGGTCTGTTGTTACAGCAGCATGAGCTGACTAATACAATCATCATGAGATAAGCGTTGTTGTTGTTTTTTTCTTTAAATAATCTTTTTTATTTTAGGACAGTTTTAGTTTTACTGGAAAGTTGCAAAGACAGCACACAGTTCATGCATACCCGTCAGCCCATCCCCCCTCATGTCCAAGGTATGCTAAGAAATTGACATTAGTACATCGCTACTAAGTAAGCCAAAGACTCTACGCAGATTTCACCAGTGTTCTGCTACTGTCTTTTTTCTGCTTCAAGATCTAATCCAGGATAGCCCTGGCTTGCATTTAATGTGTTTTATCTCTATTTCACTGACAAGAAAAAGAGTCCAGATGGGTTAAGAAGCTCGCCCAAGTTCACAAAGCCTAGAGGTGAGGCTAAGATAATTTCAACAGCAACAACTTCCATCACTATTTTCTGAGTCCTTCTGAGTTCCGGCATGATGTAGCGTCATCAGCTATTAAATCAGCTTTTCCTGAAGACCGACCATTTTCTGGGCCTCTGGAACACTAAAATGAAAGGTGAACCACTAAGATGGTTTCTGTCCTCAGGCCTACAGTAGAGTTGCAATTCCTTGTATTGACAGCAGCCACAGATGCGTATGCCCTGAAGTTCTGTTGCTTCTTCCTCACCCTATCACGTGCTTTGCCTGTGGCACCCATACAAAACAGGCACTAGGTAAATCTTGGCTAAATGCATGAATGCCCAAACATTTTTAAAAATGAGGGCACTGTAAAAACTTGATATTTAAGATATATGGTGTCAACATGACCCTTTTCCACATCTATGGGGTCTGAGATACTTTATCAAGAGGCAACTGTGATGAAAAAGACAGGAGACAGAAGATCATTCTGGCTCTGCCAGATTGCTGTGTTGTCTTGGGCAAGTCAGTCAACCTCTCTGGGTCTGTTACCCAGGAGGTATAAAATGGGGATACTCATACTGTCCTGGCTCCCTAGATACACTTGTCAAAGGCTTTGGACACTATAACATACTCTACACACATTAGGAAGTACTGGCCTTATGACACTTATCTTTAATAGGAAGAAAGAAACCACAGATGAAATGGAGTACACTATTTACCACCAGTTCTTTCTAATTCCAGAGGAAAATGCTTATATCCATAGAGTCACTATAGGAACCATCTGAGCAGAAGAACCATTTTGGGGGAGAAAAGCCAGAAGGAAAATCACTGATCATTCTATGACTTCTTGAGTGACCAATGGAGACCCAGCGTATCACACGCAAATACTGTCCAACCAGATTTCACAGCATGGAACTAGGAAGAATGCAATGCAATATGACAGAAATACTCTACGGTATTATGCCGTCACAATCAGGCTTTATTTTATTTTATTTTATTTTATTATTTTTTGCGGTACGTGGGCCTCTCACTGTTGTGGCCTCTCCCGTTGAGGAGCACAGGCTCCGGACGCGCAGGCTCAGCGGCCATGGCTCACGGGCCCAGCCGCTCTGCGGCATGTGGGATCTTCCCGGACTGGGACACGGACCCGCGTCCCCTACATCGGCAGGCGGACCCTCAACCACTGCGCCACCAGGGAAGCCCAGGCTTGATTTTAAAGCTGGACAGCGATTGCCTCGAGGACCTAGACTATTCCTTCCGTTCCCAGCAAGGAAGCCACCAAATTGTAGGCACTCCAAAGTGTTTGTGGAATGATTATTCCATTTTCCAGTCTAAATGGGTTGGGGACTTTGATCTCTGATTTTCCATGAAAATCTATTTTAATCAAAACCTTTAAGTCAGTTTTCTAGAAGCCCTGGTCTTCAAGAAAATCCTGGCTAAATCACACTGCAAAATTTCTGAGACTTGATCTGTGCGGTGGTGACTTCATAGACAAAATTTTATAAGAAGTCCCAGGGGCCCAAAGAGAAGACAGTGAATGAGACAAGAGCGTTGTGAAAAACAGGATCAGGGTTTTACAGATATCTCTGAGCAGGTATCATATACAAGAAGGCAGGGCAGTTCTCTGAACTGTGAACCGAGCTTAACTTAGAAACACACTCCCATGTTGGGGAAACACACTGTCTTTCCGCTCTCAACGTATCAAGTTCTTTGAAATCATCCGCTTCCAGTGGTAGGGTTATCAAAAAACAGCGGCTCACACTTACGTGAACTCTCAGATGGACCGCCGGCGAGAGTCCATCAGCAGGTTAGGCAAGTGAATTCCCTCGCCAATAATAAATAAGGAGCAAAGGGAATGAAGATGGGCATTTTGGCTGGATTCCAAACACGAAAACCTGCCTATCCACCTTCAAAGTGATGCAAGATTGCAGTTTGTTTAATGTTCATCTCATGTGCTTAATTACCGATAGGGCTTGACTAATTATTCCTGGTTTTGTAGACTATTTAAACAGAGAAGGGAAGCAGCTATACACTTTTGTATCCTGAATGAGGATTTGTAACTCATTTTTTAATCGCACAATTCCCAGAGGGCTTCATTACAAACACGAAAGAAAACAGGATGCGAAATGCAGGTGACAGTCTAATTTCCACAGGTACGGGGTAAAGCATTAGAGTGAAGTAATGGAAAATAAAATAAAAAATAGCCTTTAGATGTTTCCAACCATGTAAAGTGTTTTCATGTTAATAAGAGAGAAAACTGCAAAGGCAGCAAAGACATCTCTGTTTGGTACTGGCATCTTTTCTGACTCCCAATTTGATCCAACATCTCTGCAAGATTATCAAATAAGCCACAAAATAGACCCCATTTTCCTTACTCACTGAAATAAGTGTTTGGTGAGTTGCATATGGCACTATCAACTTGGATCATCTCTCTGTTTTCACTCTTTTAACTTTTCTACACTTTAATAGTAGTTCTTAGTCAGGTGAAACCACTGCACAAGACTTTGAAATGTTTAGAAAAATAAGAGGCTTAAACTAAATAACAGTATGACAGATTCTAGAGGTTCCAGATGGTTAGAAATTGGTAGAAATTACTTCTGGGCATGACAATGTTGCCTCTCGGACAGAAACTGGGTTTAGTGGTCAAGAGATCAGCCCCCGGTTTTGTTTTTTTGCTTGCTTGCTTTCTTTTTCCTTCTCCTTCCTCCCTCCCTCCCTCCCTCCCTTCCTTCCTTCCTCCCTTCCTTCCTTCCTAGAGGTGCCTCTACATCCAGGGTGGTATCAGACATTTGGGAATGTGGGGAGAGCCTGACAAATTGTGAGCCATAATCCTGCCCTTAAGGCATCAATAAACTAATTGGGAATTTGAGAAGGGCCACCGTCCATCAAGCACTTGTTGTGTCTCAAACTGAGATGCAAACTTCACCAAGCCCACACTACCCCAGCAACCAGTGCAGCAAGTGCTGTTGGTCCCTTTTCCAGGTGAGAAAACTGAGGTGTGTGACCTCGGAGGCTATGAGCCTTGCCCTCAGTCTCCTCAGCTTTCCTCCCTGGGTCTTTCTGCCTGCACAGATACTTAGGATTACAGAAGTTAGAACTTGTTGCCAGTAAATTTCAAGAAAGAGATTTCAGTAGCATGCTTGGGATGGAAACCAGACTGCTGGGTGCTGCGGGGGAAGGGGGATATAGAGAAAGTTAAGGAATAACACTGAGGACATTTCCTGAACCCTTACATATAGCAGGTAATGTGCTACATTTCTTTATCCACATTCTCTCCTGTCCTCATGGTAACCCTATGAAATAGGTGTTAACAATAATCATCATAACAGCTAACATTTAAGCGCTAGAGTGCTTCAGAGAATGAACCAAGCCCTTTATATGTATTATTCCATCTGATTTTCCCCAAACCCTATAAAACTCTTAAGATTATTATCATCTCCGTTTAGCAGAGGAGCAAACGGAAGCTTAGAGAAGTTAATTTGCCCCAAAGCTGTGTCAATTACTCAATGATAGAGCCAGGAATTGAGCCCAGGGGGCTCCTACACCACCACTTAGCATGCCACTTCTACTTACAGTAACTCAGAGAGGCTAAGTCACCTGCCCAAGGTCACGCAGCAATGAGTTCCCTTCCACCATCTGCCCTCGTGAACATCGCGCAGAACCACCTCCCCTCACGAGGACAGCTGCTCCACAGCCAGGCAGTGATTTTCAAAACCCCAGTAGACACTTTTCAAGCCAGAGCCAGGTAGGCTAGGAAATCTACAGAGAGCCTTGTGTCTGGGAAGCCTCCTCTGTGGTGTCAGGGACAAGTAAGGCAGGATCCTCCGGAACCTATAAAGACAAGTCTAATTCATTTGGTGTCGAAGACACTGACGAGGGGAATCTGTAATGGAATAGAACTGGTTTCTGATTCCCTCTCACCCAGTTGACTATCTGTGGGATTGAACTGTTTTGCTTTTTTGAACTGTAAATGTATATAAAATTGATCAAACTACCTATGTTGCTGTGATATAGCAAGTTGGTTACATACACAGGGACACTTCTAGACTCATTCGTTCAACAAATATTTACTAGCTGTCTGTCTTGCGCTGAGCACCACAGCACACGCTGATGAGCAAAAAAGACAAAAATCCCGATACTTATGAACTTACATTCTAGAGGGCAGGGAATAAACCAAAAGTTCACATAGGTCTACGTCTATCTCTACATGATGTAATGAGAAATAGAAAGCAGGGGGTGAAAGGATCACGAGGCAGTTTGTCATTTTATAGTGAGTGGTGAGGAAAGACGGCACTGAGAACCTGACATTTGAGCAAAGCCCCGAATCTGGAGAGGAGCAGTCCACAGTGTTAGACGAGAACATTCCAAGCAGAGGGAGCCGTAAAGGCAAAGCTCCAGGGACAGGGGCACACCTGGTATGTTTGAGAAATGGCAGAAGCGGAACGAGAGAAGAGGAGATGGAGACAGGTCAGAGGGAGGAAACAGGCAAACAACGAGGTCCTCCCATCCTGTCGTGAAGACCTCACCTTTTAATCGGCCTGAAAAGGAAGACAATGAACAGAGTCCTAGATGGATAAAGGAGGACTAACTTTTTGGGCTTTGAACCTCCGTCTGGGTAAATCAGAAGACGAAAGAGGCATCTACATGCAAGATCCTCCTCATTACTGATGGGAGCTCAGGACTCAGTCCTGACCTGGGAGGGTTTTTAAGGAAAAGTATTTGTTGCTGGAAGAGTTACTTAAAATGTCCCGGGGCTCTTCGAAACAGCAGAAATAGGAGCCACTTAAGTTAACAGGCAAAGCAATGAGACTATACAGAGGAAACTCACACTTGCATACTTTATGCCTTAATTTTAAGCAGAGTTATAAGATTTCCTGTAGGAATTCAGAGTGTTATTTTATGCCCCAAACTAGAAAGAGCATTCCAGCGGGTTTGCCAAGCCCTTAAGATGAAAATATCTGTTTGAGCACAGCATAACAGATGAGGTGTTTAAGGCGTTTTCCTTCAGATTTTTGGTTAATCTTCTTTTACTTAATTTTCTGAGATAAAATCCAGTTATAAATAACCTGAGGGTACCCTAACTGGGCTGTTCTGAGAACGGCAAATGTTTAAAAGCCAGAACTTCTGCCTTTTAGAGATCTCTAGGGGGAAGCAGTACTCTGAAAATTATCCAAAGCAAAATAAGTCGAAAGCATTAACAAATTAAAGAGAGGGGGAGAGAAAGAAGAAAGGGGTGAAGGAGGAAACTTCTTTGACATTCATAAGATGGCATATCTTACCCTTGAAACTTTTTTTTTTTAAATAAAAAGTCAAACATTCAACATCTATTTGTTGATTACAACAGAGAATTGGTGAGTTGCTATCATAGGAGAGCAACAGGAAATTCACTCTTTTGTAAAAAAGGAAAGTAGAGCAAAATACAGACAAAACCCAAAGTGCAGGAGAAAGGGCATGACCATAAGTTAAGAGACATTATTTAGACTGACGTACAGTAGGTGCCACCTTAAAATGAGAAGTTTTAGAGCTGCTCTTAAAGATAGCCGGTGGAAGAAGAAAAGTAAGAAAGAAACAGAACCTTAAGTGTTCTTCAGTGTTACAGTGTAAACCCAAATTTATAAAAGGATTATAAGGTAGGGTGGGCAAGGACGTCGTGTAAACTAGCTGGAATATGAATACTTCGTCAGCACAAAAGAGAGGATGTTGGCTGCCATCCATCTGCCGTGTATATATTATCATGGAGACTGTTTATAAAAATAAGAGAGGGTGGGAGGCCCAAAGTGGGCATAACTCAAAACAAAACAAATCTGTAGGACTAGATAAGGGAGAGTGATTATTCCCAGGTACTCACAGACTAAAGCGTATCAGGAGAAAGAACTGGATCCAGTTTCTACAAAGCAGTAAGATGGCGGCAGAATCAGTTTTTTTTTTTTTTTTTTTTTTTTTTTAAATGAAGATGCCCTAGAAACCTGTAAGTCAATAACCCTGTCACCAATTGTAAGATCATCCGGGACATGCAGAGCCTCCTTGGACAAGCACGTTGAAAGGGTACCCAGAGTGGTAATCGAGCAGGAAAACTGCCACTGTGGCTTAGAACCAAGTCTTGCTTATGGGTTTGCCGCCATCTTGTTTAAGCTTCTGTGCAAGGGGGCTGGTGAAATGGACTGGGGTTTTGAGGATACCCACCTTGAGAGAAAGAATAGGAAGAATCAGGAAGATGAGCAAGGCCAGTTCCATATATAGTCACCAAAGCACCCTCTCCCCTTAAGGTAAAGTCTGCCAAATTGAGTTGCTGTTTTTTACCCTCAGCCTGGCAGATCAGACCCTTCAAAATGAGATAAATACTAACTGGGGCTAGAGACCAGAAAGCTCTCATGTACTGGGGGAATAACAGATGTGGAGGATGGCTTACAAAGCAAGATGGCTGTCAGTGAGGCCAGCACACCGAGGTCTTTACCAGAAATCTATTACTTGATCTACCAGGAGCAGTGGAGACCTAAGGAAACAGTGAACACGGAGCAGTGAAATTAGAGCTGGTTCTTCCTCGGAAAGAACCTCTGACCTGCTTAATCTCATGCCATCGTCCACCATCACTGAACTCAAACTCAAGATGGAGAGGGCCGGCCCCAGATCCTCTCCAGAATCCTCCTCGTCTGCTGGGTAGGAAAAGACAGTGTGTTTAAACCATCTCACTGGAAATTAATAACATTCTCAGAAACACTGGCCATCGGGAGATTCCTTTAAGAGGCCAACTCCTCAAAGGCATTCGTGGAATGGGAAACCGTCTGTGTAGAGACACGTGGTTCAAATGCCCTTCTTTTTTTTTTAATGGCTGGATCTGTGTGCCTGAAGGGGAGCTCTTGGCTTCACTGAGGTGCCTAAGGGATCATCTACCGCCTCCTCTAGAAAGGTCTAATGGAAATCACTTCTACACTTGAGTCGTGATCAAATGCACACCTGTGTAGAAGGTTATGCTTGGAATGGTTAGGTAGGCATTCTGCCATCCCACCATTACCTTAGCGAGTTACTACGTTTGGTCAAAAAGTAAATAAATAAATAAATAAAATAGAGAAAAATTCTTCTGTATACAGACAGAGCACAAGGCGTTTTACATTTTCTCCGCTATCCATGGCCAACATGTCTTTTAGTCACTTTCCATCTGAACCCTGAGTGGAGAGTTCAGACACCATCTGCCGCTACTAACGCCAAGCCTGCCCTGCATGCCAGGCACTGTAGCCGGCCCTGGGCAGGTGTTAGTTCAGGCTGCAGTTCAGACTCCCCACTTAGCAAGTGATGCTCTTTCTCTCTGGTCTGCTCTCCCTGCACTCCCAGGCCCTCACTCCCCTGGGATCACAACTGTTCAGGCTTCAGCACTCTGTGCAGGTGCCTCATCCCAGGGCTCCCTTTCCTGACAGCTAGGGGGTCCTTCCTCATGCTCTCCTGGACTCTCTCTCTTTACCTTTAGAACCCTCGGCATGCTTCCTGCCATGGTCGCGTGTTGTACATTTGCCAGTGGCACTAGAACGGAGTCTCAGAGAAATCGGGACCTGATCTTGTGGCTGCCCTCCCGGATCTATTCCCAAAGCCTAAACCCAGGGCTTAGCAAAGGGAGAGGACCCTCCAAATATCCTAAATGGAGGGATATCTCCAAAAGACGAAGTCTGTAACTGGATGAACAATTTGCACTCTTGTCACGTCTGTTAGATGCCAAATACTTGTGCCACTATTAAAACGAAACAAAACAAAATCAGTGTAAGAGTACAGTAAGTCTGCAGGGTGATGAACGAGACTCTGGCCATAGGAACCAGTCCCATCTGGATCCCAATGAGGAGCCACAGGTCAGTAACGAATGGTGTCTGAATCTACCTGCCATAGATTTTAAAAAACAATTTTTATGGAAGCACAATACACAGGCAGAGAAGTACACATGTAATAAGTGCACATGTCTAATTTTTCACAAACCGAATGCACCCATGTAATTAAGACTCAGATCAAGAAACAGAAGAGGGCCAGCAGTTAAACGGGGATTTGTGCGTGTGGTAATTACTGATGCTGTAATGACAACCAAGATGGCGGCTTTGGAGGCCAAAGAGAGGGATGCTCAGAGAGTGACTGGGGACAGTGTGTGTCTGTAGCCTCCAAGCAAATAGGAGATGTGAGTAGAAAAATGAGAGAAAGAAAATGGGAACTTACTAACTCCCTACCCTGTGTCCCATGATATTTTCACTAATACTCACTTAAAAAAAAAAAGAAAGAGGGCTTCCCTGGTGGCGCAGTGGTTGAGAGTCCGCCTGCCGATGCAGGGGACACGGGTTCGTGCCCCGGTCCGGGAGGATCCCACATGCCGCGGGGCAGCTGGGCCCTTGAGCCATGGCCGCTGAGCCTGCGCGTCCGGAGCCTGTGCTCCGCAACGGGAGAGGCCGCAACAGTGAGAGGCCCGCGTACCGCAAAAAAGAAAGAAAGAATGAAAAAAACTAGTCCTGGTTAGAAGGGTTGACACCATGGGCAGAGGTGGCTCCCTTCTGGCCAGTTGACTCTGGAAGAGTGATATTCCTGTTAAGGGCTGAGAAGCCACAGTCAGGGTCTCCACAAAACAGGACTGGAAGAAAACAGGTTGAATGGCCAGGAAAGGCAGCTTGATAATAGCTGTTTCTCTAGAGCCTGCCTCCTGATCCATTTCCTGGTAAACCTCAACTGGGGCTTAAGTAGGAATGCCACCATAGCTCCAAAGTCGCCTAAGGGTGAACTGGGTCTTTTGAGGCTGGTGTCACCTGTGGCTTACAGGACTCCTCTCGGACCCCATAGGTGCAGAAGCATCAGAAACTGTGGCGGAAACAGCCTTAAGCTTAATCAAAGCCCGTGCCAGCCATTCAGTTGTCCCCTCTGTGCTTTGCAAACATCACAACGAGGCTTTAATCCGGGCATCCGGGCTCAAGTTCACCCTCTCCCTCCTCCTGCCACCGTGACATGGTTATTCAGGAAGTTCAGCAGTGCATACAGCTTACAAGAACAAGGACAAAGCCACGGGGGAAGAGATCCCCTCGCTTCCTGTCTCATGACAGCAGCTGGGGTTATTATTCCTGGCTGAATCATTAAAAAAAAAAAAAGCCCCAGGAATGTTGGAATTATTATTACATTCATTGTTAGAAACGACATTTGTTCATTGATTCGACATTCAACAAATATTTACTGAGTTGCTTCTGTGTGCCATTAGAGGTAATGTTTTAATTGTTTTACCTCAAAATTAAATTCCCTGAAGATTTAACCATACCCAGGAGTCTAGGGGACCCTGGCTGGTGGGACACTTGAGACTTTTGAGGTCTTATTCAGGGAGAATCGGGCAGACATTTTCAGATTTATAAGCACTGAACAAATTGGACAGGGGTCGCGGGCGGTGTTGAGGAGGGAGATAAAGAGAGAAGAGGAAGAAGCATTACATATGTAAAAGATTTTTTTGAAAAAGTGTACAGAGACGATCTGACACAGAAAAATGAACACTGAATCATGAATTAGGAGATACCGTGTCTTTTCTGGCCATCACCATGATGGTAAGGCATTCAAGCCTAGACCTCAGTTTGCCCATCTGTAAAATGAAAAGATCAGAGGAAATTTTTTTAATGGGCTCCTATGAAAATTTGAAAAACTTCTGATTCTGAACTTATATGTGAAGCTATATGTTTTCATATATAGAAATATTTATACCTTTAATCCAAAAACTTGTTTTTAAATTAATTTATTTATTTATCTTTGGCTGCGTTGGGTCTTCGTTGCTGCACACAGGCTTTCTCTAGTTGCGGCGAGCAGGGGCTACTCTTCGTTGCGGTGCAGGGGCTTCTCACTGCGGTGGCCTCTCTTGTTGCGGAGCACTGGCTCTAGGCACGTGGGCTTCAGTAGTTGTGGCTCATGGGCTCAGTAGTTGTGGCACACGGGCTTAGCTGCTCCGTGGCGTGTGGGACCTTCCCGGATCAGGGAGCGAACCCGTGTCCCCTGCACTGGCAGGCGGATTCTTAACCACTGCGCCACTGGGGAAGTCCCCCCCCGCAAACATTTTTAAGAGCAAAATTATTTCATATAAATACAGAATATGGGCTTTGCATGACATGCTGGTCTCTGAGTTACTGAGAAACTTATTTGTATTTTCAAATTAGTGAAATGTATTAGAACCACAGATATTAAATTTTAAAAAGTTAATATTGTTCTTTTAAATGTTATTTTAATAAACTTCTTAAATATGATTCTTAGAATGGACAGATATGATACGTGTCTATATGTTTAGAGAAATGGAGTCAAACAAAAGACAAACGGTCATGAGACAAAACAGAAACTAGAGTGCTGGATGCATATGGAGAGAATCTTGAGGAAGGCTATCACCTGCCTTCCAGAAAGCCTCTGTTAAGAGAAGTAAAGGGATTTCCCCCTCCCTGTTTGAGGCTGAAGTCATGCCCTGGCAAAGCACTTAGACCTGGTCTTACATATGGACGGGTGACAGATAGACACTTTGATCAATGATTTGCGCTTGGCGTAAGAAAGTCCCCTGGAGGAATAGAAGACTGATCGGTCTGGGAGACTTTGATCTGTGTCACTGAGCTTTCAAAACCTTTAAGCCCACATAAACACAGACTCCTGAGACGGTGATGTAGATGACAACTGCCATGTTTTCCGAATGTGGCAGCCCCACGATTATTTGGAAGAGACCCCAGAAGATGGACATGAATATACATACACAAACTCCCCCCAAAGCAAAATGGCCGAGGCTGTGCCGGCTTCTGGCTCTTCTGCGAGGCTATCTGGGGGTAATGCTTACTGTGCTTTAGAAAATAGAAATCTACAACTATGCAGCACGTGTTCGTCTAAATCAGGGTGGGGAAGGCACTGCAAGTACGCCCCCATCCCCACGTCCGCAGAAATGCAGCAGAATCTGTAATCTATCATGAGATGCTTTCCCAAAGAGCTCGTGTGCCGCCTTAAACGCCTTTCCAACACACCATGCCAAGTGGACGTTGGAGTTGGCCAGACTGAGTCATGAAATGAATCCGTTTTGCATCTCTGACCTATATTGCTACTGGGTGAGGTGAGAGGAAGGTACGTACGTTTCTTGGGAATAAGCCTCTGTTGATGACTATGATCTAGTCGAACACAAAATAAAGACATGTGAAGTAGGGAGACATCATGGCTTGGATGCCTAGGTAAGTGGGCACACCCAGGAGTGACTGAAGATCGTCAAAGCCAACCCCCGATCTTTCCTGGAGATTCTTCTGACCTTGAGTGTCCTCAGCCCCAGCAGGTACCAAAGCAGAACTCTGTGCTGACTGGTTTCCTCAAGACCAAGAAAGGCTTGGACCCTACCCATGCGAGAGTCCACAGGGCCCTAGTAAGACAGCTGATGGTTGACTGAAATTTATATATTATTTTAATTATCTATACTAGTGTATCGATAAGTTCAGTCTAAACTAATGTCATCTAGACTAAAGTAAATAAAAAATATTTACAGTGGCTATCTGAGAAATGTGGTTCTACAAGCCACAGTTCAGTCTACCATCTCTAGGACTTTATGTAAGTTAAGTCATTTAACTTCTCTGAGTCTCAGTTTCTTGATCTGTAAACTGGATGCTGTAAGAGCTACAGACGATGAAGAGTCACTGGGTGAGACGATATATGTCAAGGACTGTGTGCAACTTACAATTCCTTTCTAGAACAAAGAATTCACCAAAAAATATGAAAATGTATGAGGGTTGTATCCTTTTCTTCTTTTGACCAAGCAAAGATGTCCACTCGAGAGCTTCCCTGGTGGCGCAGTGGTGAAGAATCCGCCTGCCAGTGCAGGGGACACGGGTTCAAGCCCTGGTCCGGGAAGATCCCACATGCCGCAGAGCAACTAAGCCCGTGCACCACAACTACTCAGCCTGCGCTCTAGAGCCCGTGTGCCACAACTACTGAGCCCGGGCACCGCAACTACGGAAGTCCGCGCGCCTAAAGCCCACGCTCCGCAACAAGAGAAGCCACCGCAATGAGAAGCCCGTGCACCGCAACAAAGAGGAGCCCCTGCTCGCCACAACTAGAGAAAGCCCCCGCGCAGCAACGAAGACCCAATGCAGCCAAAAATAAATAAATAAAATAAATAAGTTTATATATTAAAAAAAAAGACATCCACTCGATTTTCTTTTGTGCCCCCAATTCTGGCTCCATCCCCTCTGGGTAGTACGCAAGGGAGACTATTTGGACTTTTCTTCGCGTCATCATGTTTCTCTTCTCATTGGCCCACTCCATCATGAAGCACTCTCAGTGAGCCAAGTATGTAATGGAAGGAGTCCTCCGTCAACAGTGAACACTTACTCCTCAGAGCTTGGAGTCAAGAAGGACTAGATCCAGCCTGCAGTAAGACCCTCTAAGAAAAAAACCGCAACTCTGAAACCTTCTGGCTGTAACATTTATGCAGCCTGTAGCCAGAGCACAGATCTGAATCTTCAGACCAAAGAAAGACTTTGCTCCCAAACCCTGATGGCTCACGGTTGGCCTCTGAATGTGGTCACGTACTGACCCCAGTATTTGAAGAAATACTTGAAACCCCAGTGACCTGGATGTGGTCCTACCTCAAGGTACATTACAGACCAGCCCCACTTCCCTGGATAGATCATGGCTGCAAACAGTGTATTCCTGGTTCTCGGCCAGTGTCCTTCATCTGCGTGTTCTGCCATTTGCTTGGGAAAATAATGCTAAGTTGCAAGACGGGGCAACAAAAACACCGCCAGGAGCCGACCAGCTCCCAGGGGTCGCCTGGGTAGCTTGGTGGCCCTAAACACTTAAGTGATTTTGTTCCCCATCCAATCTCCTGTGGTACATTAACTTTTATTGATAGCTCAGAGCTTCAGCAACTGGTCTTGATTTTACTAACCCAAAGGACAGAGGAACAAGAGGCACCCACACAGCTGACGTGCAAGAAAAAAACAGCATGGAACGTCTAGATCAGTCTCGATGTTTTTTTCCTCCTGCTACAGCTTTCCTCTAATGAGGGAGTCACAATTATTGCAGGTTAATCACGTCTCAGGCCCCCAAAGGGAGGGAGGCTGAAATGACCATTTAGAAAGCTGGCCACGGCTCCCTCCGGCAGACTCTTGGAGGCATGGCAAGGCATTTCAGGCACGGCAATCCGAGCCTGAAATTGCAGGCTTGGTTATATTACTGCTTTGGAGACTGGCAAAGGGATTCTTGGGTTTCCATGATACACGTATTAAACAGAAGTTAAACCAGGGGCTGGTGGAAAAATCTATGTAATGGAAGACAGAGACCAATTTCATCATTGCTTCGAAGAAGTCAACACTTCCAACTAGAATCTGCATCTTGGAGCAGCCTGGTGTGCTTCTGACTCACGGACACTGAAAAGGGTATCAATGTGTTTTCCTTTCTGTGTGGAATGCTATCATCTTCAGCTCAAAACAAAAACCCACATTAATATTAAAAATGAAACAACACCAGATATGATTTGTTGAGCACCTATTATAGGCCAGGCCCCGTTCGTTGCACTTTACATACCTTGCTTCAATTCATCCTCATAGCAATCTTAGGAAGCATCCATTTGTATTGCCGTTTTGCAGCAAAAGAAATTGAGGTTCAGACAGCATCTATAAACTGTCAAAATCCTCAGCCAGGAAGAGGAAGAGTCAGGGAAGTCAAGGAAGAAAAACAGATGGCACCCAAAATCCAACTCCTAAACATATCGCCACGTGTAGATGTACATGACCCCTACCATGTTAACATGTATGGTGTTGATTTTGACATATTAAAACATTAGTTTCACAAAATGGGGTTTGAAAGGAACATCGAAGCAACTCTGTTTTTGTTCATCCAAGATTCAGTGGTCATCGACCATGTGTCAGACTCTGTGCTAATCAGCCCGTCCTACTCAGAGAATCTCAGAGCTGTGCCTATAGGACCTCAATGACCACAGCCTGAACCTGCATTCTGTGGGCTGTGCCCAGCCTTGCTTTAAAAAAACCCACATCCTCCAGGTCACGATGCTCATTCAGCCACTGTGACGTCCAAAGGTCTACACAGACGACATGAAGGTGACCCCCCAGAGCCACATGAACGGGGAGGTCCGGGGACAGGTACCGTGGCAAACACGTGACAGAATTTTGCTGAGTCTGCTCCTTCCAAGTCAAGATCCAATGAGTATTCTTTTCGCCATTTTTATTCTGAGGTCCTGAGGAGTGTGAAAACTCCCATCTTCCAAAAAAAAAAAAGTCTGTCAAGTGAATAGGCTTCATTTTGTATAATCTTCAAATATCTTACCTCAAAAATAATAAAATGGTTCCTTGATAAGTTAAACAGAATCAGCATATGACCCAGTCATTCCACTCCTAGATATATACCCCAAAGAACAGAAAACAGGAGTTCAAGCAGACACTTGCACACTAATGTCCAGAGCAGTTCTATTCCTATTAGTCAGAGGGTGGCAACACCACAAATGTCCATCAACAGATGAATGCGTCAAAAAGTTGTGTATCCATACAATGGAATATCACTGGGTCTTGCAAGGAATGAAGTACTGACACAGGCTGCAACTACAGCTGAACCCTGAAAACATTATACCAAGGGAAAGAACAAGATATGAGAAGCCACATACTGTATGACAACACTCATGGGACGTGGGACTATCTTTTTGAGGGTCCCCATTCAACCCACTATAACTGCTAAATCTGTGATCATTTGTTTATAAGAGCAGTAGATAACTAATACAGTGACCATTTATTTATCCATTTGTTGGTTGGTTTGCTGGTTCAACAGATACTTATTGAGTACCTCCTGTGTGCCAGGCACTGTGCTGGGCTCCAGAGGAACCTGAGTAAATGAAGCAGACTTAACCTTGGCCTGGGGAGAGCTTACAGGCGGGAGAGTCACTCTTAGGCCCTTCTCACAAAAGGCAGCCACAAAGTGGAAAGGTCACTAGGACTACCGATGGCTTCAAGAACTGACACTAAATGAGCAGACGCCAGTGGGGCCATGAGAGAAGCTGATGATAGACAAGGACCCTCATTCCAGAAAAGTGCAAATGGGATAGAACGTTGTATATTATTTCAGAAAATTCTAGGGCGACAAGAGGAGTATGTACTTGGAGTACCAACCCATTATTTCCAAGCTAAATCTTACGTGACATCACCACTGTGATAGTTAATTTTATGTGACAACTTGACTGGGCCACAGTGTGCCCAGCTATTTGGTTATCATATGATCTCTGCGTGTGTCTGTGAGGGCGTCTCTGGTTGAGATGAACATTTGAATTGGGAGACTGAGTAAAGCAGATGGCCCTCCCCAATGTGGGTGTGCCTCAGCCAGTCTGTTGAAGGCCTGAACAGAATAAAAGGTGGATGAGGGAGGAATTCACTCCGCCTCACTACCTTTGAGCTGGGACACTGGTCTTCTCCTGCCCTTGTACTCAGACTTAGACTGGAACTATACCATTGTCTCTCCTAGGTCTGGACTTCTTGCCTTCCATAATTGTGTAAGCCAGTTCTTTATATATATCTCTCTCTCTCTCTCTCTCTGATTGGTTCTATTTCTCTGGATAACCCTAATACACTAACACAACCACCAACCACCAGTACTAACAACCACCAAATTGTCCTCAAAACGTTACTACCAGAAAGCAACTCTAGCTGTGGACTGGCTGTTACAACCTCGACGAGAGAACATGGACATGTGGAAACGTGGTGCATTTAATTCCTTTTCTTCTTTACTTATTTCAATATTTTCCAGATTTTTTAAGAGAGCAAGTATTCGGTCGGCTTGAAAAATCAAATCAAGAGATGAGTTAAGGAAAAAACCTGGGGATTTTTTAACGACTGTTAAAGTGCCACTTGTAATATTCTGGGGACAGTTGGAAATATGCTCTTTCACTGGATACTTAGAGATATTAAAAAGGTGTGTTACTTTTTGGTTTTGATAATGATACAGTAGTCTTTTTGTTTTGCTTTGGTTTTGGAGAGCCCTTGCTTTACTGTGACTCGCAATAAAATACCTATGGATAAAAAGATAGGATGTCTTCCATTTGCTTCTGTAAAATATCAAACATGGGGGAAATGGGTTGGGGCGGAGATAAAACAAGATTGGCTACGAGTAATAGTTATTGAAGCCGGGTGATGGGAGTTAATTATACTCTGTCACCTTCTATAAATGTTTTTACATTAAAAATAAATAAGTACATGACAGAAGGAGCCAAACATAATTCTTAATACAACATAAATGATTTCATAGATAGATAGATAAAACTTAAGAGGGAAAAACAAAAAACTTCCCTCAACATTCTATAACAGGTCAATAAGTGCCTAATTTCAGCTGGTCTCCAGACATTTCTCATGAACGTCCACAGACTGGACAATGTGGCAGAGAACTAAAGAATGCATATTTGGTAGCACTGACAGGATGTTTCTTACTAGCATGTATCACTACCTGAAATTATCTTAAATATTTGTGTTTTGCTTATTTCCTCTCTTCCCCGGGATAATGTAAGCTCTATGAGGGTGGGATTTTTCTGTTTTGCTGTATCTTTACCTCTTAGATACCCGGCCCACGACAGGTGTTCCATTTTTTTCTTCTGTTTTGAATGACAAAAGAAATTTTTGTAAATGAATCAACTGAAGTCACTGTGCCCTTCACGGACTGTCCACTATATACTAAGTCTCATGTTAAGCATCAAAATAGTGAATCAGAAGCGCCTAGAACAGAGATTGTACAAAGGACACAAAGTGTGGTAATTCCTCAATTACTTTCATAAAACCAGACTGCTATCCATCTCCATTCATTCATTCACTGACTCACAAATATGTATTGAGCACCTACTGTGGTGGAACTGACACAGTATAAACAGCAGAGTAGAAATAACAGTATAATATAAATAACTTTTGACAATCTCTACACTAATGAAGTTGACATCTAGGATATGAGGATGGGGTGAGGATGAGAACTACTTCACATCCCACAATTCCATCCAAAAGTTGATATATTTGTAAATAATGCTACCAGGTGGCTGGGAATTCATTACAATTTCTTTTTGAGAATTAACTAAAAAGTTCACTCATGAAAATCCTATTTATCTAAGCCATTAGTGTTGCCTACTTCAGTTGTTGAATATGTCACCAAATTGATTAAGTTCATTATGATTTCTCATTCAAGCAAGAGAAAAGTGTGTCTTTTTGTAGACCACCTGTTTATAAGTAAGTGAAAACAGGAGATGCAAATACTGTCTTTAAAAAGCAAAAAGGGATATTTCAACGTTACATCACATTAAATTGTCCCCTACCGGTTTCTTTCCTTTGAAAAGAACTATCAGTAACTATCAAGTTTTATTTGCTAGCTCTTATGTCCTCTGACACAGAAGGCCATGGACTATTACTTTAATATAATATTACTCTCCCTTCTCCCAACTCAACAGAATCACAGCAGATCATGAGTTTCAGGGAACACCACATAAAATGCTGAATGCTAAGGTCATTTCCCTAAAACCAAATCTACAGCGACAGAAGGAACTTAAAAAATTTACCAACAGCAACTGGTCCTCTGGAATGGGTGCTAATGACAAAAGAATGAGCTGTTACACATTCCATTTTTAATTAATTTTTAATACTAAAAAAAAAGCTTTCCCTTCTACCACAAGACCCACTTCTTCCTGGTGAGATCCCCAAAGGGAGGCCTGCTCTTTTCTGGAAGGCATCACTCTACTAATTAATTAGAAATTGTGCGAGGCGGGGAAGGGGGCAGGGGTGGAAATCAGCAGGCGGTGAAAACATCAAATTCCTTCCTGCCCTTTCTACTTCCCTTACCCCAAATCTCAGCCCCAGCTCTCCGTTTGGGGAAACGTTGAAACAGTTGAAGTCACTTGAACTGATGCCAGGCCAGTTCATCCCGCTTCTCTGCCAGGCTGGCCCAGTCTCCATGTCCCATTGGTATGAGAAGGTTACGGGGTCGTGTCTTCCCGAGGCCACTATGTGAGTTACATTTATGCAATTTACATCTTTTGCACGCCCACCCCCCCTTTTTTTCTAATTTCCAAAACTGAACATGTTGATGGGGAAAAAAACCAAAACCCTCAAACATGACAAATTACAAAAAGAAAGAAAATACAACCCCCTCTTCCACAGAACCCTCTCATTTCCCATGCTTTCTGTCAAGGAGTTACCTCTGTTAACCGCGAATGTCTATCATTACAATCCCAGGTCACAAGATAGGCACATGTGTAAATACACAGGAAAACATTCAGGCACATGTAGAGCTTTCTTTAAAAAAAAAAAAAAAGAAAAAAAGTGTAATAATATACGTATTGTCCTACAATTTGCTTTTTCTCACTCAACATTTTATTATGGGCAGCCATCATCTAGTTATGTATATGGATATATATCCCATATATATATTTAGTGCTATTTCTTTTCATAACTTTTTTTTTTTGCTATGCAG
Source organism: Orcinus orca (assembly GCF_937001465.1). Classification (NCBI taxonomy): domain Eukaryota; kingdom Metazoa; phylum Chordata; class Mammalia; order Artiodactyla; family Delphinidae; genus Orcinus; species Orcinus orca. Next base: position 9,250,097 of record NC_064578.1, read on the forward strand.
AATTTAAAACCCTGTAAAAACTATAACTCAATTTGGGGCTTCCCTGGTGGTGCAATGGTTGAGAGTCCGCCTGCCGATGCAGGGGACACGGGTTCGTGCCCCGGTCCGGGAGGATCCCACATGCCGCGGAGCGGCTGGGCCCGTGAGCCATGGCCGCTGAGCCTGCGCGTCCGGAGCCTGTGCTCCGCAACGGGAGAGGCCGCGACAGTGAGGGGCCCGCGTACCGCAAAAACCAAACCAAAACAAAACAAAAAACCAAAAAAAAACCTATAACTCAATTAGACTTTACCCTATGGATAGGGATTCAGAATTCAAAGATTAAAAAAACAAATAAATAAATTGTGTGTGTATATGTGTGTGTGTAAAACACTAAAAAATATCACTGATTCTTCTCATTGGGAGACTGGGCACATTTATTCAAATATTTCTGTATTTTCTGGTTCAGAATGGAATTGCTCAACCTAAAGGTATGTTTAATTTGCATTGAAACTGCCAACTTGCTCTCCAAAATGACCCCAAACAATATATGCTCCTTTTAATACTGCACGTTCTCTTTCCCTGTTAAGGAAAACTTTCTTAGAAAGTGTAGTTATGAGCGTGAGTCAACGTTTGATTGTAATTTTGCTACGAGGGAAAAGGCCTCTAGCAGATCAATTCAAAGATTCACTCTTGGTGGAGACATTTTCTAGGGAAAGGGAGTGATAAGAGAGTCAATGTTAGGCTAGACACTGAAAGAAAAGAACATTTGGTTGAAGGGGCCTAGATTCTTGAGTGCCAGTCGGCTGGCTAGATGGGTGACCGATTTTTCAGAACAAGTCTTAATCCCATTAAAGTTTATCAGAAAATTGCTTAAGCAATTTATCAGGAATGAAGCTTCAAATCACATTATGCAAAAAGGTTCTATTCCAGACCAGATTTGGGACAACTTTTATTTTTCATACTCTTTTATATGCTACACACTCACCAACAGGGAGGCTATCTGTCTTCTTTAACTTCTGCCATGGTGCAGGGTGGTTTCTCACTGTTTATTTTCCATTTCCACTAACAATAAGACTGAGGCTTTTTATCATGTTTGTCAATTTTCTTCAACGAATTTCTCGTTTCTTGATGTCACCCAGTTTTCTAGTGGGAGGTTCACATTCTTCTTTTTGATTTGCAAAAACTCTTTGCATATTTGGGGTAAATTATTTAAGTGTGTGTGTGTGTGTATGTGTGTGTGTGTGTGTGTGTACATGAGTATGTGTCTATGTAGATTTTTTTTTTCCTATTCAATCTCCTAAGATACTAAATTTGAAAAAGAAATCACTTACATGCCAGCTTCTCATGGTACCTGGGACCACTGCCTAAATCCTTAATATTATTCCTGATCACTCTGTCCTGGCCCTTTGTGTCCCAACAACAGTATTTCTAGTGGCCCAGACAGACTGCCCGTTTCATCACTACATACCTTTCCCATGCTGATCCCTGTACAGCATCTTCCCTGGATACTCTCTTGCCTTAGTAAGCCCCCATCTATCTTCCCTCTTCTGGAAGAGACTTTCCCTCATTACTCGCCTTGTCGCACTAGAGATAAAGTTAGTCACTCCCTCTTGGGTACCTTGCATGCATCTGTTTTTCCATAAAAAGCTCATTTTAATTTATTTGTTCCCGCGTCTGCCTTCCATAAAAGACTTTGAGCTCCTTGAGGGTAAGGAGTGAGCCCTAATTCTTCCTATACCACCTGAGCTTATTAATACAGGATCTGACTCACCCAGAGCAGAAGCCCAGTAAATAATTGTCGAATGGATAGAAATATCTTTTCTAATACATAGCTTGAGGGAAGGAGTCATAGCGGGGAGAGAGGTGGTGCCCATCTTTCCTCCACCTCCTGCCAACCAACAAAAACACACCCTTCAACCTTGAAAATGGACTTGAAATTGAGAGAGAGCAAAGGTCGTCTTCCCTGTTTTGTTACCCAGTCTCTAGAAACTGATGGGCTACAACTCTGCACAGGAAGTGTTAACACAAACAACATCGAAGTGCTGGGGGGCATTTTATTGTCTGCCAGATTCAAAAATGGGAATCGATCTTCATTCAACCAGTTTTGCCAAGGTTTCTGCGAAGCGGATATAGCAAGCGATAGGTGCCTTTCAGATCACCTGTGATTAAACTCACTGCATTTGTCTTCAAACAAAAGTGTTTTTTCCTCCCTGCCCGCAACATATAATTTTAGTCAGCTAACACTAAATTAGACACCCACTCAGATTTATTATGATAAGAACATTCAGTAAGCTAATTTCAAGATGATGACTCCTATAAATTCTTATAATTTATTATTTAGTACTTTGGTTTTTAATCATTAAGTACGTGAAGACTTTGTAGGTCAAACCTGTATTAATGAAGACGGTAAAATCTATTTTTCAAACTCTGCTCCTCACCCACCTTTCAAATTGTAAATTAACAGAAATAGATTGAAACACACTTGTAAGAACAAAGGCAGTAATTGGGGGGTGGAGGTACTATCACCCCCAGTTGCCTAATTTTTCTAGGTAGATTGTCAATCATAGTTCCGACTTATTTAAGACACATCGTGCTGATTCTTTCAATGAAACAATGGAGTCCAAATCTGAGAAGGCGTTAGTTCACTAAGAAAATAAAACCTGTAACCCATACTTACAGTGTTGTTAAAAAAACAAAGCTGTTCAAATATTAGCCGATACAATTTCATTAGGTTTTAATCTTAACCCAATGCAGCCATTTTTTACTGCTTTTCTGTGAAGGGTTACAGCTTTAGAGATGCACAGACAGGAAGTACTTATGTATTAAGTAAATAAATATTTTAGAAAGCTGCCGATGTTACCTAAATGAGAGTCTTCTTTAGTTCCCGAATTCATTGCCAAATTAGAACCTGTTTCATGATCATTTCAAACATTCAGTGCTAAAACACTTAAGGTTTTATTCTGCTGAACAAAGGGATGCTTTCTGATCAAACTGCCTGCAAACAGTGAATAAAGTCACCTACACGGTGACAACTTTTCATTGCCCCTACAATAAAATTAATTTTTATTATGTTATGATACAAGCTCATCTTAAGCAATTTGAAAAATAGAGTGGAAAGAAGAACAGTGCTCACCATGATACTTCTAATTGAAAAAAAGTATCAGGATACAAAATGAGCCAAGTCTCCAATAGAGTTCACTACTATATAAAAACAATCATCTATATGCTGAGAAAAACCTAGAAGGTTACAGAGCAAAGTGATAATAGCGGTTATCTTTAGGAGACAGTACAGCAGACAATTTTATTTTTCATTTCCTCTGCTCATTTTTGGATCGAATATTCTGGAAATTCCTTTAGAAATAAAGAGGCGTATGTTTGCATCCATAATATTGAAAGCATTTTAAATTACAATGGTGTCTGAATCTTCCTATGATAGAGAGACAGTCAGTGTTCATTTTACCTGAAGACTTACTGCTGAGGCGGGGTCTACTGAATTATTACTCCGAGGACCGCTCACGGCATCTCGCGGTTCAGTGAAAACCTCCCTGGGATATACACATATGTTTACAGGCTGGGCTTCAAAACAGGAAGCCGGCTACATCCATCCACACCATGCTTTCAGAGTGCATGCTAAATTACTTTGGAAGTTTCTTTCCCCCGCTCCTGTCTACCTGGGGAGGGTTGAAGTATTGCAGGTTTTTAAATAAAATCATTGATGAGAAGAACACACAAAGATTCTGCCTCACGGTTGGAAGGATTCATGAGGGATGGAGACCAGGGACGGGGTTGTAGCAAAGTGGGTTATAGAAAGCTTACTAAAACTGGATTTCTGGATTTTACTTGCCATTAACTAAATAAATGAGAATAATGAGAATAATGAAAGTAACAGTGAAAATAGCACCTACTATTTACTGCGAGTTGGCCACGGCTATGTGGAGAACTGAATTAATAAGCATCTTACAGATCTTAGGTCCCCACACTAACTAGATAAATGAGTCTCATTTTACAGATGAGAAGACTTAGCTACAACTTCACTAATGATCTGAGTGTAACCTCAGGCCAGTCAATACCTGGTAGAGCTCAGATATAAACTGTACCATCTGACTCATCTCCTAGATGTCTTTTCATCATCAGGAGGAAGGAGCCTGCCACCAACAACCTTTTGAGAAAGTGACAGAGGCAGGGGGAAAATAGATTTATTAACTCGTAAAGGTTTCCATCCAAAAAATGTGTAATTGTTAAAATCATGGAATAGCTAAAAACATTTAGGTACTTCTAATTGTTAAGCTTTTGGATTACGTATCCTGTAGGCAGTGCAAACAGGCTCTGTATTAATAACTGATGAGTAACATATTACCCCGAAAATCAGCATCTTCTAAATGACAGTAAGAATGGAATATCTCATACACTTTCGGTAGGTCAAGCATTTAGGGGCAGTTCAGCTGGATGGTTTGGCTCAGGTGTGGTTTCAGCTGCAGTTATCTGAAGGCTTAACTGGGACTGAAGGATAGCACCCTCACCATGGCTGGCAAGTCAGTTCTGGCTGCTGGCTGGAGGCTCGAGCCCTTCATCACGTGGGCCTTGCCACAGGACAGCTTGAGCATCCTTACAACATGGAGTCTAACTTCCCCCAGAGAAAGCAAGGCAGAAGTTTCAGTGTCTTTAGTCCCTGAGCCTCAAGAGTCATGCTCTATCACTTCCCCCTGCCTGTCACATCCAGAGTAGGAGGGGACTATACAAAGTGCATGAAATCCAGGAGGCCAGGGTCTCTGGAGGCCACCTTAGAGGCTGGCCATCACAGGACCTCTTCTCCCGTGGTCTAGATGGCCCTAGGGCTGGGAAGTATATACGGTTGCACTCTGACATTTGAGCAACGAAATGAATTCAAAGTGGGTCAAATAGGAGAATGCAAAGTCACCTTGAGAAACACAGGGGCACCCAGTCCAAGTCACCCTGGATCTCAGGACCAGCAGTCCACAGGATTCGAAAAGTGCTGTGTTTCACAGAGCTGGGGGAGAAGTGAAGCTGAGAGGTTTGGAGAACTCCATTAGATGGCTCCACAAGAGGATGTAGTGATGCTGCTGAAGATGATTATGAAGAGTGTGAGTAACAGTATTTTAAAAAATGTGAGGAAGGAAAAAAACGCCAGTATTTGAACAGTAATACATCACGTGTGAAAATACATTCATACATTAAATCCAACATGAGAACTCTTGAACATTTCATCTACAGCCTCTAAACTTGATAAGCCGGGCCCAAAACTTGAGGGTACCTCATCAGGAAAATGAAGAACCACTTCGTATTTGGGGTCACCTGGTATTCTGAGACTCACTGGCCTTCACCAAATACGTACCAAGCACCTCTATGCGCCTGGCACTGTCCCAGGTCAGTGGACAAATTAATGAGCATGACAGACAAGGTGCCCCAGATCCTAGTGGGGGAGATGGGCGATAAACAAATACAAGTGTGCAGCATACCCATACCGTGAAATGATTAGGCTTGTTGCCTTCTGAGGCGACGAAGCTTTTGAGTCGTACAGCCAACTGACCTTTGCTTCAATTACCTGCCCATCAAGTAACGAACAATTCCATTTGGCTCAGTCCCTGTAATAATTCTACGGATAAAGAAACACTGTTGTTTCCAGTCAAATGAATAAAAACATTTCAAACTCTGTCATAATTACGGTCCTCTTTGAAAATGACTGTTTTGGCAATCTGTTTATACATCCGTCTCTATGAGTTTGATCATTGTGAGTCTGGACCTGTCAGAAAGATCTGCTCCTTGGTGGGCTGACAAAATCTAATCCCTGAGTTAGCAAGCTTGAGGGTGAGATTCGTAACGTTAATGAACTCACCAAGGTAAATACCACCTGGCAAGCTTCTAGAAAGCCAGCCACCTGGCTTTCATGGTCCACACCTGTCCTCTTCTTTCAAAAGACAACTGACATTTTATACATTAAAAAAAAATTGCCTCTAGAAACTATAAAGAAAACACTACGCACAGACAAAACCAGGATACTAAGAGAGCCATGGTGTATATGGGACTGCCATCTTCTGATGCCTCATTCATGGGTGATATAAATAATGGATCACAGAAATCTTCTGGGTTGAGCCAATATGGCTTCCGAGCCCTGCTAACATGGTATCACAAAAAGACACTAACAATTGATCTGTGTTCGAAGATGGTGAGGCTCAAAGACCTGCGATATCAATATCTGTTTGTCCCAATAAGATTGGGTCCTTTTGTAAATTGAGCCCTGAGTGCACACACTTTAGGTTCATAGGCACTGATGTAAGAGGAACAGAGAGATCCTGGGTGAGGCTTATCACGACATAAGGCTTCAACAATAGCGAACGCAGATGGCGAGAGACTTGATTAATAAGAGGTAAGGGTGTGACACTACGGAATCGTAAGTAAAGGAGGGGAGGGAAATAAACAGCTTTATATACCAGAGTTTCATTTCAACATCGTTTTAAGAGTAAAGAACTATAAATAATGCACATTCCCAATAACCGAAGCGTGGATAAGCTACAGGAACTTTCACTTAATAGCTTTTTATCTAGCTGATGTTTGGCATGCATAAAGACTATAACAGGTGAATGTACTTGTGCTATAATGTTAAGTGAAAAACTCAGGATACAGCATCAAATATAATACAGTATCAATAATGGTGTGAAAAAAAAAAATAAACCCAGTCACGGGGCGTATAAATGGGACTAACTGAATATTGACTCGGGTTGTTGTCTCAATGATGACACATTAGCTAAGTATTATTATTTTTTCTAGTCTTCCTCCTTCCTTTTTTTCTGTCATTTCCTGTTTGGTATTTTATACACACAGACACAAACACACAGAAACTGGTCGTGGAAACTGAAGAAGTCAAGTTCCCACTCTACTTTCTATGAGGTCCCTTGCATTTGGTAGCAAAAAAGCGAACTTCCTCCTTTCCTCACTGCATCGAGATTAAAAATCTAGTCTGGTGAGAAAAACAAAAGCGTACTTCGTCATTAAGTTTGCCAAGAAAGGCCCTTCTCAAAACGTGGCTGTGGTTTTTGACAACGCCGTGTGATTTCCAAGTTCCTAAGAATCCAGGCATGAATCAGTGGCGATCTAGTCATGGATGACTGCTCCCCATGGTACAAGAGGTTTGCGTTGACCCCCGACTGTGTGGACAGAAGGGTGGCTGAGCTGAGAGACCTGCATACTTAATGATCAGTTACTACATAGATTATGTCTTCCATGGGGCACCAAGGAGACTCTGGGCAGCTGTGCCCGGGGTGCTGACCTTCCTCTGGGCGACCAAGCCCTTCGCACCAGGGTGTCCATCTGTCCTACTGCTGCTCGAGGGAACTGTGCCTTTGTGAGTTATTTCAGCGTTTGCACCTTCTCCACTAAATGGAAATACAACCATGACTAGCAGAAAGAGAAGTACACTAACTTGTCGGCAAGAATTAAAAACTGTGCTAAATAGATGCATCAGGTCGTTAAGGAAACAGAGAATCTAGGAGGAGGGGAGAAATGTACAGGCCTCTGTCTAACTCCCGTCTATTTTGGGAGTCTCCTCGATGAGACTCAGAGCTGGTGGTTCAAGCTCATCACTACTTTTACTGGTAGGAGGAGAGCAGACAGATCAAGGCTTCGCTTTCTGCTTCGGGGTCAGCCCTAGGCAAATCTGTTAATTAGGCTAAATCTGGCCTGCTTAGATACTCTTCAGCTTTCCTGCTCTGCACCCTCTCCCCCCTCTCCTCCAGGACAGGCTCCCCGTACCCTTAGGCGATCCCAGATAAAGAACTTTCCATTCCCCAGTGTTTACACTGCTCACTCCACCCGAAGTCCTGTATCTACTGAGCTCAGGTCTCTACCTTGGTGTGAGCCGATAAATACAGAGTCTTACACTTCCAACAGGGGTTCTTTCTGAAGGCGCTGATCCAGACCAAAGGACTGGTTCCAACAGTTGGCAAACACCATCCGTTTAGTTAGATTGGCTGGGAAGGTATTCGGGGGCAAAGAGAACTTGAAGCTTTTCTCAAAAATAACAACAGCATCAATAACTAAAAGTGGCACGCATTCAGAACCCAATCTGCAAATGGGATACTGTGCTACTTGTTTTCCATACATTATCTCCAAGTCTTCTGTATTCACTAGCATTTGCTGTATAACAAACCACCACAGAACTCAGTGGGTAAAACAGTAACAACTTTTTATATGAAAAGTTCATGATTCTGTGCATGGGCTGAGTTCTTTCTCTGGTGTAGACTGTCTTGACTGATCTCTGCTGGGCTCACTCTTGTGTCTGGGGTCATCTGTTGGCTTGGTTAGTAGCTGGATGACCCAAGAATGGTCTCACTCGTGTACCTGGAGGTTGGCAGGCTATCTATACTAGGGCAACTTGGCTCCCTACATGTGGCCCCTCATGCTCCGGTGGACTAGCTCAGGCTCGCGCATGTGGTGGTCTCAGGTTCCTGTGTAACAAGGGAGCAAGCCCCAATATCTAAATGCTTTTCATGCCCGTGCTTGGATTATTTCTGCTAAGGTCCCATTGGTCAGCGCAAGTCACTTGGTCAACCTGATTTAAGTGGTGGACAAACAGAAGCCACCTCTTAACGGGGGGATGAGCAGCATCACATAGGATGGGTGTGGATACAGTAGAGGGAAAAACTGTTTTTCTTTCTTTTTTAAAAAAATAATCTACTATCTTTACAATCTACCATACCTTCCCCAAACCCTAAATTGTGGGTGTACAGAAGAGCAAAGTGAGACTTAGAATGGTTAAATGACATCCCCGAGAAAAGCGAGACTGTGTTGGATTGGAATCAGGTATGAACTCATATTTTAAAAACATATATATTTTGGGGACTTCCCTGGCGGTCCAGTGGTTGAGACTTCGCCCTCCAGCGCAGGGGGTGCGGGTTCAATCCCTGGTCGGGGAGCTAAGATCCCACATGCCTTGCGGCCAAAAAACCAAAACATAAAACAGAAGCAATATTGTAACAAGTTCAATAAAGACTTAAAAAATGGTCCACATCAGGGCACCGATGCAGGGGACGCGGGTTCGTGCCCCGGTCCGGGAAGATCCCACATGCCGCAGAGCGGCTGGGCCCCTGAGCCATGGCCGCTGAGCCTGCGCGTCCGGAGCCTGTGCTCCGCAACGGGAGAGGCCACAACAGTGAGAGGCCCACGTACCGCAAAAAAAAAAAGGTCCACATCAAAAAACATATAAAAAAAAAAATATATATATATATAAATATATATATACACATATATATTTTATATGGATTGGAATCAGGATTGTATTGGATTGGAATCAGGTATGAACTCATATTTTAAAATATATTTATATTATAAATACATATGTATTTATATTATAAATACGTATTTATAATATACTTTAATACTATAAATATAAATATATAAACGCATAAAAATAAACTTTGTTTAAATATAAATACCTTAAAATATATAACATACACCCACACAGAGTAATAAGTAAAGATATATAAGTACGCATGAGTTAGTATACCTACATATACTTCCAGACTCTGCCCACTGAGAGGTCCTAGAAGCAATGATACTGCAGTAGTAATGAGCACACCTAGCACCAGATCTTGGTTTCTAAATATCATTCTCCAGTAAATGAAACCAAGGCTCCCTGGAAAAGGAGTTAACTCCAAGAATGGGACAGAGAAATACAAGATGACATGTAGCATCCCACAGTGCCGAAAGGTAAGGAAGTGCTCAAAAAATGATGGGGCATGTTGGAAGGGTACAGGAGCCAACCTGAAAGAGTTCTCATTGGTCAAAGCTGGCCAAATGATATAACAGTGTTATTATATTATGCCCTATAGAACAAAATAAATATATGTGTCCATACTGATAGGAATGAATAAATAATTAAATAAATGAAGAAGGGACAGCCTTCCACAGAGAGGAATTCTGATTCATAAATGTAGAAGGAAAACAACTTATGGTTACCAAAGGGGAATGGCGGGGAGGGATACACTAGGAGGTTGGGATTGACATATACAAACCACTATATATAAAAGAGATAACCAATGAGGACCTACTGTATAGCACAGGGAATTCTACTCAATATTCTGTAATAACTTATCAGGGAAAAGAATCTGAAAAAAAGAAGGTATATATGTATGTATAACTGAATCACTGTGCTGTACACCTGAACGCACACAACAGCGTACATCAACTATATTTCAATAAAAAATAAACTAAAATAAATGTGGACGACAGGAGGGAAATGGAAAATTATCATTGGAACACCATAATATTAATTGTTTCCGGCAAGATCCATAGATAGACGCTAAAATTAATGGATGAAAACGTGAAGAGAAATAGTCTCAAAGTACCTCGTCTCAAGATATGTATTAATTACAAAGGGGAAAACAGTAGCTTTCAAGCACATAAATCCAGCAGACAACACTTCAGCCAAGAGATCAAGGTTAACATCACCAGGAATGAGACATTTTCATGCCACGCACCGTCTGGTATGATGGGCTGAGCAGGGCAAACCACGTCTGTGTATTCCTGCCGAAAATACATAAACTCAATCTAATCAGGAGAAAACATCAAACAAACCCAACTTGAGGATGTTCTACAAAATAATTCACCAGGCTCTTCAAAATGTCAAGGTCATTGTAAAAAGAATAATATTAATGAAGACCGAGAAACTATCACAGATCAGAGGAGACAGGTGAGACGTGACAGTAAATGCAGAGCGGTACCTGGGTTGAATCCTGGAACAGTAAAAGAACCTGAGTGGAAACATCAGTGAAATGCAAATGAAGTGTTAGTTGAGTTGAGTTAATTGTACTAATTAACTGTACTAATGTGAGTTTCTAAGTGCGGAAAAACGCATCATGTTCGTATTAGCAGGAGCTGGGTGAAGGGTGCATGGGAGTTCTCTGCACTATTTTGGTGACTTTTCTGTAAGCTGAAATTTATTTCAAAACAAAAAATTAAAATAACAAACAAACGAAAACCCAACTTCCCCAAGGTCATAGCTCCTTGCGGTTGCTTAAATTCAAGCCCAGTTGTGCCTGGTCCGCCCGTCTATGCTTCTTTTTTCACTCTGCCATGCTTTCCCCATCCACCCTGCACAGACTGCAGCCTCAGAATTGGTGAAGACTGGACTAGGACACCCCTTCCAAATGAATTATTTTATGGGGAAAATCCGGCGGCACAGTTAGGCATAAACCCATTTACTTCAAATGGGGAAAATGAGGCAGAGGTCATTAAAATGTACATTGAGGATATCCGCTCTCAGCTCAATGTCCCAACCGCCTGGATATGCCAGTTCATAATGTCATTTCTTGATTCCCTGAAACTGTTAAATTAGTACAGCACTACACATCTCAACCTTCAACCATATTGTCACTTAAGATGAGCGTCTGGAAGGCCATCCTTCCGGGAATATTAGTTACCTTGTCCATTACTTACTTAATCACAGATTGCAGTTATTTTTGCCTTGTGGAGGCTGACTGTAAATTATGGGCTACAACACAGCAAAGCCACACTTAGCAAATTATATGGCATGGGAAAACCCTTGCTTTGGGGCAAAAATTACATATTTCTTTAAATATATGTTTTAGCAAATATTATATTAAGCCTATAAAACAAAATCCATGAGCACATTTTGTGGCCTGTAGGACATATTTGACAACTGACTCAGTCTCCGGCCCACTCCTAAATGGGGGTTGGAATGGAGAGGTCCTATTCGAATTCACGTCGGTAAGGCCCATGGTCAGTGCATTTCTACTTGCAGATCAATATGATGAAAGGCTAGAAATCTTCTTGGTCGTGGCACGTGACGCAGTAAATAAATTAGCCAAACGGTCTTAAATTTCATTTTGAGCAGAAGTAGCACACTAATAGGTACTGTTTTCTCACTGTTAGGAATGGGTTCCTTTCCTTTTTTTTTTTTTTTTTTCTTTTTTTAAAGAAGTCCATCGAAGTACCTTGGGACTGGATAAAGATGGCAGCGAGATAAGAAGAAAGTGCACAGATGCAGGGTTATTAGCCAGGAGGAGACCACAACCCTTTGGAATGAAGGTTGTCCGTTTGCCTGTAGCTTTGCCGAGCGCTTCGTGGGGCTGTGTCCGCTGGGCTGGAAATGGTCTTTTGGGCTTGTAAAGGAAGTTAGACTTCGTGCCTCAGTGGGCCAGTCTCTGTTGCTGTGGAGGCCGAATGTCCTAAGGGCAGCCACCATCGGCTCGGATCTCTTGGTGGCTGGTCCCTGGTGGGCTGGAGTGAGGTCATCAGGCCAGCTCACGCAATGACACTGCCAGCCAAGGCTGCGGGCAGCTCCAGCCAGGGCCACACAGGATCTATGCAAGGAGGAGGGCTCTGGGGTTCCCGGATGTATCTTGTAAGGCAGCCAGCTGCCCAGCTGAAAAGTCTGCAAGATCTTGCTTTAAAAAAGTATGTTTTAATTTGAGGATATTAATTACATGGAAATGATTTGACTCCATGATTTATAACCCCGCCGGAGTTCTGCGGTCTCTCCCTCCACGTGTGCCGCTGCCATTTTCCCTTTTGTATACCTATCATTTCTCATTGTTTATCTTCCCTGATTGATGTTCGGGCTCGGGATGTTTTCCATTATGAGATTCAAAATTATCACTGGTAATAGAGAAGGCTTCCCTATTATCTTCAGCGAGACTGCCCAAATTATTCATTGTAGCCTACTGGTACCACACCGCAGGAAAATAAGAATTTATTTCCCGTCCCAGGCATATGGTAGATAAGAGGATGTATTTATTTCTCCATGTTTCAAAAGGATTAAGCTTGGAAAAAATAAATATCACTTACGCTGTCAGTAAGCAGAACTTTATGGTTCTGAGTGTAGAGGGCCTCTCTTGGGCTAGGAGAGCAAATCTAAACCCTGGTTTTAAAAAGAGGGGGAGGATAAGGAGGTAGAGAATCAATTACGGTTTTACTTGGCTAAATAAATGAACGCTACATATATTTCAACCATTATACTGGTCTACCAGGCACCCAGTACCGCCTTGGACCGCCACGTTAAATAACGCATCGCCTTATTTATAAAAACGTTACTGAATTCCAACAGTCCTTGACCCCTGGCTATTTCGAGAGCGTGCTGAATACATCATCTGGGTTTTGCCTAATTACACATAATTAGGAAATGTAATTACTCTTTTCAGTGTTGCTCTGCCATTAGGAACTGAGTGGACACCTGAAAAACAAGAGTAAGGATTCAGTGCTTCAGAGAAAACAAATTAAACATGCGAGCCAACCTCTAAAAACAGGGATTGCACTGAAGGTTAGTAAATCAAACTTACAAAAAACATAATAAAAAAATTGCTCTTGCCTCTGGCTAAATATCTGATACGACAGTTATGCCGGCTGCCTTTGTATCGGGGACTTACTTCATGATATATCATTTGCATCCATGCTGAGCCAGGGAGAGGGAAGGAATTATTTCGCTCCCCCATTACTCTGATGTGCTAACTTTCTCCCATGTTGATGCCTTTTTATTTTTACTTCCTCCTTTACACTGGATTCCCCACTCTAGCTAAGCAAGAGGCTCCCAATTAGTCCACAGCAAAGAATCACAACGTTTCATTCGTGGGTCTGCTGCATGCGAAGGCTGCTCATGTCCCAACACAGGCAGATCTCAGCCCCTGAGCTGCCGCTCCCACGTCAGCAATGTAGGACGGAACTCTTGGCTTTGCGAGTCTACCAAGCAGCCGCCATAATAATAAACGTGTCCTAAATATGGCTGGACGTCTACTATCCATCAGGCACTGACCTGGGCGGCTTCACCACCCCAAAAGCTAAGAATTTCACAGATGAGGAGATTTGAAAGGTTACACAGCTTAGAGGTACAAGTCCACGAAGGATGTGGAATTGGGAGCCTTGTATATTCCAATCTCAGCTTTTGCTGAATTTCCCTCTGCTCTTATGGTAGCTGACAGCCACAAATTGACACACTCCATTAAATGCGCTATTTACGGAAACATTTCTATGGTGCCCAAAAAAATTAAAAAGAGGAATGACTGCCAAAAGCAAAGGCCCAAACATGAGTGCAGTATCGGGAGCACTTTTGTTCCCAGCAGAAGGCTCTGGTGAAACAGCGGGCGCTGCTAGAAACTGCCTGTCTACTCGCCAACTGCAGGACAGGGTGTGTGTCTGCACACATTTTTATATATTAGGTTTCAGTTTCATCTTTCTTTCTCTCTGCGGTGAAAACTTGCTTTCAAGCCTGTCTCCATGCCGTCGTTTTTTACATGCACGTTTTCCTATCATATTAGATTCTGTTACACCCATTTCCAACTTTGTCTTCCTTCTCCTCCTCCTCAGTCCCTGTACAGCTGAATCTGTTTAGAACCAACTTCCCTTGGATTATCTTAGGAGGCACACTTCTGCTCACTCCAGCCCCAGACGAAGACACGTGTCCCCTGGCCACCTCGAAGCGGAGATGCTGACGATGACTTGACTTCCGAACGTGACTCTTAGTATGTCTTCTCCCCAAGAAAAGAGCTGGGTCCCCCACCTGTCTGCAGGCCCTGCCTGGTGGTTAATTAGATCAGTACCACTCAAGCCCAGCAATCCAAGGCCTTCATTTAATTTTTTTTTTATTTTACTATTTTGTTTTGGGCTGCATGGGGTCTTCATTGCTGTGCGCAGGCTTTCTCTAGTTGCGGCGAGCGGGGGGCTACTCTTCGTTGCGATGCGCAGGCTTCTCATTGCGGTGTCTTCTCTTGTTGCGGAGCACAGGTTCTAGCATGCGGGCTTCAGTAGTTGTGGCTCGCGAGCTCTAGAGCGTAGGCTCAGTAGTTGTGGCGCACAGGCTTAGTTGCTCAGCAGCATGTGGGATCTTCCTGGACCAGGGCTCAAACCCATGTCCCCTGCACTGGCAGGCGGATTCTTAACCACTGTGCCACCAGGGAAACCCCAAGGCCCTGATTTTTAAAGAGATACTTTATACTTCCTTGATACGGTCCTGAAATGAAATTCATGAATAATATAACCTATCCATACACACACAAGTAACAAAAAAAATTAATAGGATGTCCTACCTTTAAAGAAGAGGAGAAAATTGCTTTTTAAAGGTAACTGCTTGGATAAGATGATACCAGAAGTCCATAATGAAACAGACAAATGTTCGCACCTACTTGTAGGTTTGGATTCAGGGAACATAAATCAAAATGTATCAAATTTTGTTGATATGTTCTCTTTACACTTGACATCTTGAAATAAAATATTTTTATGCAGACATAATATTGTATTGGTAAACCAGTTCTCTGGAAAAAAAAATACAGACACACACACACACACACACACACACACACACACACACACACCACCACCCTGATTGGTAGCATTTGCCAATTTCCATGGTGTAAATACTCTCACCATGGTTAGTCTCAAGCTACCAACATGACATCATAGAATGCAAATTTGGGAAGAAATGGGCAAAATCTGCTCATATGAGCAGGCAGGAAGCAGCGCTGGTACACAAGCTATTTAATCACCATGAGTATAACAGCCATAAATGTAGACGAGTCTCATGTTATGATGACACTACTATGAGAGGCACTGCATGATTTTTCAAGACGGTGACCTAATATTGCTAGCTTTGAATAAAACACAGTACAATCTTCTGTTAATTTACAAGGCCCTTGCCTTTCTAGGAGAATCCATACCCACTGTGTTTCTGGCAGAACAGATAGATTCTGGGCTGAGATCCCTGCAGGCAGGCAGTTCACTGATCTGAGTGTCTAATGGCACATGTGTGTGTTACCAGGATGCGGGACATTTCTTTTTATTGCATTGAACTGTCTATGGCATCACAGGATGGATTTATGGACGCCAAGTGCTAAATACCAGAGACCGCCATAAACGCCTCCACGAACTGCCAAAAGGTTCCCCAACTGGCAGTCCTGCTTCTGTTGAGAACCACGTCTAGATCTTTGCTGACTAAAGTGTGGTCCTTGGACCAAGAACAATGGCATCGCTTGGGAGCCTGTTAGTTTGTAAGAAACGCAGAATCTCCACGTAGACCTGCGAAAACAGTATCTGCATTTAATAAGATTCCGGGCCCCCCGTAGGCACATTACAGAGCAGAAAGACCTCGGTTAGCTCGCGAACTTCAAGACGGACCAACCGTGCAGGAATCCTGCTTGACGATGATACAAACAATGCAACACAAACCACTGGCTCCGTAGAAAAGCTAAGTAAGAAGCCTCACTTAGCGGTGGCACCATGCTCTGCCATCATCCCTCTTCGTTATAACCGTGCTGCTTGGCCAGGAGCTCCGGTGCACCAACTGTCTGGAGGACTACCGAATGAACCAACCGAAGACGTACTGAGTCCTTACGATGTGTGCTATCTCACACCTCCTCTCACCTAACCCATACACTGATCTCTCTTTAAAATGAGAACAAGATGAGAGAAGCAAGGCACAGAGAGGTTCAAGACTTCACGCAGCGTCACACAGTTAGGAATGTGAACAGTCAGGGTTAGCAACGGTAATTATTCTATATTAAAAAAAATTATTCTGGATACTGGGGGGTGGGGGGATGGGATGAATCGTGAGAATGGGATTGACATACATACACTACTATGTAAAAAATAGATAACTAATGAGAACCTATAGTACAGCACAGGGAACTCTACTCAATGCTCTGTGGTGACCTAAATGGGAAGGAAATCCAAAAAAGAGGGGATATATGTATACGTAGAGCTGACTCACTTTGCTGTACAGCAGAAACTAACACAACGTTGTAAAGCAACCATACGCCAATAAAAATTAATTTTAAAAATATTAAAAAAATTATTCTATGAGTGCACAGTGAGGGTCAGCTGTGAGGCGCTGTAGACAATGGGCTCCTTCCACCCCATCATGATGACAGCTTACTCTTTCATAAATCTGTGTATCTACAAAGCAAGTTCACAGGTGTCAGCTCATTTGAACTTCCAAACGCCCAATAACCTACTAACTCGACTGAAAGATGAAGAAACTGGGACTCAGCAAGGAAGAGTGAAGGAACTTGTCCACGTTACTCAGCTACTAAGTGGTAACAATAGAAAGAAAACTGAGGTACGTGTTGGCTTGTATTTGCCTCGAGGCTTAGCTAATGCCTGGAGTTGGGAGGTCACGCAAAAGGCGCCTTGGGATGGGTAGGGGTGGTATTGGGAGCTGGGTTTCTCAAGATGTCCCCAAGCTCTTCCTTGGCTCTGTTTTACTGTCCCCAACCAAGCATGTCATTTGGCAGGAACAACCAGGGATGTAGCTTACGTATCAGAAATGCTGTCCCTTCCTCACCCACCCAACCTAATCTCATTCTCCCTTCCTCCCCCCAGTAACTGTGAGAACTCAGGGAAATTAAAATGGGAAACTAAACATGTACTGACAATCTGGGACGCAGTTCAATTAACAGCCATAAGTAATATTTATAGCAAAATCTTAACACCTATTAGCATGAGGACGGAGGGGGGGAAGAGCTGCAGCTCTGCACATAAAATGTGTCCATTCCTTATCCACAGCTCCTCGGCTGCTTGGAGGGTGATCTTGTTGCTACCTTTTCACCAAAATCAATGCCAGACCAACAGGTTTAAACACAGCCTCCGGATAGCAAGAGGGAGAGGGAAAGAGAGGGAGACGGAGAGAGACCAAAATGGAAATGGTGACTCTGGGTGGAGGGCTCATGGGTGATTTCAGTGCTCTTCTCGGTGAATTGTTTTCCCCAAATGTTCTGCAGTTTTTTTAAGGTAAACTTTCAGTTTTGAGATAATTATAGATTTACACACAGTTGTAAGAAATAATACAGAGATCCCAGGCATCCTTTATCTAATTTCTCCCACTGGTACTGTCTCTCAAAACGAGATAGGACAATGTCACAACTGGGAAATTGACATGACGACAGTCAAGATGCTGACCATTTTCATCCCACCAGGATCCTTAACATTGCCCTTGTGTGGCCACCCCTACTTCTCTCCCGCCTCTGCTTCTCCTTACCCCTGGCAAATACTAATCTGTTCTCCACTTCTACAACTTCGTCATTTCAAGAGTGTTATGTAAATGGAATCATACAGCTTGCATAACTTTTTGGGATTGACTTTTTTTTTTCATTGTTCTATAGTTCTTTTGCAGTCAAAGAAGATATGCTCTGTGTGTGTGTGTGTGTGTGTGTGTGTGTGTGTGTAAAGCCTCACCATTTTAAGGTGCAAGTGTTTCTTGAGTTGTCTCAACAATGTGGATTCAATGTCTAGGAACTGCAAACGTGTCCTCTTCTTCTGAGATGTGATCCTTGACCCTCTGGGGTTTGGTAAGAGTTTCTGTCCTCTCTTCACTGGGTTTAATGTCCCTGGGTTTCTGGCACTCTGGCTGAACTAGCCCCCCTTTCTGATGACAGTTGGTTTTGCTTCCTGGGAATGACCAAAGCACAGCCCCAGCTCCCTGCATTTGCTTTCCTCTGCTTCTCCACCACCCACGGAAAGCTACTGTCCAAAGCACAGCCCCACAGAGTTACACAAGGAGGCTCCCAAGCTACCAGCCTTCCCTACAAACCTGGACGCAGAGGGAAAGGGTCATGGACAAAAGATGGCTTCCGCCTTGTAATTTTGCAGGGCATTCTAGAAACCAGAGTGAGGTGTAGTAAAAAGACCTTTGGAGCCACAGGGAGTGAAATTTTCCACTCAAGGTTTTTCTGCCCTTGAGCAGGGGTCTGAGACTCAGTTTTCTCAACTGTAAAATGGGGACAAAACCACATGCCTTTGTATTTATGGATTTTATCTATGCAGAGTGATTATGAAAATTAACTAAAGTAGAGGCAACTCTCTGACCGCCGCATATGTGACACGTCCAAGTCTGTGAGCCCTCTGGCTACTGTTACGAGATAAATTCACCTTGGGAAATGCACTTTGATTTCTAGTCACTCAATCATTTTCTCTCTCCTTCTCAGTATATAATACAAAATACTCGCTTCCCCAAGGAATGGTTTCTAGGCAAGGTCCATGCAGATGTCTCACTAAGTGGTCTGTATTAAATCTCCAATCTTGCGTGGCTTGGGGGTGGGGGGGGAAAGCGTCTCACTCCTGAGAAGTGTTCAGGCTTCGAGCGATGTCAAAGGCCTTTGAACAAGCCTTAGAAATGACATCCATATTTGTCCATTTTTGACTTAAGTTGCTTTTGGTTCAACCACTGCCAGGAACTGCCTTGATGCGGTATCATCCAGAATGACACCAAACGCAGAGGAAGCAGCAAGTTGCTGGCGAGAATTAGGAAGTAAAGGAGTCACTGTCCCGTTCACGTCTCCAAGGGCTGGAAGCAAGGAAAATGAAACTCGCGTTGAAAGGCAGAGTCTCCACAAACCGTGATACGAGCAAGTGACATTTTACACACCTCAAGCCTCCTGGTTCAGCCTAGCCGTTCCAACAAAAGCCATCTACACACAGCTCACTGTCTCCTGACGTTTCCACGTGTTGTTCTTGTCTTCTCCTCCTCCCTCCCTCCCTAAGCAGCAAGGAACAATTTGTGATTCTGGAATTTCTCGTTAATATACTCTGGACTCTGGTTTCCACGGTGTGGGATGAAGACGGGGCTTCTACGTTCTGAGAACAACCTCCACTTTCCCTTTCTTCTCTTCTACTCTACTTCCCCATCCATCTTTCATCTCTACCTGCTAACCCGACTCTGGTTAAAAAAAAAAAAAAAAAAAAAGAAAGTTCTCGGCAAAGGCCTATCTACTGCCTGGCTCCCTCATCTAAGAAATTCGATTTCATCTCAGTCCTGTGATTAGGAATCCAAACCACAGGGGCTTCGGATGCAGAGAATGATTAAGTCGATCTGAATTTAGATGCAAGATCTTGGGTTCCAGTCTCCGCTCTGCCACTTACCAGCTGCCTGATCTCAGATGAGCTGCCATGTATCCCTGCATCTCACCTTCTGTACCAGGCAAATGGTCTAACGCCATCCACCTTGAGGTTTGTTTTGAGGATTACGTGGGGCGCTGCCTTTGCAAGGCCTGAGTGCAGTGCAGGGGCTTATACTACTCACTCCTTTTCTTTCCAATCTGCATGCACGATGACACGCAGGGGGCAGAAGTGTCCGTAAGTACTGAGGCAGGATCCCTCCTTACTGAAACTCCGGGACGCTGCCGTTTAGGTGGGTCCATGAGCCCTTGTGCCAATGAGAAAAAGGAGAATTCAGTCCCCTGGGAGTCACTGTCCAAATTGCAAAGAAAGCCCCCGATCTCCGGCCAGAGCCACTGGCTTTTGCAAATGGAAACGTGACGCCGGCCCCCGCGTACGCCCTCTGCCTGGTGTCCTCACATAGACCACTCCTACCCAGCCTTACAGGAAGCTCGCCCTGAGTGCTCTGAGCTTTTGGAAAGGGAGAGTCAGCCCAGGTGGGAAACAAATGCCTATTATCCACTGTTGTTTCTGCCTCTTTACAGAGAAGAGGCCTCGCTGTATAGATCTCTTCATTTTCATGTGTGCATACAAGGTCACTTTCTCAACCAATCAATAGAACAATCTGAATACACAATTTTCATGTCACAGTGTATTCTGGAATTGAAATACATGGATGGGAACAAGAACAGCAAGGCTTTGAAGACGTGGCAGCCTCGGCAGGCACATCATTTTATATTGTCTTGTCGTTCGTCTCAAACATATCTGAGGATACAACTGAGATCCCTACCTTCATGGAAAGTCAGAAACAAAAAACAAAGTACTCTGAATGATTTAACATTTGAATTTTGCCTCTTTTCTTACTAAACGATGTCCAAGAGATTTTTCTGAATGTTTCCTAGCAATATTTTCATTTTTTGGGTTTTTTTTTCCACTTTAGTTTCCCCTTCTAGCCCAGTCTGCTCACCTCTTCAAGAGGTCAGACTGGTGAAGGATGAATTCTCCAACTGCTGTGTGTTCTTAGACAAGTCACTTAACTCCTCTGTTTCTCCCTCTATGAAATGCAGTCATAATAACTGCTCTAGCCAACAGGAGTGCCGTAAGGTCCAAAGCCGATCTGTGTATGAAAATTATGTGAACATCTTTAAGTGCTCCAAATGTTTGACTGCATACCATGTCCAGCATACCTCCATTTTTTTTTTCTTTCAATATACAACTGTTTCACTAACACACTCATGGACACTTTTTATTTTAATGGATGTTTCCCTTTTAAAGTCACCTTTGTTATTGACCCCCTTTAAGAGGATTCGATAGTTATCAGTACATAGGTTTTGAGCCTCTATTTTACTGTTAGGGTGTTTTGCACATCGCTTTGAATGTTGTAGCTAAAAGAATAAAAGTTAGATTGAAATACTAAATAATTTGTCTAGGCAGAGACATTTTACCGGAATGCTGACACTTGTTTTCTCAGTATTGAAAAGACCACTATAATAACGAGAGGCAATGTTGAACTAAAAAAAAAAAGCTTTGGAAGGAAATAAATTGGACTCATTTCCGTATATTAGCTAGCATTTCATTTTTGGAGCTTCACTTGCCTTCTCTGTAAAATGGGCACGTTTACAGCAACCTCCAGAACTCCTGAAAGGATTGAGTCCTCGAAGAGACTGGAAACAAGGTTTGTCAGATCCTCAGCAGAGGGTCTGGTTCACGGTAGACCCTCGGTAGATATGAACTGCCATTATGATCGCTCAGATCAACGTGGTATGTACACGTGACTGTTATAGTCGTGATAATAATAAAAGCTAAACCTGCGTATTTATATGTTCCCCAATATTTTTGGTTCCGCATAAACTAGTCAATTGACATACACAAAACACCAAGGTTAGCTTTCCTCTTTGTCTGCATCCCCTCCAGACCCTAAATTCGCTGCAATATAAAAAACCCTGAATCTATTTAGAAGTCGGCAGAATGTTCAAGAACTGAACAAGGATTTCTGGAACCCAGCCTCTACGGATAACAAACGAGGCTGTACCTAACGAATCCAGGCGACCGGGATTTCACACCCTGGACCTGGCTGTATCTGCCAGCCTCCGTCCCTTGTTTACATACCCTCTGAGGACGCACTTTTCACATTTACTGTGTTTCTTTGGATGGCAACCTATACACCTCTCAATAAATTGTGGTTTGCCTAGGAGCTGACGGGCGCAGAAAGCGAAATTCAATTTGCGCCAATTTATGAGACACACACACGGCAATCTTGGAAACTTTCCTGGGGCTCACTTTAGAAATTAACCCCTTCTTTCAATATTCTGCAGGCTTAGCACAGGCCGGTGTTTGATGGGGACGGTGGCCCAGGTCAGCCTTTTGGGTCTCTTGCTATTTGCTGCCACAATACACGGGCCCCGCTCAGCACAGACTACGCTGATTTACGAGATTTATGAGAAGAGGGAAGTGTTTGCACCTCTTCGTCATTCAGGCCACAGGGTCCCTGGTCTTACTGGGCTGTGTGTGTACTAACTTCCAGACTTCCGTAACCGAGGCGCATGTGAAAGCCAGAGTGTGGGATGCATGTGTGGGCAGGATTCGGATTTGACTGAAGATGGCTTCATTCATTCACTCATTCGTTCAGTCAACCAGAATGTTTGGCAAAAGCCAAAGGGATACAGGACAGAATGAGACGCAATACCTGGCCTCAAAGAGTGTATATTCCGCCTGTATGTTACGGCAGGAAAAGCGTGAAATTTATGAGTCAGCAGAGCCTGACTGCAGGGCTGCCTCTTCCACTTATGAGCTGTGTGATTCTGGGGAACTTGCCGACGCTCTTAAGCCTCAGTGTCATCGTCTGCAAAATGGGTACTATCCTACCCAATTTCACAGAGGATGCATTGAGGAAATGATGCTCGGGAAATTGCTGTGAAAGCTCTAGGCAGCATACAAGCGTTTAAGACTCTTACACATGTGCCAGCGATACACAGGAGGAAGGAACACAGTGGGCAGTAAAGGAACAAAAGCGAAGCCAATGAAAATCAGACACAGGAGTGGAGAGCCTAGTGCGGTTATTCTAACTAGGTGGTCCTCGTTGTAAGTTGTGCGTACAGTAACCCGATTTTCTTTCCTCAGAGTAAAGAAGAATGTGGAGGAAGAGGAATAGGTCGCAGGGGAAAGAGGAGGAGATGGCCAGGCCGCTAAGTGAAAGAGAGAATCACGTCCATGTCGGAGGAAGAAGCGGTGGACTAGAAAGAGTGTGAACTGAGGATTGGTGTGAAAAGAGGAAAAAAAATAGAGAAACTGCTGACCCCAGTCACTTTGTTTTTCTAGATCCCACCAATGCTCAGCTGAAGGCTCTGAGGGTGGGACCCACCACACTGTCCAATGCAGTGATTCTTCAAGGCAAGCTTCTTACTCTCGGGGCAGGGTGGGGGGAATAAAATAAAATCGATGATTTCAAAAGCTACTGCTGTAATGGTTATAAGTGGGTGGACTCCGTCTTTGGAGAACTTCTCTAAGGAATACGATCAAGGGAGTTCAAGGCTCCCTCCCTGACATTAACACCTCCGCTCACTCGCTGGCCTCTGTGACCCCACCGTTAAAGATGGACTCCTCTGGGGTGTCCATGCTCCAATCACAACCACTCCAGAAAAGGCGATGACCTTTCTGATGCAGAGGGAAGGGACGGATGCATTTCCCCACACTTCATGCCTCTGCCAACAGCTGAACCAGTGAACCTACCAGGTGCCCATGAGAGCCAGTGGACCGAAGTGGAAGATGGTGGTGATTTTAAAATACGCCAACAAGCTCCTGGAGAGCCCTCCCTCCAATGTGGAGCCAGTTTCCCCTCTCCTTAAGCACAGTCTTTAGTGGCTCTTTTCCAGTGACTAGAATGCAGATGAAGAGGTAGTGTCTGACAGTGTGTGATGTCCAAGATGAGTGTCTAAAAGGCATTGGAGGGACTTCCCTGGTGGTCCAGTGGGTAGGACTCTGCGCTCCAAATGCAGGGGGCCCGGGTTCAATCCCTGGTCGGGGAACTAGATCCCGCATGCATGCCGCAACTAAGAGCCCGCATGCCGCAACTAAGAAGCCCGCATGCCACGACTAAGACCAAGCACAGCCTAAATAAATAAATGTTTTTACTTTTATATATATAAAAATTATATATATATATATATATATATATATACACACACACACATATATATATAAAGGGTGTTGGAGCTTCATCCTCAAACTCTGAGATCACCCACTTGGCCAACTGCTGTATTGTGAGGATGCCCAAGCATCACCATGGAGAGGCCCACGCGGTGAAGAACTGAGTCCTCCTGCCCAAAGCCATGTGTGCACGCCATTTTGGATGTGAAACCGACAGCCCATGAAGCCTTGAGAGACCACAGCCCCAGCCAACAGCTTGACTGCAACTTCACGAGAGACCCCCCAGGCAAAGCCAGCTATCTAAGCTACACCCTAATTTCTGACCCACGGAAGCTGTAAGATATTAAATGCTTATCGCTTTAAATCATGAAGTTGTGGGGGTAACTTGTTAGGCAGCAATAGATAACTGCTACAAAGACCTAGGAACGAGTGCATGAATCCAGGAAAGAGAGACAGAAGTAACCCAAACAGCTAACCCTGAAAACAAGATTAGAGGAAGGCCATTCAAGAAACACAAGTTACATCAGGATCAACTACGTCAGAACCTGCTAAGTGTGATTCTCTCTCCCTACCAGCTCCTGCATCTTCTAGGACATTCTATTCTAGGGCTGGGAATGGAGTGCGACAGATAGGTGCTCATTAAAAGCTTCTGGATGTAATTCTAGTAATTGCTGTTTTTGCAAACATTATTATGTCCAGGGATTAAGCTTCAGGCTTTTTAAGATTTTTCTTTTCTGATCCTCTCAATGCTCCTAAAAATGTAGCTAGCATTATGATCACACTTTCAAAGACAGGAGCAAAAATTCAAGAAGAGAAAGTTTAAGGGAGCTGCCCAGGGTCTCATAACCTAATAGTGTGCAGCCCCTCTCCTACCATGGAGGTCATGGATGCTGGCACTGTGCAGCTGGGAACATGCACCTGGGTTCCCAGGCGGGGTACCAGTGTACTTCAAGCTACAGGATGAACTCAGTGCATCTTCCCGGAGCATCAGTGTTACTCACAGCTAAGCAAATTAAAACTTCATTTTTACATTTATATGAACAGAGATATCTTGAGGGGAATGCAAACTTCCCCTGAAGCTTTTAAGATAAATCGTAGGGGTTCACAGCGGGCTACTTTCGGGGGTGTCCCAGACCCCCAGGAGCGCACGTGCATTCTCTGTTGAAAGCGCCAACTGAGGCACAGCTTGTAGAGCAGGAAATGAAGGCTGGATAGGGGACGTGACCTCCAAAGTCACAGAGCTGGCAATCAGAAAGCTGGGGTTCCCAGCCTCCACCTCCTAGGTGAGTCCCACCTCTCCAGGCCCCTGCAGCAGCCAGGCTGCAGCAGCTGCAAGGTCTGAGGGGCTTGGAGCAAAGCCCTTCCTTCTCACAGTCTTCACTCCCCAAATATCACACCCTGCCCTCCCCTGCGACAAGGACTGTGATCACTGCTGCATCATTAGTGCCCTCAAAGAAAACACGGTTTCCAGATATTCCTAAATGTGTTTGCAATGACCGCAATGGCCCTTTTGATAAATAATTGAAGAAGAGGCGCCTGACCTGGAGGCTGCAGGGGGTAAGGATGGGACTGGAGGAAGAGGCCAGCAAGCTCTGCGAACAGAAAGCGTCACTTACAGTGGCAAGGAGGCAGGGCGCTCTCTGACTCCCAGGGGGCCCTGAGCTGCTCAGATGTTCCCTCCAATACAAGCTGATGCCATCCCGTTCGGCCAAATCGACCTCAACAGCCCAGAAGGCACAGCCGCACCTGTCAGCCCCAATCGGCGCTGCGGAAATTTTGTTAGTAAAATAGATGTACTGAGATTCAATTTTTCGATTGTCTGAAGGCTTAATTTAGTGACCTTGGAGAATATCTCCTAGAGGTGAAAGGAGACACTGGGAATCTGCCTGGAGGGGGGGTGGAGTGGGGACAGCGCTTCCCTGGTAATGGGTAATTTGTTTAACTCTCATTTTCAGGCCTCTTCGGGAAGCTGCGAAAATAGTCAGATAGGCACTGCCATTTTCTTAATGAAAAAATCAAAAAGGCACAGGGGGTTGGGGAGATATGAGAGAGAGAGGGAGGGAGAGACAGAGAGGGAGGGAGAGGGAGGGAGAGAGAGAGAGAGGGAGAGGGAGAGACTGTCAGCCATGCTGTGCTACTTTCTTAAGAGCAAGTAGATGTTAAGATAATATATATACACATATGCATGGATGTACTTATAAGTAGACAGACAGAGATACGTTGACTGGGAAATTTTTAGACATACACGAAAGGAGAGAAAATAATAACCCCATAGAGCTGTCTATCATCTAGATACAAAAATTACTATGACGTTGACACTGCTTCCGTCCTTTCTTCCTTTCTGCCTTCTTCTCCCTCTTTCCTTCACCCCTTCCCTCCTTCTCCTTATTCTTTTGTTGTTATTATAGCTGTTGTCACTGCTGCTCCTCAAGTATTTTAGCGTAAGCCCCGTGTCGGATGGTATTTTGAGGACGCTAGGTCACTCTGGTACCCACCAGTGTTACTTATTCACAACCCAATCCAAAGAAAGATGCTCATGGGATGGAGGGGGCTCTGGAAACGGCAGTTCCAGTTCTGGCTCCAATCCTCACTTGTTGTGGGACCCTGAGATAGTCTCCACCTCTCTTGAGTCTCAATTTCCTTTGAGTGGAAAGGATCGTGGCTTGTACACCTGTCGGGGTGACTGGATGAAATGATTCTGTGTACTAAAAATGCCAACTACCATATCGGTAAACAAAGGATGCTGCAGTCATCAGCCAATGCAGCCACCCTCGACGGTGCACCCCGGGGAGACTCAGGATGAGAAAGCACAGGATGCTGGCCCCAGAGAGCTGAGGTGCACATCAAAGGAATGATTTCAGTGAGCCCGGACTCTTGCATCTTCCCATACAGAGAAAAGTGCTAAATTCCTTAACTCGAGATGTCTGGTTGTCTTTAATTAACAGTCATCTTTTGAAGTTCTGACTCCCTGGTCTTTGTTGCAAAAACTCCTCTATATCCTGGTTCCTCCCTGACCTCTTTGGGACAATCTCTCAGAGCGATCTGAGATGCTGTGTCCTCAGTTTTGTCCGCCGAATAAAACATAACTCTCACCTTTTATGAATTTTTTTTCCAGTCCATTCCAAAATCCTCAGCGTGGACTCTTCTACAGGTTAAGGGAATGGTCATCTGTTCATTTTTGCTGCTTGTGCCCCACACGGATCCAAAGATCCTAGAAAATCCTTTAGACCATGAATGGGCAAACTTTTCCTACACAGAGCTAAACAGGAAACATTTTGGGTGGGCGATGTCCGTTACAACTACTCAACTTTGTTATTGTAGCTTGAGAGTAAACAAAAGTAGCCAATCAGGCAAGGCTGTGTTCTAATAACAATATGTTTTAAAAAGGGAAGCCAGCTGGATTTGGCCCTCGAGCCATAGTTTGCTGACCCTTTTCTCTAGATGAGCTTTACTCAAGATGTAACCTGTGTACCACTGCGGGGAAAATCCTGTGCTGCTTGTTAAACACGCAGATCCCCGGGTCCCATCCTGGATCGACTAGATTTTACAGCAACTTTGAGGTGAGGTCTGAGAAATGGCCCCCAAGCAATCCTGAAGCGGGTGAAGTTTGAGAAACCCTGTTCTAGTCTGACGTAGAACCCGTGTACCTTGGTAGGTCTGCCAGACCTGGAAATAAAACCGAGGAGGAGTAAAGTGTGAAATAAAACAGGCTTTCCTAGGGCTAAATTCTGCTCCTTGATTCGTAACTGGCCTGAGCGAGCGTCCAGTGTTCTCGGGATGCTGTCGCTGTAGGTCACTGAGTAGGCGGGCCAGGAGCGAGTCGTTTTGCTCTCCCCTCGGGCTCAGAAGTCAGTGGGCAGACAAACAGAAACAGGAGCCTGGGGCGTGCCGGGACCAGGAACTCAGGGAACGAATCTAAAGGAAGACACGTGATCGTGGGATGCTTTGGGGGTCAGAGGAGCAGGGAGAGGGGTGGCCGATGTCAGGAGAGCTGGGAGGATTGCTCAGCAAGACTTAGATCGGCCGGATCTTTCGACTGAACACACGCTATGGGACACGTGCCGAGCATCGCTTCGAGCGCATCACAAATATTAACGTGCTTTGCTCCTCATGGAAACACGTGAGGTGGGTGCTATTACGGTCCCCATTTCTAGGATAAGAAGACGGATGCCCAGAAAGGTTGAGTAACGTGCCCAAGGTTACACAGAACAGCGATTTGAACCCAGCAGCTCTGCTGCAGGATACACAGGATGTTGATTCCCACATCATACGTATTTCTCACAAAAGCACTGCTAACGTGAGTCAAGGGAGCCCTGATTTGGCCAGGACGAGATCGCTGCTCAGAAATTATACCCCGTCCCCTTCCTCTGTATTGGAATGTCCGGAGGCTCACCCGCCATGCCCTCTTCCCGATGAGCAAGGCTGGCCCTGGTTCCACCAAGTTCCAGGCCCACGCCCAGGCCTTCTCGAAGCCTTGCAGTAGCTGCCCCTCCAGCTGCTGGGGTCAGGGCAGACTCTCATTTGCTAACCCTCGGAGCCTCCTATAAGCCTGGGGTAGCATGGCAAGGGGGAAGAGAACCAAGGGTTTAAATCCCAGCTTTGCAATTCATAGCTCTGGAGCTTTGGAAAATTCCTTAACCTCCAGGGCTCTTGACTGCCTTATCTATGAAATGGGGAGAAGCACATCTACATCTTAGGATTAAAGAGAAGTAGGCGTACAGAACGCACAAAATGCTGCTCAGGGGACAGAGGCAGGATCGCCTCTGACACTTGGCTTCAAACCCAGCTCTGAGTTCCAAACTGCTCATTTGTAAAACAGAATTGATAATAGTACCCACTTTAGAAGGTTGGGGGATTAGAGACAATGATGGTAGCAACAATTAATAAAAGATAACTGGCATACAATATGGTATGAGAATTAATAGTGCAGGGTTTGGCATGTAGTATAGATTATACTGTGTTTATTATTAATACGTGTCTAATTACGTTTGGCACATAGTAGGACCTTAATAAATACGATGTAGTGTTATAAATCAAATTACTGTATATAATTATACAGTAAGGGTAACTAAAAGTGCCCAGTGTCGTGCTGGGTGTCTTTAGACACCCTACAGATTGCAGACAACGGTCACAATGATGGTGATGATGTCAGAAGTGTGTCCATGGCAGGCGCTGCCCTGAATGTCGGTCCTAACCCTCTCCCGCTTCCCTCTCACCCCCAGCCTCCTCCACCCACAGGAATGACTTCCAGTTTTGCATTCCAGTTCTGACCTCGCCTCTGTATCCAAACTGTCCTCTCTGGAGGCCGCTCTTCTGTTGTCATCATCTTTGCCACTGTGACAGGGAGCACGAGATAGGCCTTGCTGTCCCCAGGCCCCCGGTGGGGCATTCAGATTAGATTAGCCGGTAGCCCTCTTTCCCTACTGTCACTGGCTGCCTCCTGTATTGTTGGCAGGGGTGTCATTAAGGCCTCATGGCCTGAGGAGCTAATAGAGACACCAGGACTTCCCCGGTTGCCAACGCCTGCAGCACTTTGCACCTAGTGACACCCAGGAGCTAATTCCCCTTGTGACCTGACAACTTCCACTTCAACTCTGTCCCTCAACATGTCAGCCAGCCCAGTGCCCTCACTGATAGTTAAATCCGCCCAGAGCCCAGGCCTAACAGGGAGGCAGGGATGTGCCTGGCTCCTGTCCTAAAATAACAGCACAGACTGGTGGATGTGGTTTCTACCTGTTCTCTTAGACCTCACTTTTCTGGGTCCTTTCAAGCCCTGGAGTCTTCCTGCTGGAAAATGGAGCCAGAGGAGTGTTGGGGGGAAAAATGTGGATAACAGAGGAGGGTCTTAGAACTTATACACCTTGCCCTGGAGTCACGCAAACCCCAGCTCCACCACTTTCTCAGTGACTTTATGCCGCTGACCTTTACTATCCTCATCTGTAAAATGGGCTTGAACATCACGCCTTCCCGCCAAAGACTGCTCTGATGCAACTGCCAGTGCTCGACCAGTGTCAGCTCTCACTGTTTCAGCAAATCAGCCATTCTGGTCATCATTTATTTAACCTTTCCAACGATGCTGATGTGCTTTGCAGATAAATCTGCTGGAGTCGCACAGAGAGGCAGGCTTGGGTCCCGGAAGGACAGCCTTGGGGTCAAATCTCCCAATGAAGCTATTTATCATGAGCTCTCCGGCTCCCCTGCCACCATCTGTAACATGGGGGAGAGCACCCGAACCTGGATGGCTAGGCGTAACGATGGAAGCGACATACCTAAAAAAACTTAGCTCAGTGTCTGGAGCATCGTGAGTGCTTGACGATTCCACTCAAAGAGAAAAAAAGACCGGGGCAGAGACAGAAATAGCAAAGGCAAGGAATCCATTGAGAAGTGGGTAGTCTTGTATATTTCTCACCAGCGTGCTCTTGGCTGTCCTTAAATGCACACATTTGCAGGAATATATGCACACATTTACGTAAACTCCCTGACACCAGGGGCTAGGGCTGTTTTACCAAACATGGTCTATTATGCCCCCGGGGAGGCCTTTCTCCCACCTTTGTACAAAGAGAGGAGTATCTCTGGAATGATGTATGTGATCACGTGGACAGGTGACCCTCCTTCTGCGGCACCCCGGGACGTGGGTCACCATGGCTAACATGGCTTCCCTTAACCCACGGCTAAGGGAGGCGATGGTGGCTTCCCTTACATCTTTCTACGTTAGGAAGCACTTGCCTCCCGTTTCAACGTGGAACGGCGGGATGGCATGGGATTCCGCACTTCCTCATTCACGATGGCCACCGCGCTCCAATCATGTGATTATCAGCCCCTCCCCACCTCAACCCCCCACTGCCCAGCTGCCCCGGCTGCAGAATGCAAAAGCCTGCAGCATCATTAAGGCCCTTCTACACAGCGCCGACCAAGGGCCGACCCTGCAACCATTTCCACCATTAGATTTGAATGACCCTGGCAGCAGGGCTGAAAGGCCGGAGTATTAATTCACAGAGAACCACAAGCCCAATTTAAGATTTAATTTGAGATAACAAAGAGCTACTGAAAGTGTATTCAAACTTCTAAGCGTGCAAGAAAAGGCCTTTCCCTGTTTTCGGAGTTGAATATGAATCCAATCTCTCTTTAACAGAATTTATTCACAAATGTACAAACAACGGGCAAGCTTCCTTTTCTTTCTTTCCAGTTCCTTTTGCTTCATCGAGCTCCCTTATGATGTTTCCTTTTGGTACCCCCCCCCCTTTTTTTTTCCTCTCCCTTCCTAATTTACAAATGGGTGCCCTTGAGGGATTACTTTTCAATTTGATTACATCCTTGAAGAGAAAACAGGTTTCTTTAGGTATCTCCCCCAACATTCTGGTTCCCTTGGATCCCAACTTAAATATGCTAAGTATCTGTTCAACAGTGATGCTGTCCTATAAAAAGTTTCGGCCCTGCAGCGGAACTCTGAGCGGTAGAGCAACAGAAGAATGTAAAACACTAAACCACCCATTTGGAAATCTGTGCTTCTAGGTTCTGGTGTATGTCTAGACTCTGAAGAGTTTATCTCTAAAATATTTACAATTCTAGGTGGAGATGGGAATTGGTATGGTTTGGACTCAGAAGCCTGAATCTTAGATGGTATTTACTGAGCATCTATGTTGTGTCTGGCACTGTTCTGGGTACTTTGCATTTTCTCAAAGATTCAGTCAAGCTTTAGAAATAGACTTGAGTTGGAGTCCTACCTTCCCGCAGGCCTCTTTTCTTTGTGAAAAGCCACATACCTCAGTGCTTCCCAAAGGCAACTTTAAAAGCTATAAACATATAAACACACGGGTGCAAGAATTCCGCTGGTCACCTGAGCCTGTGACACTGTTGGAAATGAATAACCCTGCCTTGCAAACCTTCTGGTCACTGTTAAGATGAGACAAGGGGCAAAGGCAAGGACCACAGCATTTCGCAATCCTGCTGCTGGTTTGCTTTCTTTGTCTTCGGGTTTTCAAAAGGAGAAGCCACAGGCCGGCGGCGGGTGGAGGGAGGGTGCACGGAAGGCCAGGCACGGCTGGTGTGGCTGGTTTCCAGCTCAACCTCAACTGTGACTAGCTGTGTGACCTGGGGCAAGTCGGCCTGCACTTCTGCGCCTCAGTTTCCTTCTTCTATTCTTCTGCTCATCAGATACAGAGGAGGCTCACCATGAGGGATGTGTGGGTAGAGGTTTAAACCACAATTCCTG
The DNA here is from genome assembly GCF_937001465.1 of Orcinus orca. NCBI lineage: Eukaryota > Metazoa > Chordata > Mammalia > Artiodactyla > Delphinidae > Orcinus > Orcinus orca. The sequence goes on from NC_064578.1 coordinate 9,282,324, forward strand.
ACTCGTAAAAGATGCGTAGGAAAAAAGGCTGAGAGGAGTGACCCACACACCTGTAAGGCAGGGCAGTGAGTTGAACAGTGTTCCCCCCAATTCACGTTCATTCCGAACCTCGGAATGCGACTTTATTTGGAAACAGGGTCTTTGTGGACAGAGTTAAGACAAAGATCGAGATGAGATTATACTGCATGAAGGTCGGTCCTAAGTCCAGTGACTTGGTGTTCTTATAAGAGACTGAAAAGGACACACAGGGACACAGAGATGAAGGTCATGCAAGGATTGAGGCAAAGACTGGAGTGACGCGCCTACAAGCCAAGGGTTGCCGGCAACCACCAGAAGCTGGGAGAGAGGCATGGAACAGGTCCTCAGGGTCTCCAGAGAAAAAGACCAACCCTGCCACTACCTTGATTTTGCATCTCTGGCCTCCTGAACCGTGAGACAGTAAATTCCTGTTGTTCAGGCCACCTCGCTTGTGGTAACTTGCGATGGCAGCCCGAGGAAACTCACAGAGGTGGTATGGTTTGTACTGATTTTATAACACGAGGCGCTTCCCTGGGCAAAGGCCCGGTGTTCTTATTTCCACTGAAATTCTTGGCATATCTTGGGGTGGAGGGTGGAGGATGTACAGTAATCTTGCCCCACGGATCCCAAGAGAAACTGTCTAGATTTTCTTGGCAGTCGATGGTCCACTTCACTCATAGCAGTGGGGCTTCGAACTTTCTGAGTAGAATTTCTCAGATTGACAGTACGGAACATTTTTTTTTAAGGGTGGAAAAGTGATTTAGGAGTAACAAGGTGTCCCCAGACAATACCCTTGGGTCTTATGTGACTCCATCATTATCTCCTGCATACCGACAGGCCACTTTCACTGGTCTGGGGCGGGCAGAGCTGGAGGTGTCCAGAGCTTTGGGTCACAGGTGGGAAAGAAGATTCCGGCACTGCACACTCAGCTTTTTGGCATTGAGACTATAGGCCGTCGTTACTGCTCCTGTTCGATTTCAGCACTCAGGCTTAACCGGCTGGAGGCTTCCCTGATGCTCCCTTCCAGCGAGGACCGGCTCTCTGTGCATCTGAGAGCCTACAAGGGTGCCAGGTCCACAACAGGTGCTCATGACGGTCACAGGAACGATAAAGGTTACAGTAGAATATAAATCAGAAGGAAAAGGCCTGACCTGCGTTGTCTTCTTTCTGCCACACTGACGCCTTATCACCCCCATTTTGCCGATGTTGCCACCAAACCGAGAGCAACACATAAATAAATAAATCACCAGCCTAGCGCAGACGCTGCAGACCCAGGGTCGAGTCCCAGTCTCACGGATTTACAAGCCTGAACCCTGGATCATCATCACAGATGCCTCCAAGTTTTCGCTTAAGGATGAAAAAAGGCAGGGAGGGGATTGGTGGCCCTCGGGCATGTTGGGGTCACCAAAGACCTTTAGTGACATAAATAAATGGGGGCTAATTGGACCTCTCATGACAACGGCTTGCCTGCTGAGCTGGGTCCGTTTCACCCGGGGAACCAGACAAGGCCGAGAAGGTGTAAGAGAAGCCAGTGGCGCCGGCAGATGCCCGCCCACTGGGTGGGGCTGCAGAGAGTGACGCCTGTTACAGAATGCTTTTCACTTAATTTTCACAAGAGCCCTCACTCCTAGAGCTGAGCACTCCGAGACGTAGAGAGGTTCTTGAGCGACTTGCCCAGAAACATTCCATGAAGGCACCAGACGCCAGCCCAGGCTTCCTGACTCGGCTCTTAACCCACACACGTAACCTCCACTGTACACGCCCTCTCTGCACGCTGATGCGTTTCTGCCAGTCTTCTCACTTAGGCTTCAACAACCTTTGGAATTAAGTATGACTAGCTCCATTTTAGAGAAGAAGAAACGAAGGCCCCACACACTTAACGAGTTCACTGGGAAGCTAGTGATGACGCCGAAGGGATAACGCCGAAACCCAGGACTGCCTGGTTCCAGGGCTTTCTACTGTACTTCAAGGCTTGGATCAACCAGGGCTTCAGACCAGCTCACAACAACCATAACCCACAGAGGAGGGTTTTATGCGCTGGGGGAGGCGATGGTGTGGGAGGGTAGGGGTGGGGCAGGAGTTGGATGTACCCAGGCTGGAAAGGAGGTGATGGCTGGGGTGTGGCCAGATCTCCCTTCCAGGAAGGCCTGTGGCCTTCAGGTGTCGTGGCCTTCAGGAGTGCCTGAAATGCAGAGAGGCACGTCCTTCCTAGGGCAAGGTCACATCCTTCCTGGGGCAGTCTACACAATGACTAGTCGAGGCACGGGGATAAAGGCCTGGTCATACCAGCCCAAGGGGTGTTGACGCCGATGGGCCCTCTCAGTTCCAGAGCCCTCCACGAGACTGGCTGGGCCCCTTGTCTGGCTGCATCTCAGCCCAACTTCTCCCTCTGCTCGTGCCAGCTTCATTCCATAGGTGCTGACCCCAAGCAAAGTTCTGCAAGCCAAACTTGCCCTCTGAGTCAGCTCCCTGGAAAACCCAGTGAGAAGCTTTCTCATTTCTAAAGAAAACCATCAGTGATGAGAACAGGCTGGAACCTGGGGAGTTCCTGGGAGTTTTAGGAGGAAGCCGGGAGAAGACGGAGCCCATCTGAGCAGGGCCCGTTTACCCGCACACCACGACTCATCGCCGACGCCCACAAGTGCAGGACTTAACAGGGGCTGCACCTGAACTTCTTTGTTGACATAATTAGTGCTGGCTCCAGGCAAGAGGTTTTGTAGCCAACTTGGCCTGGGTATATGAGTCTTGATTGGCAAATTTGCAGCAAAGTTCAGCCAAGTTCTATACCTATTTCGTAGTGCACCTCACGCGCATCTAAAGGAGCCGACTCTTCCGATAGATTTTCAGTTTTATGGTTGTTGGGAGCTGAAGATATTAGCTCTTTTTTCTTTTTTTGGGGGGGGGTACGCGGGCCTCTCACTGTTGTGGCCTCTCCCGTTGCGGAGCACAGGCTCCAGACGCACAGGCTCAGCGGCCATGGCTCACGGGCTAGCCGCTCCGCGCCATGTGGGATCCTCCCGGACCGGGGCACGAACCCGTGTCCCCTGCATCGGCAGGCGGACTCTCAACCACTGCGCCACCAGGGAAGCCCATATATTAGCTCTTGAAGTGGACAAATGCTTCTGGCAGGCCAGGCTGCGCTCGGAGGAGGAGAAATGCCCGCAGTCTCCTCTGAAAATTAATGTAATAAGATGCATTAATCAAAACTCTTTCAAGTCTCCACACTTGGCCTGGGCTTAAGAGGCAATATTTTGAAATTGCAGTTGGCTAAGCTTCCCTATTCTTCGCAAATCAGAATAGAAAAAAAAAAAGAAAAGAAAAGAAACAGGGACTTCCCTGGTGGCGCAGTGGTTAAGAATCCGCCTGCCAGTGCAGGGGACACAGGTTCAAGCCCCAGTCCGGGAAGATCCCACATGCCGCAGAGCAACTAAGCCCGTGTGCCACAACTACTGAAGCCCGTGTGCCTAGAGCCTGTGCTCCGCAGCAGGAGAAGCCACTGCAATGAGAAGCCCGCGCACCGCAACGAAGAGCAGCCCCCGCTCGCCGCAACCAGAGAAAGCCCACGCGCGGCCACGAAGACCCAACGCAGCCAAAAATAAATAAATAAAATAAATAAATTTAAAAAAAAAAGAGAAAGAAACAGAGCTAATGTTTAAGAAAAACTGGCAATGGGAAAACGGTTTAAGCAACTTTTAATTCCTTAGCTCCACTAGGGGCTACAGAGGGCTCTGGGCGATTTGCCCTTTGCATTTCCACAAAGTTACTGCAGGCTGGCATCAGAAACTGTTGGTCAGACCCCAAGCCGGCTCAGGATTGGTCTGGATCAATGTCTTGGGCCCAGGTTATTTACTTGTCAGTTTCTGGCCGACAATAACTTATTTCAGGACTTGCAATGGCATCTTGGCTATGTGATGCCTTCAGATGTTTGCAACCAGGTGATGAGAAATTCTGGAAGCTAAAATAGATGACACAGATGAGAGCACTGGAACTGCATGACTTTTGTCTTAAACGTTACCTTCTGAGGAACCCAAAAAACATCGAGCCGCAGAATCAGAGCCAATACCAATTTCTTCCCGGTGGCTGTATGTTTTTCGGTGACACTCTACAATTTAAAGTGATATAACAGTGCCCTGAACGTTGTACTGCAATTTGGTTGTGCTTTTAATGGGACACAGCTACGTCTGTATTTACTATTATAACTCAATACCCAAGAGATGAATATTTTTAGAGACAAAGGGCCAGGCTTTTGTGGAAACATTTTTTTCCCTTTTGTATCAAAAAAGAAAAATGTGGAAAAAGAACGAGGCTCCTTCTTGTCTGGTAGACTTTAGTAATTGGCAGGATTTTGAGTAAGCTCTTTCAAGAGCCCTCCATTTCTATTTTCACATTAAACACACTTGCAATATCTATTAAAAGCCCAAATACTGAAGCACACACCAGGACTACCAATGAACTTACATCTGGAGTCCTCGATATATCAAGAGAGATGAAGTGAGCGTTCGTATCATACAGTTTTATTTCTTTGGGAACTCAGAGTCGGGAGAGAAGAGCGTGCCTCTTTCTCTTGCCTCCTGGACCTGGCCGCTGTCCCCCATTTTACATCGATTCTATATCCAAGGTTTTTAGCGGAAGGGGCCAAGTTCAGAATTTGACTAAAACAACAAATACTGGATTCTGCCTTCATCTCAGGGAGTATTTCCATTAAAGCCTGAGGGATTCCACAGGGGAAAGGCAGGACACACGCGTGGATATTTCCGCCCTGTTCTGGTTGGGACCCCATGGCCTTACAGGTCGAAGATGATTGAACAACACCCTAGGAAGGACAGGCGAGGTCACCTGGGGACTTGGGAACATCTGGGAGAGAGCAGGGCAAGTGAGTGGGTTGGGGAGAGAGTCTCTGGACCCTGAAGAGATCTTCAAAGTCACTCTCAAGGTTACATTTAGGTGCAGACAAAGCCAGATGTGAGCGTGGACTTGTAGGCAGCCATGCAGCAGAATGAGGCTCATTTAAACACAGGCAGCGAGGTGTGCCTGCAGTTGCCCTTGGCCTCAGACCGACAGTTGCACATCTAGCTCCTTAGCTCCTTTCCAGATTTCTTTAAAAGAACAGGAAGGACAGAGAGGATGGAGGCCCAGGGGGAGAAAAAGGAGTCATAGCTCAGCGGAAGTCCTCTCTCAGAGTCTCTCCCACCCCCATAGATGGGCGTTTTGGATGAAAGTTTATACACTGGGCAAAGACAGGTCATGGGCTGAGATCTCAAACCATATCCATTGGTCAGGGTCCTGCAAGGACACAGACGCACACTCAAAATGGTAAGTTGAGGGGCGTTCAGTAAAGGCGCTCTTTGCAAAGGTAGGTGCAGGGTCTCAGGAACTGGTGAGGTCTCGTGCAGTGTCCTGGGTTTAGTAAGAGCTGCCCCCCTTGCAAGCTGAACTGGAGGGAACCTTCTATGGAGGGAGGTGGCCCACACATGCCCTGCAGGGAGTAAGCCTGGGGTCTGAGCAGCCTCGTCTTGCTCTGTCTCAATTCCTGTTGGTGCACATCATTGCGAAATCTGACCTGAGGATGAGGGCAAGAGAGGCCACTGAGCTCAGCCTCCCCAGACACTGTGGCAGGGTAGGAGGGATCTGGAGAGGACGAAGATAAGCAGGGCATAAGCCAGACGCTGGAGGGCCTTTGCGGGTCTCAAGGGCCCTGCTGCAAGGGCAAACGAGAGGTCAAGTTCGAGGACATTGCCCACGTTTCCCCAGATTCAACCAGGAAACCTTGGCTCTGATGTTTGATATACTAACAAGCCAAATCAGGTGTTTTATGAAGGTAGAACTTCTTCCCCCAAAATATCTGATTTGGAAACCTCTAGCCTAGATGTTTTCTCTGGTTTCTTGCAGGTTTGCAGTGCACGATTCCATAGAAAGAACAGGACGTAACCTAGCGTGTGCATCTCAGAATCACACGTTAGCAAAGAGCACTGACGCTTTTTATCCGAACCATGGCTGCAAACCCTTTTGTTTGGTACGTACATGGAAAAGCCAACATTCTGAAGTAGAGGCTTATTTAAAATTTTTTTTCAAGAGAGGCCACCACATCTTTGGGACATAGGAGATCTGAGGAAGAGAGAAAAAATAGTAACTAATTTTTTGAACATAGCTCTTTTGAATTAAAATGGAACACAAATATTTGGTTCAAGACTTTTAGGAAAAGAGAGAGAGTGCAACAGAAGGATAAAAAAGGTGAAAAGAGGGACGGGAAATCAAACGCCACGAAGAAGAAAACTTATTGCCTGAAAGACACGCAAAATGGAGGCACGTATTTGCTGAAATTTCTAGGAAAAAGGGCTGGAATGGCTTCTCAGTCACTGACTCCTCTGGCTGGCAGGGAGGGTCCAGCCGAGCTCCATGACCTCCCGTGAAGGCGCTGGGTTGGGCACGGGAATCTAAAGCCTGTGTGCCAGGGCGGTGTTATTCAGGGCAGATATTCATTGAAGAGGATAAAAGGAAAGCAAGGGGGCTGTAAAGGCACCTGCAGGCTGGAAGGAGCAGACGAGCCTCGAGCCTCGGGAAGGTGAGACGGGGGGCCTCCAGCTTTTCTAATCTAGATAAATGACCTGCTCGGCGGAGCAGCTACAAACTTGCCAAACGTGCTGACCGCCTGAAATGAGCAAAGGTGGTGACTAAGGGAGGAAGAAAAATATAAAACGAGCTGAGTCTGAAGGAGCCTCACTCATCCAGGTCTGACTGTATGACAAGTGAAATTAACAGAGGGGCGGCAAAGAGAAAGCAACAAGTATTAGGGAGTAGAAAACACACTCGGAAGGAACGTGACTGATCTCCAAGGAGGCTTTTGTGGTTGTGGATGAGACCTTGGGATCATGACAGACACACGCACTTGCACACGCACTTGCACACGCACAAACCCACCCCCGCCACATTCCCACACCCACGCACACAGCACAGCTGAGCACGGCAGAGCTGCGGGGGCATAATTATATCTCTTGTCACCAGGACAAAATAAGTGTCCCCAGAAATGAGAACAGATTATCCTGGACTCTGGCAAAACTCAGTTTGAGTATCACAGTCCGTTCTGGTCATCACCTTATAAAAATGTTATTAATCTAACACTTGAAAGGTATGAGGAAAAGCACAGAGGCCAATTCTCAGATCTAAAAGTCTGAGTGTCCTTAAAAGGGCTGGTTATGTATAGCTTAGGAGGGAAGAAAAAAGGAAGGGAAGGGGAGGGGAGGGGAGGGGAAAGCATTTAGGACCTGAAATATTTGTGGCGTACATGAATCTATGACGGCAAAATAGCAAAACTCAGAAGCGATATTAAAGGTAAATTTGAGTAGCTGAATATTTTTTTCCAAAAAAACTTAAGTATCAACTAATCATTTAGAACAAAAGATGTGTATACAAACAGCAACCAAAACAAAACAATACAAAAACAAAAAACCCTAACAAAAACTCACTAGCATCTCAGTATTTTCCTGCAACATGATGGAAATAATAGACTAGCATACATTTACCCATTGGGATAGATTCCCTAATTGTGTTTCTCTCCAAGATTCATGACAATATTCTTCTATTTGATTTTGTTTTTCCACTTTTTACAACAAATTCAACACTGAGACAAAATCTTTTTAAAAAATAGATGTCTTTAAGAAAAACCATATGGAATGGTGGTATGTTCCCCTATCTTATGATTATGATACACTATACATGAAGGCTTTGCTTCATTCCGAGACTTGTTAGCGAGTACTGACTCTGGATTAGTCAGTGCCTGTGGACAAGGATCCATCCTTCAATCCTACAATCCTTCCTTCCTTCCTTCCTTCCTTCCTTCCTTCCTTCCTTCCTTCCTTCCTTCCTTCCTTCCTCCCTCCCTCCCTCCCTTCCTCCCTCCCTCCTGCCCTTCCTCCCTCCCTTCCTTCCTCCCTCCCGCTCTCCCTTCCTTCCTCCCTCCCTCCCGCCCGCCCTCCCTCCCTTCCTTCCTTCCTCCCTCTCTCCCGCCCTCCCTTCCTTCCTTTCTACATATATTTTCAAGAAGTTGTTTGAGATTACAAGAAAACACAAAACCTACCATTCTGAATCCATGTCAGTTTAAGGGTTGCATAGCCCGGTAGTACCAAGAGATGCGGCTGGGCATTGATGTCCTCTGTAACGTTCACCCTCCACAGTGAAATGTTACTCAAATATCCCCTGACCCCTTTGGCTGTCACGTGGCCTCTTTGGAAGACTGGCAGATGCATGTGCAAGTCAAAGCACCCAGCTCCATGCTACATTACCAAGCATCAACACCTACTGCATGTTGGGCCCTGTGCTGGCTGGTAGCCTGGGGTTCAAAGAGGATGAGACTCAGTTCCCTTCCTGAGGACCTGATTGTCTACCTGGGGAAATAATGATGAGGGTGACAATGATGGTTTGATGCTATCATTTATTCGGTCAGTACTGCAGGCCAGCACTATTCTTTGAAAGGCCCATGCATTCCTCACAGCAAGGTAAAGTCTTATTATCCTCATGAGTCAGAGGAAAAGATGTAAGCTTACAAAGCTTAAGTACCTTGACTGAATGTTTTCGGATTGATGTTTGTGTCCTCCCCAAATTCATATACTGAAACTCTAACCTCCAAATGTGATGGTATTTGGACGTGGGGCCTTAGACAGGTAATGAGGTCTAGAGGAGGTCATGAGGGTGGGGCCCCCACAGTGCGATTAGCACCCTTATAGGAAGAGGTGGACAGACCAGAGCTCCTTCTCTCCACCATGTGATGACATAGAGAGAAGGCGGCCATTTGCAAGCCAGAAAGAGAGCCCTCACCAGGAGATGAATCTCTTGGCACATTGATCTTGGACTTCCAGCCTCCAGAACTGCGAGAAGTTCATGGCTGCTGTTTTAAGCTGCCCAGCCTACGGTGTTTTGTTACAGAAGCCTGAGCTAAGACACCAAGGTGACACTTAGGAAGCACAGAGTCAAGAGTCAAACCCAGCTGGCTTGACTCCACCCCCATTATATAATGCTGAGATGGCAGAGTATGTGTTATCAGAGCAGAAACTATGCTGATACCTGGATTGAGTAGCTTTACTCATTGGCTGTGACATCATCCACTCCGAATGGTTGGTGCTCACCAGTTCAACTGTTAAAAAATTGACTATCTCCCCTTTGGGGAGGCCCTTGGTAAAGAGAGATGCCTCTAGCTCAGCCTTGGATGGTGAACAGGCAAAGATACCTAGGTAAGAGGCAGGTCAGCCAGCGAGCAACCCTGAGCACGCTGGACAAAGGGAGCAGCCTGAGAAAAGACATGGAGGGGAGCAAAGAGCATGAGGTAACCACAATCCATCCTGACCAACTGCAGGTCCAGCTGGCATGTGGGGTCAGAGGGTGGAGGAGGCAAGAAGGTGAGGTTCAAGAGACAGAAGCTTTGTGGATGAAGCTGAAGCCTCTGAACAATAATTTGTGTCTCGTCCAAATCCTATTAGATATTCAATACAGCTACACACTACGCAGAGTTTCCACTGACATCAGTCAACACTTATTAAGCACGCTAGAAGGCTCCACAGGAATTACGAAACTGTGCAAGCGGTTTGCCATCCAACTTAAGGAGAGGTAACTGCAAAACCAAGAAAAACTGAGAGACATGGACATGTGTTGATCTTAGGATATCTGAAAACCTTGAAAAGTCTCAGAGACATGTGAAGGGCATATGAATCAAATTCAACTGATCTTCTCTTGGAAGAGAACAGAGGGCACATGGGTGCCAAGTGGGAACAACTTTTAGGAACCTGCTCTTTCCATGCACATCCTCTACTCCCAGCACCCACCCGCATAAATCATGTCCTCAAAACATGCTAATTAGAATGTGGCCAGTGCTTCCTGTCGGGAGGCAACCTGAGAGCTTAGCTGGAGGAACAAACCGAAGAACCCTGAAATTAATGAGTGCTTCGCATCTTCCAAAGGGATCTGAAGCTTTACTGCTTTAAAAGTTCATTAAAAACTTTTAAAAAATAGAAATGAAGGAAGGAAGGCACAGAGGGAGGGAGGGAGGGAGGGAAGGGAAGGGAAGAAAAGGTAGCAGAGGTAGTGAACGTACACAATGACAGATTCCAAATGGCATTCTAGTACATGAATGTACTAGTAAATATAACTCCCCAAAGTGGGAAATCCAACCCAGGGAGCCTACGAATCACAGAGTGGATAGACAATCACGAATCAATCAGCAATTGCAGAATCCTTTAAAAATACATACTCTGTACGAACGTGCGTGTGTATGTCTGTGCACGTAGGTATGTCCCAACTCAGAGTGTCAAAGAACACTCATTTTCCCAGACTGCGAGTTACCAAAGTCCCTTCGTTGGTTGTTCACGTGCAATCCTCTGTAATTCAGAAGACGGAAGAAGCCAAATCCTCACACTAGCACACTGTTTGCCTGTCCGTTTCTTTACAAACCTCTGAAATACAGTGCAAGTTACTGAAAACCAGGGGAGCCCCTCCATGTGTCCTGAGTTCAACAAATGTGCTCCTGGCATCACAAGTCCGCGCTCTGCCTGTGACGTTTTCTAAGTGTCTGAATGCATAGTCCACGGGGCATTACTGTCTCTTCTGGCATTATGACAAAATGACGGAGCACTTGTCTTTTTGCATCTTGGGCTGTCATTTGTCTTTTTCTATGGAGTTTTTTCTCTCCTGCATAAGATGATTGGTCTCTGAAAAGAAAGTCTTAATCTAGTTATTCCTCAGAGGAGAGCAAATATAGTTTTATATCCATCCCCACCTTCTTCCACACTTGATATTATGCCCCACTTCAGTTGGGATTAGGCAGGCTTACCAATTAGAACCGAACGTCCTGTCCGGCAGGCAAGAGTCACTCGGAAGCAACAGCTGAAGGTAAAATTCTCCACTGCTGCAGAATTTGTCAAGGCAATTATGGCGGCCGTGAGTGACGCTTTAACCAGCTGTTGACGATTAATGCATTTTGCCAATAAGTACGCCTCCAAGAGTGCCAGGTGATGCAAGGGGTTCCCCTAATACTTTGAGGGGATGTTTTCTATACTGACAAGTTGATGGCTCATTATGAACTGCCAGAGTGCTGCCATTCTCAAATGTGGAGAACAATCGCGGCTACTTGTGGGCACACAAATGCACTAGCTTACCATCTGTGGTTGGGTGTGTTGACCCTGATATGTCTTAGGTGGGTTGCTATTTGACAGACCTAGGGGGACACTGCACATCAGCTGGGAATAAAGCTGTGCTCCGATAGGAACTTCCTGAGTATCTCAGCATAGTGTTGACAACTCAAGGCAGTAGGCACCCAAAGCGCTGAAGGAAAGTAACAAAGGACCTTCTGAGAAAACTGTATGAGGGCTCCCCTTCTTAATACCCAACTCAGTGGTTAAAGGCTCCAGAAATCTGCATAAGGGCAGAGGGACTACTTGGAAGCAAAGGAAATGAGACCTCAACTCTTTCCCTCTAGAAGAACCACAGCTTCTCTGGTACCATGACATTTGCTGGATGAACAGGATACCAAGGGTCCCTGAGAGAGAATGCGTCTTGATGGGAATGAGGGTGGTGGGCTGCTGATCCGGGGGAGGGGGCAAGTTGAAGTCCATATGTGACTGAACTACTGCACATGGGAACAGTGACCCAGGAGTTGACACGAGCTCCTGCATGGGGCGCCTGCATGCATGGGGCACGACGTCAACGGCCTCTTCCTTCTCACTTTCCCAACAAAGCTCTAAGAAACTGTCCTCACAGCTGCGGGGCAAAGGAAGTCAAGGCAACCTGTTAGCGGACCCATTTGTTCCCTTTCTAGAAGGCATGTGGAAGCTGGAGAGCCCTCTGATACTGGATTAAATACCTGGGATTCTTGCAAAACTGATGGGAGGAAGGAAAGAAACAGAAGCACCAAAATGCAAAGGGAAGGTAGGAAGGGGTAGTGGCAGGGGCAGCAGGGTAGTTAGGGTGGAGGGATGGGCTTCAGTTATCAATGTGAAAATTAAGAATAGATTTTTACCTCATTTGTACCTGCTGGGGAAGCTAATCATACCAACTACAATAAAAACGTTTTCATTCAAAAGATGCTTTTTTTTTCCTTCCCAGAGTACTACAGTGGATTTCTTCAGCTTTCCACTGGCTTTGCTTTTGTTTCTATTTTCCCTCCAAAATACCTGACTTGTAAAAACATTCTGCTCAGACAGCCGCTGCAAGTAAAGGACACAGGGTCTAAAGAAAGCCGTGCCGGAGAAGCATGTGTATATTTTCTCCTCTGACTTGAGACTGCCTCTGAGAAGGGCACAGGGGGAAATGGGAAGAGATCGCTCCTTCTGTGCATGGACCACCAGGTATCCCTGGTGGTCCACGGCGTCCGTAGCTCATTAGGCACAGTTAGTGCGAAGCCTGCGACCCACGGGGCCATAAAACTCCCTGTAAGAATTCATGAGGTCCTGAGAGTTCTCCTATGTACATTTAGATCAAGTGCATGACACGTCCCTGTAATGGTGGCACTGGCTAATAGCCTAACAGAATTTAGATGGCTCCAGCAAGGCACACAGTTAGTTACATTACGCATGTTCCAATGAGGGGCTATCACTGAGGCTGACGGGCAGACACAGAATAGCAATTTAGGCAGGTAGTCAAGACCACACACAAGGGCACTGGGAAAAGCAGACACTTCGAGCCTCAGTGTACTCATCTTTGAAGTAGGGATATTATTAGTGACCGCTTAGGTCTGCCGTGAGGATTACATGGGACAAATGCTAGGCTCCGTGCAGGAAATGAGAGGCGGTGGCTTGTCTTCCTGTTGGAGCTTACGTTTACATCAATGATGCACTGATGAAGAAATCTCTGCTTCCCACATCCGTGGATAGACTTCAGTCTCCCTCCCCTGTTGGCTGCTGACTTTTCTCACATGAGAAAAGGACATGATGTCCTTTTAGGACATCAGACATTCACAGACGCCCACACTTTTAGTAACCAATGACTAAATACGTAACGATCAAATTCTGCTATCAATTCAATAATGCTTTAAAATGAGTTTCTGTTTTACACATCACGATAGCTTTTCCCCACATCTGAAAACTATTTGCACCTACATGCAAGACCTGTTATTTATTCCGTCTAGAATACAATACTCGCAGCATCTACGGATTGGAAGAAACCTTATGGTAACCCCTGGGTACCAAGGGAATCCACAGTCCAGAGGGGGGAATCATTGCTCTCAGGGAGGACCGGAGGTCTGGGGTCCTTGTGAGTGTCTAAGGAGGAGGAGATTTAGAGAGGCTGGCAGAGGGGATGAGCCTGAGGCTGAATTCCATGGGTGCTAAAAAAAAAAAAAAAAAAAAGCAGAGGGGAGTTGCTGTAGGGAGCTCAAGTTGGTTGGTCCCCGGCTCTAGAAAATTCTCCAAATGGGAGGAGGGGATGCCTTTTGATGACACGCAGGATTCTGGGAGAAGATGGGTGCCTGAGCTGGCTGACTTTAATTCAGGAGTGAACGTGAGAAGGGAAAAAGGGAGAACCAACCCCTAGAGCAGTGCTCCAATGAAACTTTTTGCAGCGATGGAAATGTTCTATTTCTATCTGTGCCATACCCAATATGGTAGCCACGCTGAGCACTGGAAACATGGCCCGTGCAATTCATGGAGTGACTTTTAAAATTTGTACATGATTTAATTCATTTTAATAACTACAGGTGGCTAGTGGCTACCACCGCTCTAAAGTTTGTTCGGGCCTGTTTGAAGAGCTCCTGATTACATAAGAGCAAATTCTCCTTCAGAGAATCGCCTAGAGGCTGTTAAAGGCTGGCAACCTGCAATCGAAGGAAATATGTCTTACCGGGAGTCACAAGATGCTCCTAAATAAAAGTGAGTTGCTTTTACCCCATGGCACTCTGCTTTGGCCACCTTTGAATCGGTTTTTAGCCACTGTTCCTCATTAGAAACAGTGTAGACACAGAAACATTGAAAATAAACCTGAGCCCTGGACGTTGAAGCTGTCATTGTTTTTACATGGCCTCATGATTCAACGATTAATGGACCTTAAAACAATCATAAAATATCAAGGCCCTTGCTCAAGCTTAGAAGAACAGGAGTAGTTTTACTTCGGCTCCAGTCTTCTTGTTTTAAATTCATGCGGTGTCACCGAGCTCTGTAAACACTTTTAACTATCTTGACATTGTCGTATGAGATGCTGTTAACCTGTTTCCTCCCTGACCTTCGCTGGCCAGCAGCAGGTTGCGACTCAATGGAAAATTCATGAAAACGGCAAGGATGTACTTGGCGACACAGATGAGGACACAATAACCCTAAATGATGGAGATAATGCGCAGATCCCGATTCAATAAACTAACTCACCAAAGACTTACTGAGCGTCCAGTCTACACCAAGCACTCGCTGGACACAATCCACAGTGCAGAGGCGTGGGGTCAGCACTGGTGTCCCCCACTTTACAGATGAACACACTGAGGCCCATTCGGGCAGTGAGTAATGACTGGGCAGAGGCGGGATTCAAAACCAGGTTTTCTGACTCCCAAATAATACTTTTGCCAATACACCACTTCAGGATATTAACCTTTCCGTGATGACCTGCGGCAGACTGCATTTTTCAAAAGTGGCCACAGCCTTATTCCCAGGCCTGCACTGTCTTCCAGAACCCCCATCGCCTGATCAAGAGGTGGAATCTATTTCCTCTTCCTGTAAACCTGGGAAGGCCGCTGTGACTTCCTGGACACACGGAATGGAGAAAAACCAACCTCCGTGACTTCTGTGGCTAGGTCATAAAAGGCAATACAGAGTCAGCTTGGCTCTCTCTTGGGACACTCACTTTTGGCACCAGTCGCCATATTGGGAGGAAGAGCAAGCTACATAGAAACCGTGTGAAGGCGCTCCAGCCAACGGTCAGGATCATGCCCCAGATTCATGGGTGAACAATGCTCAGATGATCCCAGCCCCCAACTTTCAAGCTGCCCCAGCTGATGCTGATGGGAGCAGAGATAAGGTGCTCCTGCCAAGCCCTGGTGAAACCACAGATTCCTGAACAACATAAATGTCGTCATTTGCAACCACTACATTTTGGGGTGGCTTGCTATATGACATAGTTACTGGAACACGGTACAATGTGAATGAAACTCTACAGAATAGGCAAATGAATTAATTCCCTCAGCAAAGATATCCAATGGCTAGATGATGAGTTCCTATGAAAGAAAGTCTGGGAGGAAAAAGTTAAAGATCTGGAAGACTTCTTATATCTCGGAATTAAACGGAACATCTGAAGGAAAAGACAACAGAATGCCTAATGAACACATTGCATAGTTTAGAGTTATGGGATTGTATGTTTATTGCTTTGACTGGGAAGATCTATTTAGAGCCTCAAATGGCTTTGGACTAATTTACTAGTTTGGTTCTGAAACACTTCTTGGTTTAAGTGAATCTTCCACTTCCATCTCTTGGGGGTACCAGGTAGCACTGAGTTTATTCTACAATGTTCAGAAGATGAGAATAAATGTTGCTGGAATGCTAGAAAAGGGATCCAATAAGGCAAGAGGACATACTACTTATTTCTGTATTTGCAGATCCTGAAAAAGTCCCTAATAGTTTTTGGAGGAATTGATTGAAAACTGGATACCCTCAAGGAGACACAGCCATACAAACAGTTAAAGGGGGTTGGCAAATCGTGACAGTGACTTCTATTGGACAATCACACGTTTCACCACAGTGAGAGGTTCTTTGTGTCTCATCAATGAATAACCTAGACTCCAAAGTGGAACTTACCATTTTCTCTACCCCCTTGAGGTGGCTTCTATCCGTGTCATCTTCTAGTCCACCAGCCAGAGGTGCTGGTGAACTCATTACATGGCTCTCCAACACATTTTTCCTTTCCTGGTTAAGATTCCTTTGCCTATCTTAAATACTTTAGAGTCTACTTCTTACATTTTAATATTTTTGACAGCAATCTTCTTAACTTCATTTATGTGACTATATACACACACACCTTTTGAGTTTCAAGATGTATATCAAGGGCTTCCCCGGTGGCGCAGTGGTTGAGAGTCCGCCTGCCGATGCAGGGGACACGGGTTCGTGCCCCGGTCCGGGAAGATCCCACATGCCGCGGAGCGGCTGGGCCCGTGAGCCGTGGCCGCTGCGCCTGCGCGTCCAGAGCCTGTGCTCCGCAGCGGGAGAGGCCACAGCAGTGAGAGGCCCGCGTACCAAAAAAAAAAAGATGTATATCAAGTATCAGGAGAAAGAGACATTTTGCACGAGCTTCCTAAATGCAGATGGAAACCATCCCTAGGTATCAGGAGCAATATTTAAATCTTTCAGGAGCTGTGACTTTTGAAGAAATTTAGATTAATTGGGTTGCTTTTAAAACCCATAGTACTGCCACGCTTACATCCTTAGAATCACAAAACGCCTAAGGTATAAACAGGATTTTTTTTTCCCTTTTTATTGATGGCTGTGAATTTTCTATGCACACCTGTACTATCAAGGTAACTTTTGCTATAAACAGCATTTTAAAATTATCACATAAAAAACTATCAAGCACTAAATTAGAAAAAAACAGAAATTCGAAAGTGATAGTTAAATTTATGAAGCAATTCTGCTACACTCAAAGGCTCATTGCTTGACACGTAAAAAAAATGTCGAGCTGCGTGGAAGGCCTGGGTATGCATTTCTCTCCAGCGGGGCACTGCAATCCGCGTCACGCTCCGAATGAGAGCCACACGCAGAACATATGCTCTTCGGATGTGCGCTTGTTTGCATGACTCATGAAGATAATATTCAAAGTCTTTTCTCATCATTTCGATTCTTTCATTTTTCTATTTTTTTTTTTTTTAATTTGGCTGAGTGCCTTTTTTTGCTACCTCCAAGAGCTGTTAATTTTGCTCGCTGCCGAGCAAAAGTCAAAGTCAGAGTCTAAACAGCTTGTAATGAGTTTTCAATGGCCCATCTCAATGAAATTGAGGGCAAAGACCAGCCGGCTCGGGCAACGTCAGCCCTTGGAATTTATTAGCGCGGGTGAGCTGTGCTCGGGAAGGCGCGGCAGAGGAGGGGCTCGAGTTCCTGGGCTCTCCAAGAAGAGCCGGGCCCTTATTAAAAAGTGGTGACAGCAGACCTATCTGCCACCGACCGCCCCTGTCGCAGGGTCACACCTGGTTGGGAAATGAAGGAGAGAGAAGTCTCGTGCGAGAAAGAAGCGTTTCCATCCTGTGGTGATATGGTTACTCCTCTCTGCAGAAGGAGGCGGTATTCAGTCAGGAGTTCTGACTTTTCTTGGTTCAATTCTGTTTAAGTTTCTCTGTCGCCCCCATTTCCAACAGATCCCTTCTGATTTCACTTCCAAGAACACCCTTTAGCATCCCGTAATGCTTTTCTGCACAAACGCAAAATCTCCACAAAAACCAGAATTCTGCATGAGCCTGACAAATAAATTCTGCACTTGAGGGTGGAAATCAATTTGACAATAGCTTCTTTGGCCAAGAGGAAGGCACTGCAAAGCCACTAAACGAAACACACCAGAGCGACGTGGTGGTTTGGGGCACGGGGAACACCTTAGTTCCGTGTGGCCACACGTTTTTATTTTAGGAGGAATCCGTGGAGTTTGTGTTAAGGGCTGAAACACCCCGAGAGTGGAATAAATTAGGACTGGTGGATCCCCTGAGAAAATTCTTTTCTGTATTGGATGTTAACTTATGATTCTTTTTTGTTTTTTTACAGAACACCTACTAAAGGCCAGCAGCCACAGTGCGAGCCCCCGGGAATCCTATGGCAGGCCTGGTGGTGAAAGTCAACGCATCTCTTTCCCCCTCGCATTCATTGCTTCACCCATCCATTCATTGATTCTGTCCATCACTGTATTCACAAAGATTTAATTACATAGGTGCTGAGAACAAAGTTATGGACTAGGTTTGGGGGGTGGGACAGGGACCGTGTGGTCTCTATCCTCAAGCTAATTTAAACTCTAGCGGCACAGAAAATTCCAGATTAATCTAGTGGATTTCCAAAGCCTTCCGCATGCCACTAACGTCTTGTTTATTTAAATTGACGCGTTTTCCCAGCATTCACCTGGTCCCCTTCCATTCACAGAACTACCCTCACTCTCTGCACTCCATCAGGTCCCTTTCCACATCCCACAGCATTGCTGGGAAAAGTAAACATACGCTAAATGTCTTACACAGAGCCTGTGTAAGAACGTGCTGTATGCATTCAGTAAATAGCAGCCCCCCAAAAAACCCTAAACCCCCCAAACCCACTGCTCTTTGTGTATAACATACCTGTATATTTAAAAAGCTTGTCTGGTCGAAGAGTGAGAATCACTCATCTGCACATCCTGAGTCATTTTCACAATGACAATAATGCTAATAACAATAACAGTAAGAAGCCAGGGGCAGCAGAAGCAATTTCTGTGCGCCAGACTCTGTGATAGGCCCTTTACACTTACTACCTCATTAAATTCTCATTGAACCTGCAAGTCAGGTACTATTTTTATTCCATTTTGCTGATAAAAGGTTGACAGAGGTTAAGTGATTTACCCCAAATCACAAAACCAGTGCATTTCAGATCGGGGGATCTGACTTCAAAAACATACAAGATAGCAAAACCCTGTTTAGATTGTAAATCCTACACAGCTTTAATCTTCTAAGAGAAAATTGAAACGTCCCTCTGTCTAAAGTGAAATGTAATTGATCCGTATCCACTAAGGAGGGGGACTTAGGGTGTGGGTGCACGTGCTCAAAATAGGTCTGCACCCGAAACGCACCACCGACTTTAAATCTGTAGGTAACTTTGTTCAGGAACAAAGTGAAGGGCAGAAACTGAATGGGTGGAGGGGAGTTCAAGACTCCCCCTCCCCAACGAAGGACCAGGCTCCTTAATCATTTTCAACTGCATTCAAATGCTGGGGGCATTAATATCCTCACAGGAAGTGTTACTTAAAAATGAGAAAGAAAGAGAATTGCATATACAACTGCGCAGAAAACGGTAGCATGGAAGACATCAACTATTACACGGGGCAAGGCTTACGTGCTTACCATTTTTGTCTTTTCCAAAACTTCCGTAAGAGAGTTTGCTGCTTAGTGTTTTATATTGGGGAACACCTTGCTCTAATGTTCTAAACTATCAGACTGTTCACGAAGAAAAACAGTCAAGTGAGGGCTGGCGGGTGGTGGGGGGGAATGTAATCTCTGGTGAAGTTTGCTGTGGTTGCAACAAACCCGATATAGACTAGACACACAGACCTTAGTCTACCGAGCATTTGGGTTTTTGAATAATTCTCTCATTCTCAAAAGTGACCTGAAATTAGAACTCCCACGTGAACCTCACCCTAAATGTCTGCCGTTGAATCCTGGCTGTTTCTTGCCTCCCCTCTGGTTGCCAGCTTACGTTGCAAACCATTTAGCAGAGGAAGCAAATGACAAATCCTACGGGTCAGGGACAGTCTCTGCATGGCAGTGCATGTCACAGGCCAATTCTGATCATATGCACTTAACTGTTCCCCAGTCCTCCAAATTCTTAGGAGAAGGAAGAAGCTGAGACTAACAACCTCTTTGGGGGCGATTTTCACACTCAGTGTCTAGAGGTTCCTACACAATCAGAATTCGCAGGTATCAACTCCATCTGGTCTCTGCTTTCCAAGCAAAATCTCAGAGCAACATATGTGTCTTTATGCTGTAAGCACATGGCATGCATTGCTGGAAAGCCCGGCCCTTCCCTGGAATTCCTCTGAAATACCGTGGCTGAAAAGCCCGACTTCTTCTTTTGCCACGGAACAGTGAACATTTATACAATCATTAAAATCGCATCTCCCACCATATTTTTTCTCCTTCTCAGTTTTAATACATTTTTATAATTGCATTGAAGATATTCCAACCCTGTTTTTAGTGCAAAGATAAAATTTATGAACTGTGACAAACTTATCATGTCAGCGCCAAAACGGAGGAGAGCAATGTGCGTGGCGAAACCCAAGTGTTAGCTCCCTCTTGCCACTTCAATGGGGAGGGAGAGAAGAAAACAAGTTAATCTGAACCCCAGTCCTGGAATTCCAGTGGGGGAGGTTCCCAACTCCTGCTCCAAAGCCAGGACGCATTTCAAGGAATAGCATTCATTTGCACAAAAATATCTCTTTAGTTACATGTGTAAATGGAACTACGGTTGATATGTGTTTTCAATTTTTCTGTCGGCTGTAATTCTGTCAACACAACCAAAGGTATCTAATTAGATTTGTTCTCTCAATGACTCATCCACTTCCCTGTTTCTCTTTTTCATGTTTCCTTTAAAGTGTGTCTCTGGAGGACGTCAAGTGATGGGGCAGAATGGGGTAGCAGAAAGG
Source organism: Orcinus orca (assembly GCF_937001465.1). Taxonomy (NCBI): domain Eukaryota; kingdom Metazoa; phylum Chordata; class Mammalia; order Artiodactyla; family Delphinidae; genus Orcinus; species Orcinus orca. The sequence continues at coordinate 9,302,649 of NC_064578.1, forward strand.
ACAGCAAGTAAGCATCAGAGAACTTGGGGTTCAGAGGGCGGTTGGGCCAACAGGGAGCTGAATGACCTTGAACCATTTCCTTCATCTCTCTGGGCTTTGCTCCCCCTCATCTATATAAGGAAGGATTTGCAGTGGGTTTCCGCGCTCTACAGTGAGATGTCACAAACAGGTTATTTCAAATCAAACACCTCCAGCTTTCAGGCTGTATCGCTGGTGAGAAAAATCACTTTTACAAGAAAATCTGCCATGTTGATGAGTTCTTGAAAATTCAGCCATCACATGTGTGGGAATGTGTGTTTACAAACCCGGATGGACACCCAGGAAACACAAAAACGGTTTTTGTAAGCATCTGCACTGGAGTTTTCGTTCCTCCTGGTAGAGGGTACCCTGGCCATGAACTCTCTGCTAAAAAAAAAAAAAAAAAAAAAAAAAAGAACGAGAGGGAAGACTCACTCCAGACAACCTTTTCTGCACTGCCTCCCCTTTTCTTTAGAAATGGAGGATTTTCCATATTTTCTAGCTTTACACGATAGCCTTGAAGAAGACACAGATGCCAGGGGCCATAATGAAGTGGAGGTAATCTACACAATTTAAAAACACTTATTGTAACAAAATGGATTGGCGAGGTAGGGGCCGTACAAGCACACATAAATGAAACGCAGCCCACCGGAAAAGCATTTTGCTCCCACTGTCATTTACGGCTCCTGAATTAATAGACCAAGAAAAGACACCACCGGCCCCAACAAAATGCCGTAAAACCACTGGCAGCGCGTGGTGTCTCAAACTTTAATTCCCCCGGGGAGAAAAGGACACTGCCTGATCTGTATTCAGTCCTGACATTGGCCACATCTGATATGGAACATTAGCTTCTAAGCCTCTCAATAGACTAGTGTCCTTCAGTTTATATTACTTTATGTTAATAGTAGAAGAATTACACACAACATCATTTATCATTGTTATACTCTGCTATACATCCCCTAGCTTATTCTAATATATTTATTTACCCCTGAGATACTGAGAAATTAAAAATATGTATGTATCAAGAAAAACCTAGAGGGAGAGAATCACTGTAAATCTCTTTAAAAAGACAAAAAGAGAAACCCCCCAAAAAACCTCCCTTGCGGGAAAATATATAGCTAAGCTTGGGAATGATAAGGGGCCTCGTGCCTAAGGACTCAAGTACGGGCTGTGCGGTAATTCCAGAGCGTGAGTACATGACAGAAAGTGGCATATTATGATAATAGAGCTTTTGTTCCCTCATCTCACCAGTTTTTTTCATTTCTCAATTACATCCTTGGGTCCCTCTCATGCTGTTATTAGCTTTTTTGACATCTGACCTCTAGCCAGGGAAAGGCAAGATTTTTTTTTTTTCCCTTGGAAAAGCAGTCAACCTGCACCTGACCCTCACTCTTTTTGACCCAGATTCCACAAGCACTCAGCAGAACCTCAGTTTGGATTAAAAACAGCAATAATGTCCTTGCATTTGGTGCCTTGACTTCTGCAAAGTGGTTTTGCTGACGTTACAGACACAATGCCGTGGGTTTAAAGGAGCACCAACCTGGGTGTCATGGTCTTTGGGTTCCAGGGTAAGCTCCAGCCATCTCTCCTTATGGAATGTGGGCAAGTCAGCCATCTCTCTGAGCCTCAGTTTCTTCAGAAACAAGAGGAAAATTCTGGACTTGCTGAATTAGGATCCGACGAAGGGTCAGTGACATTCGGGGGGTGGGAGCGGGTACTGGCAACTTCTCTGTGATATTATTTGCTCTTCATCCCAGTCTCAAGAAGCAGGACAGATGTCCCCACTTTTCACATGAGCAAACAGAAGCTCAGGAATACTGACTTGACTTAGGTGGCCCCAGGTTGGAAGAGAGGCAGGAACAGGAGAGGAAGTGGGGTGGGGTGGGGGGCAGGAGGTCAGATCATGCTTAGCGCCCCCATCTGGATGAACATCTCTACCATTGAGGGTCACCGGGATGGATCCACTTTAGGGATCTGGGGAAATGAATATAAGCTTGTGGCTGTCAGGGCTGCCTCTTTATATCTGATTTTTATTTATTTTTTGCCATGTTGACAATTAAAAACAAAAATGCATACTTTGAGTAATGCATAGTTATACAATATATTCTTCTAATTTTGTCTTCTTGTTCAGGTTCGGGGCGGGGGGCTGTCTCGAGTCAATCTCTTGCTTTTAGCAGGTACACTTGGTTACAAGGTACTTTCACAGATTGTGTCATGTCATCCTCACCCAACACTGCAGGCAGCGCAGGTACAATGTTCCCAATTCTATCGATAAGGAAATTTAAGACAGATGTTCACTGAGCAGCCCAAGCTCACCCAGCAATGAATGGCTGAACGGCTGAGCAGGGAATTGAAGCACAGTTCTGGCTCCTAGCCCAGGCAGGGCTCCTTCTAGTACGTTTGCAATGATACTAATAAACAGATACATGTGTGATGAATATGGACAATACTTAATTTTCTCCAAAAAGCAAAATACAACTGGTGTCATTTACACAAGGATGGACAATTTAAAAGCTATACAGTAAGCAATCAACACTAGAGAGCAAGGCAGAGAAGGCAATCAGCCAGTGCAAACATTTCTCGTCTCCTGAAGGTGTGCTGAACTACATTTCCCAGGCTCCCTTGCAGTGGGGGATGACCACATGCCTGGGTTCTGGCCAATGGAAAGTAGGTGGCAGTGATCTCACTGCTTCTAGGCTCGACCCATTAAAAACCTCCTAGGAGCCTTGCTCTTTCTCTTCCCTTGCCTGATATCTGGATTCTGACGATCCAGCAGAGGATTTGGAGGCTCTGGCGGAGGGCCATGCCCGAATGTCAAAGCCTGGGTCCCTGAATCACGGTGTGGGTGGCCAGCTGCTGAACGTCTGCACTGACTGCTGTGTGAACAAGAAATCAACTTCAGTTCTGGGAACTGTTTGGTAAAGCAGTTAGCCAATCCCGATAAGGAAGAAGGTTCCGGAAGAAGTGCAAGGAGTGTTTCTCAACTGACAGCTAGATATATATTCAGAGCCATTCTCATCACCGGCCTAAAGCATTCACCATACCCTCTTCGAGCAAGCACTTGACAGGCACTGCCCTCGCAGGTCTTGGATCCTGAAGGTTTAAACATTTACAACAGGTTCTCTGTCTTGTCTTAGACATCGTCTGCTTTTCTTTTTCATCAACTACCTTTCATTTTTCTCACTAACTTAAACTTTACATTTTTGCATCCATTTGACAACGACGATGGTGATGATGATAATGATAATAATAGCTAGCATTTGTTGGGCACTTACTATACGCCAGCCAGTCTTCTAGAGTCTTTACACACTATATTTCACTCCATCCTCAAATGTATTTGGTAGGTGTCATTATAGCCCTTATTTTACAGATGAGAAAATGGTAGTTTAGAAACATAAAGGACCTGCCCACTAGACCTTATCCCCAGAGCCTAGTCCACTGCAGGCTGTATATTCATTGGATAAAAGAATGACAGTTCAAGAGCGAAGTTTGGAAATTAATGTTAAATTGGTAGTGAGGCTTGGCGCTGTTAGACAGTATTTTCTGAGAAATCTGTGTGAGAAACTGTACTTTAAATTCTTTTTTAGAATCATGAAGACCCAGCAGTAGCCTAAAGTCCCAAGTTTGATGTAGAGGCGCTTGTAAGTACTCACGCCATCAAGAACATTTTGAAGAAAACTCTTTGCTGCAGTTCATGGGTGGCCCTCGCATTTCAAAGGCTTCCTTCTCACCCCCCAACCCCCCGCATTCAGCCATAGAACATCTGGGCAGAGGGGCAGAGCGGTAAAGAGGTAGCTTTCTGGGGCCAGACTGCTGGACTTAAGACCTCCACTTGAGATCATGGGTACGTTATCTAAAGTGTTATCCTTGAATGTAGAAAGAAAGTATCTGCGAAGTGTAAATGACATACTCTCTGTAAAGCACTTAGCACACTATCCACCATCTTTTGAGCACTCAGTAAATTCAGGCTACCCTAACCATCATCATCTTTATCAAAATCACCGCTGCCGGGCTTCCCTGGTGGTGCAGTGGTTGAGGGTCCGCCTGCCGATGCAGGGGACACGGGTTCGTGCCCCGGTCTGGGAGGATCCCACATGCCACGGAGCGGCTGGGCCCGTGAGCCATGGCCGCTGAGCCTGCGCGTCCGGAGCCTGTGCTCCGCAACGGGAGAGGCCACAACAGTGAGAGGCCCGCGTACCGCAAAAAAAAAAAAAAAAAAAATCACCGCTGCCTTCACTGCCATCAGCACCATCTTTCAAAGAGGGGATGTCCTCAGCCAGCAACACAGAAAATGGGTTGACTGAAGAAAGTGCCGCTGTAGGTAGCCTGAAGACTCCAACTCCCATTATTTGTAGACTTCTCAAAATTCCTGGATGATGATGATGAGATTAAATAATCAACCACGGATATTTGCAGTGTGACAGGCAAGGAGTTAATGTACAAAAGGAGAGTCATTTCTTTGTCACTGACTCAGCCAAGGGCAGACAGGTACCAGCAGCCACAGATGACAGCTATATGCCCCTTTCCTGCTGCTTCTGCAATAGACAGGTCCTGCCTGGGCTCACTGCCTGAAGACAAGGGGCTGCATCTTCCCTGGCCAGAGTGTCACCGTGATACTAGCGTTAATACTAACAGTAGGCGTGCGAACAATGACAACGATAGCAGTAATGATAGTAGCAGCTGTAATTTACTGAGGGTTCGATATGGGGCAGGAATTGTGATGAACTCATGAAGACCTCACCTCCCTAAGTCTCCCAGCAACGCTAAGAGGTAAGTAGATACTATTTACCCTTTTTTTTTTAGGGGGGGGGGGCTTGGGGAAATTGATATTCAGAGAGTTCAAGTATTTTGCCTACGGGGACACAGATAGTGGGATTCGAATCCAGGTCACTGCAACTCACAAGCCCGGGTTATTAAGAACTTGACCATATGGCATGAGTGTTTCTGAGCCCTGCCTGCTGTAAACCCTCTTCCACACCAAAAATGTCAGTGTTCCGGACCTGGATTCCTCTTAAGAACTGTCCTAGGCCATGGTTACCCCCACTGAAATGATGAACTGCCTTTGGAACATTTCTGAATGAAATCATAAATCATTTCCATAATGGCTGAAGAGTCTGAAACAATACAATTTTGCCGGGCGCTCTTTGAACGTGCCGCATAATTTTTAAACAATAAAGGTTACCTCGCGTGTACTATAGCTGTGTTTTATGCTAACAACCAGAATCATTTAATCATTATGGGCTAATGACCTGCAAAACTTTGTTTTAAAAATGAAGTCATAGCTGGGCTTCTGGAAGGCAAAACTGGATAAAAAATGAGGAAAGTCAATGTTCAATTTGTATTCGTGAGTTGGGAGCAACCGAACAGTCTCTGTTGTATGTGACCAACTTTGAGTAGTAAAAGGATATTTGCATCTGAACTAGAAGCAAAAGGAAAGTCTGCATCTTATAGGTCTTACTGGTATCACTTAAGCATCAACAGGATAAAGAGATCCCTGCTCCAGCATCACTGTTCTCAACAGAGGTTTGGATCTATGTCTTTCCTTCTTTCTCCACACTGCCCTCCACCCTTCTAAGTTTGGGATTTGCTACTGCTAAACCTCAAAATGTCCAGCGTGAGCAGAGAACAGAGCTGTGGACGATCATAGCTCCCTACTGGGGATCCTGGTCAGTGACATGGCCTTCCTGGGCTGTCCCTTCCCTGACCACTCTCTGCTCCTCTGGGAGAACCACCAAACACATCCTCAGTCATCCCACACTGCTCTGGTCAACCTTGATCTTAGATGCCTACAGGTGAGATGCCCCTCACGGACTTGTGTTGTAAGCTCTGTTACTTGCCTGTCCCAAGCCTATCCTTCCACCTTCCTTGCTAACAGAACTGTGGTTCTGTTTGGGGGGCAAAGCCCTTCGGGGATGAATTGGAGTCAATCTAAGCCAATCATTAATACAACTGTATTGATGTCCCCAATTCTTCCCTACACCCTTACCCATGCCCTGTGCCATACAAATTTGTGGTGCCCACCATCTGTAGGTGGGACGTAATTCCTCATCCCTGAATGTGACTATATGACTTGCTGTGAGTCTTAGATATGACACCCAAAACACAAGTAACAAAAGAAAAAAAGAAAAAGAGATAAACTGGACTTCATTAAAATTTAAAACCTTTGGGCTTCCCTGGTGGCGCAGTGGTTGAGAGTCCGCCTGCCGATGCAGGGGACACGGGCTTGTGCCCCGGTCCGGGAAGATCCCACATGCCGCGGAGCAGCTGGGCCCGTGAGCCATGGCCGCTGAGCCTGCGCGTCCGGAGCCTGTGCTCCGTGACGGGAGAGGCCATAACAGTGAGAGGCCCGCGTACCGCAAAAAAAAAAAAAAAATAAAAATAAATAAATAAAATAAAATAAAATAAAATAAATTAAAACCTCTGTTCATCAAAGGATACTCTCGAAGAGAGTAAAACGATAACCTACAGAATGAGAGAAAATATTTACCAGTTGTCTATTTGATAAGGTTGTAGTATCCAGAATATTACAGGCCAACAACAAAAGACAAACAACCCATATAAAAACGGGCAAAGAACTTGAATAAACATTTCTCTAAAGGAGAGATGCAAGTGACCAATAAGCACATAAAAAGATGCTCAACGTCATTAGTCACTAGGGAAATGCTGATCAAAACCACAATGAGGGCTCCCCTGGTGGCGCAGTGGTTGAGAATCTGCCTGCTAATGCAGGGGACACGGGTTCGAGCCCTGGTCTGGGAAGAGCCCACATGCCGCAAAGCAACTAGGCCCATGAGCCACAACTATTGAGCCTGCGCGTCTGGAGCCTGTGCTCCACAACAAGAGAGGCCGCGACAGTGAGAGGCCTGCGCACCGCGATGAAGAGTGGCCCCCGCTTGTCACAATTAGAGAAAGCCCTGGCACAGAAACGAAGACCCAACACAGCCAAAAATAAATAAACAAATGTGGGGTTTAAAGAAAAAGAAAAAAAACACAATGAGACACTATTTCACATCTACTAAGATGGCTATAATAAAAGCAACAAACAAATAAACAAACAAAACTATAAGTGTAGGCAAGGATGTGGAGAAATTGGAACCCTCATACATATGAGTGGGAATGTAAAATGATGCAGACGCTATAGAAAACCGATTTGGTGGCTTCTCAGAAAGTTAAACATAGAATTGCCATATGATCAGGATATTCCATTCCTCAGTGTATACCCAAGAGAAGAGAAAATAGGTATTCAAGCAAAATGATGACAGCATCATAAAAACGTCCAGAAAGTGGATAAAACTCAACACCCATCAGCTGGTGAATGGATAAATAAAATGTGGTTCACCCACACAGTGGAATATTATTTAGCCATGAAAAGGAATGGCATACTGACACATGCTACAACATGAATGAAACTTGAAAGTATTATGCTAAGTGTAAGAAACCAGACATAAAAGGTCACACCTTGTATGGTCCCATTACATGAAACAGTCTATTCAAAATAGGCCAATCTATAGAGACAGAAAGTAGATTAGTGGTTACCAGGGGGCTAGAGGAGAGGAAATGGGGATGGAGTTTCGTGGGGGCAGAGATAAAAATGTTCTAGAATTAGGTAGTGGAGATTGTTTATGAGAGTATTACATATACTACTATTACTTGTAAACTAAGTGCTACACATTCATTCTATCTGTATTGTACATATAATAACTCCGTGTGTGTATATATGTGTACATGCACACTTTGGTGTTTGCTTTTGCAGAGAGCCAGTTGTTAAACATTTACCAGCACACCACTGGCTGCCGGGCTGTAGGCTCCACAGCAAGACCTCCTTGTGTCTCTAAAAAGTCTTAACTGAGTCTCTTTCCCAGCAGCTGCTGCCCCAGGAAGCATTCAGAGCAAGGTGCTGAACACTGCTGCTGAGAACTGACAATTCCTGCAGACAAAGGTGGCACCTGCCCCTGGACGGTGGGACGGTGCAAAGGTGAGAAGACAGAGAATTAACCCCGGTCCGTACTCTCCTGCGCTGGGAACGCCTGCTGGCAAAAGACACTTCATCTTACTTTGCTTAATTCCAGACAGCCAGTCACTCTTGGTTATTGTTTTTAGTTTTACATACTAGCATTGAATTATTTTTTATGGATGTTATTTCTCAATTAGTGTATTCCTTGGAGACAGCGCAAGCCTCTAGAATTTAGCTTCTCCTTGGCTGTAATCACTGCTGCCACGTGGACCATCTGGGAGCTGATTTGATGTTCCTCTAGCCGCTCCTGCCCAGATGGACCTGAGGGCCCTCCTGATCAGCTGCAGAAGGGGGACCTGGCTCATTCCAGGCGGGGTCACAGGCTGTGAGTGTGACCTCAGGCTTGTCGAGGGGTACTGGCTGGGCACTAAAGAGATGCCTGGGCATCTTCGGCCGTAAATACCCTTCAGTGGTCCCGGGGAATGAAGATGGGGGTCATCAAATTCATGGTCAGGGGTTGACTTCGGGTCCACCGATGGGCTGTGATGGAGATTCCAGGGGGTTCACTTCCAGCTCATCACGCTCTCTGCCTCATAAAACCCTTGGCTAAGGGCAGCTAAAATCACAATAGCAATGGCAACCAGTGATCGAGAGCCTACAGGAGCCAGGCCCCCTTCTAAGCACCACGGATGTATCATCTCATTTAATTCTCACAGCAACTCTTGCCAGTATGTATTCCCACTTTGTAGATGAGGAAGCTGAGGCGCGAGAAATGATAAAATTCGCTCAAGCTCACGTGACAGGCAACCTGGCTCCAAAGTCTGTGCTCTCATCCACCACCTCACGCAACCTCCAAACAGGTCAGAACTTCACTCACCAGCTTCCTGTGGGCTCCTGGATGGGGAATAGCCAGGTCGAGCCACAGATCTCTCAGTCTTTACCTTTCAGCTCCAGGGAGGGAGAGCTGTGGCTCATCAGGGCCACAAAAGGAGTCAGGTCTTGACTTGCCCTCCCCTTTCTTTGTTTGTTTGTTTTTGCGGTACGCGGGCCTCTCACTGTTATGGCCTTTCCCGTTGCGGAGCACAGGCTCCGGATGCGCAGGCTCAGCGGCCATGGCTCACGGGCCCAGCCGTTCCGCGGCATGTGGGATCTTCCCGGACCGGGGCACGAACCCGTGTCCCCTGCATCGGCAGGCGGACTCTCAACCACTGCGCCACCAGGGAAGCCCTGCCCTCCCCTTTCTGCCTCTGAACTTGAGCTTACCCCCTCTGAGCCTCAGTGTGCTCATCTATAAAGGGGGGGCTAATAGTATCTACCTATTGTGAACACTGGGTGCTTCTACGATTTGCACGTAACGTGAGAGCAGCAATGGCTCTGCCCTTATAGGACTGTTGTGAAGATCGGATGTTATTGCATGCAAGGAGTCATGAACATGGCATGAGGTAAGGGAAGTGCTCAGTACATACTGCCCACTGACACCATCTTCATCATCACCCCCCCCCCACCACCATCACCATTATCATCATCATTAGTTTCATTTAGAAGACAACACTGATGTCTTTGTAAAAGATGTGGGGCGTGCCTGGCACACCATTGGGACCCAATAAATATCAGCTCCCTCCTCTACCTCCACAGGTCCCAGGACTCCCAACGTCATGCCCACCAACCTCTCAAAGGCCCATCGAGCCTCTCCCAGCTCTCACTGGCAGGCCTTCGCTTCAGTGAAGAGTGATCTCACTACCTCCCAGAAGGAGCGCACGCAAATCACACCTGGCTGGTGGGGGCCGACTCCTGTGTCCCCCCTCTCTCTGCTGTGGTGTGCGGGAGCGCATCTCCTCCTCAAAGCCTGGCCCCCTGGACCCTCTCCATCAGCCCAGGCCTCTCCCCACTCACCGCAGCAAGGTTCACTTAACTGTGTAATTCCACATACACAGTAAAGAGAGCTCAGGGGAAGCCTGTTGGGATCTAATGTCTGATGATTAAAAGAAGAGTTAAGTACAGTCTAGCACATACATCCCCCTATCATGCAGCCATCATAAATGACGGCCCGTCTTTCATGCATTTTTAGACATGTTTTTTCCCTATGAACTTGGTCAGCTGAAATGTTCCACATTTCAGTGGAAGCAAGTCCACTGTAGGTGCTGTCCATGTTGAGTTTAATTGACATTTTAAATGTTTTCAGAAAGATTAGGCAATGATTCAGTATTGTGAACCGAATTCACTATGTTTGCAGAAGTGGAAACATATGGAAATGGCCATCTGATACATGATAAATTTATTGTCCAAATAAGTTAAAAGAGCCTTTTAAAATAGATATGAAATAAGTTTTGAGGGAGAAGAAAGCTTTGGATCATTGTTTAGCTGACAATGTTTTTCCCTTTCTGAGTGGAACATCGAATAACAGCACAATCTTAGCATTGACTGAAGCTCATATTCATAAAATACCTTATGTTAAGCCTTTGGAGTGCTGCAAAAATGTCAAAAAATACTTTTAAATTGCATAGATAGTATGATTATGATCGTAACTTGGAAAGTGCACAACAACAACGACAGAACAGAGTATAGAAAAGAAAGACTGGAAAGAAATAAACCCAAAAGTTAATGGAGCTTGTATTTGGGAGGTGGACTAAAGATGGAATCCTCTTAAGCTGGTGGAGAGAAGGAAATGCATTAATAATTTTCGGTCCATCACTCTTGAATTCAATTACCAAGCAGTTCGGATGACTTTTCCTTCCCAACCTAGGAGAGTATTTAGAATCTCCGGAGTGCTGCGGAATCCAAATGCTGGAAGACTTGTCCCAGGAGAAGAGCGCTGAGCTCCACGCTCTCTCCTAATCCACAGAAAAGGGTAACCCTAGAGGGGACAGCTGGAGGCCTTGGCAAAAGCAGTGCTCAGACAAAGGAAGGAAATGGAGACAGAGCACGAAGAACTCCCTGGAAAGCTCATGCACTTTGACTGCAAAGGCAGCAATCCCTGGAAGAGAGATGGAAACAAGAAGCATACACCTGAAACTAACACAATATTGCAAATCAACTATACTTCAATTAACGAAAAGAAAAAGCAAGAAGCAGACAAACCTAGTGGAGTAAATCAGAGGGGGCAGGGGCAGGGGCACAAGGACAGCATGAAGAGCAAGGACGGAGTGAAGGTGAAGGCGAGAAGGTCAGGAGAAGAAAATTAAAGTAAGTGAAGGTGATGCTTTACATCTGCGACCAAATCTACCGGCCCCATCCGTTTCTTCCCAAAAGAAAAAGACAAAAGATCTCACCAAAGTCTGGAAGAGGCTGAGAGAGCAGGCTTTGGGACCATATTCTTGAGCTCCAAGCCTCTGCTTCAGTTTACATGTAAAATGAGGACAGGAATGGTACTCACTTTACGTGGTTGGTGTGAGGATTTCACACTTATTACATCTAAAGAGCCATGAATGGAACAGAGCAAGTGCTCAGTGCACGTTACCCACTGATATCAGGATCATCACAGCACCACCACTATCATCATCATAATCATCACCATCATGATCATCGCCTCGTCATAATCACCACCACCATCATCACCATTACCACTACCATCACCACCATAATTACCATCACCATCATAATTACCATCATGACCATGATAACCATCATCAGCATCGGCATCATGATCATTGCCATCGTCATGATCACCACCACCATCATCATAATCATCACCACCATCATCACCATAACCACTACCATCACCATCATACTTATCCTCATCACCATCATGATCATCATCACTACCATCATCATCATCACCACCATCATCACCATTACCACCATCATCACCATCACCACTACCATCAACATCATAATTAACATCATCACCATCGTGACCATCATCATAATCACCACCACCATCACCATCATAATCATCATCACCACCATCATCACCATTACCACTACCATCACCATCATATTATCATCATCACCATCATGACCATCACTAGTACCACCATCATCATCATCACCATCAAAATCACCATCATCACCGTTATTTTTATTTAAAAGATAATATTTATGTCTTTGCAAAAGACTAAATAGCTAAAGGGGAAAACGATCAAAACATTTTACATAGGTACACACAAAAGCACCAGGTTACAACTCATTGCTGCTCAGAGGGTTAGGCCATCTATACCTTGGGAACACCAGGTCATGCACTAAAGCACTTCTTAATATGGACATGGTCTCCTTCCTGGAGATCAGGGTGCAGTGGAGGTGGGAGGGTGGGGAAAGGCTAATGGAACACCACTGGTAGAGAGCAAGGTGGGGTGTGAATTTCTGAGATCTAAAACACAGCTTCCCTTTCCTGTCCTCCCAAGTTTTTCAAAGCGAGATGCAGAATTTCCAAAATAGCTGTGTTTATAGCCAAGTGCTCAGTTACTGGCAAACAGTAAAGAAGTCTCAGACATGTGGGCTATGGAACAAGCCAAGGGTCCCAAAACGCCCGATAAACACCTCAGTTGTGGTGAGTGTGTCATCGTTTCCCTGTCTTGATTTACTTTTCAGAAATGATAGCGTTTGTTTGTTTGGCTTTAGAACGCTATCTGGTAACTTGGGAAGTTCTGTTTTCAAGAAGGCTGCTGCTACAAAGAATCCACCAGAAGGAGAAGTGGCAGAGGGGTGTGGGCAGTTATTTTCCCTGTCCAGTCCCCAGCCTGGCCCTGACGTCATGCTCACTCATCTACGTACTTCTGCTCTCTGAAGCCACGCTCCCTGAGGCTGCCCGCAACATCTTTTAAAAGATGTCACTGGGTCCTGCCACACCCCTGCTTCAAACTCTTCAGCGGCTTCCTTTATTCTTTAGAATAAAATCCTCGCTGGTATCCACTGCTCTCTCCCATCCCACACTCCCTCAGCCACATCTGCAAGCTCTTTCCTGCCCCAGGGCCTTTGCACTTCTCTTCACCTTGCCTGGGATGTTCCCTCTCACTCAGCCCTTCCAATTGAAGACTCTTTTTCATTCCCTGGCTTTCAGCTCAAATGTCACCTCCTTAAAGAGCTCTGACCTGACGTTCCTTCTCCCCTCCATTTGCTACCACAAGGCCAAGTTTAATTCCATTATTACACTCATCACAGTCTCTATTTGTCTTGCATATTTACTTGTTTACTTGCTATTGTCTTCTTCCGCCTCTGTAAGCCCCCTGTTTTTGACTTGTTTGCTATATTATCCCAGCTATATTGTCTGCATAACATCCAAAGGATGACAGCTTAATGAATCAATCAGCAGATGAATAAACCAATAGGTTCGTGAATGAATGTGGCCCTAAGCCTCTTGAGCTGGGGAAGACAGGTCCTCTTTGGATCCCCCCCTCCCCCCCAACCCCCGTCACCCCACCCTCCCACCCCCATCCTGGACCCCAGCCTCCAGAGATGATAAGAGAAGAAAGTTTTGGGTGTCTTGTCTTGGGAGGGGAAGAGAGACCCAATAGACTTCACCAGCTAGAAGGGCTGGAGGGCAGGAGACCCAGGTGAGAAGAACCCAGGCTATAGGACCCCAGGAGCCTGACAGGGACTTGACCTTCCAGGAATATTGGCCACATCATTAGTTCAACAACTGAAAAACAGCATGTATTGAGCTCCTACTGGGTAGCGCCACTAGCTGTCCCATAAAGACTTACAATGAGGGCATGTAATTAGACTTGCAAAGATTTAGCCCAGTGGCTTCTTATTACTGCTCTGTGGCGGCAATCCAGAGTCTCTGTTTTAAGCAGGAAGGGTGGAGCTGGAAGAAATAACTTTCTATACCCACCCAGTTCCAAAGGTCCTTCTCCTTCCCCTCCCCTCCCAAGGGGCCAGAGATGGTACAAAATGAGAAGCTCAGCGTAGATCCCACCTCTGCCACCAAGTGGCTGCGTCAGACAAGGATACCCTTACACCCTGGCTAGGAGGACAAGCCCTTGAATCAGGCTGAGTGTGTGCGATGCGCCACTCCCATCATTTACTAGCTGTGTGAACCAGGGCTACCAGCTCCAGTTCTCTGAGCTTTGGTGTCCTTGTCCTTAAAATGGAGATAATAATACACTCTATTCACAGACTTGCCAGAATTGAATGGTCTGGACAGGGCTTTGTACGGAGCAAAGAACTCATGTCAGCCATCCTCAGCGGTGCCAGCAGTACCCTTTTCTGGGCTTTAATATTTCATTAAAAAAAAATGAAGTGGGTTGGAGCCACATGGGTGTTGCCCAGTGATGGGATATATGTAGACGAGATCATTTTAGCGGATACCGTGATCTCTATGAATCCCATCCAGGTACAATATCCCACAAGTATTTAGATTGAGCTCACTAGTTTAATCCAGACCTGTCAGACCTCCAAAAACGCTAGAGATCTGAAGGAGGATTTGAAATGAATCAAACAAGTTGACTGCCGGAGGGGGGGGGGACATCACATCCGTGTCAAGTGCCACCTTGTAGGGAACTGCACGCTGCTGGGTAAATGTGGGCGTTTCTTGGAAGAGGTGACCTGGAATTAAGAAGAGATGCCAGGGGGTTACGAGCCAGGGGATACGATTTCCCTTGAATGAACGGGGCAGAGCTGGCTCGGGGCTAGGAAAGGCAACGCGCTGGGTCACACAGCTTCTCAAGAGAGGTCTTCCTTAAAACCAACCTGCAAACCTTCGATGGTGAGCGATGTTCTCACTTTACACATTCAGAAAACACAGCAGAGAAGTTGTTAAATAAAATGACTCTGAGACCACACCTTGAATTTCATACCTTGAATTTCTATTGCGTTGGTCTTCTGAGAAGCTTGGAACACTCACCCCCAATTGTGAAATGACTTGGCCCCGACCTCACAGTCATACTGAGACCAGGATCAGAGCATGAACATGTGACGCCCTCGTCAACAAAAGATGCATCAGTCATCCTGAGGTCTGAAGCTATGTAGATGCCGGTGTATTTATTAGCTTGTGGGCTCGCTGTCGCCTCATTCCTTGCCATGTGGTAAGCCAGTGACGTGAAATCGGAATGTGGACGATGGGGGTGTATCAGCGGCCACCAATCGTCAGAATGTTGAAAGGAATCCAACCAAGGAGACAGAGGGGACAAAGGCTAAATCAAGAAACAGGTGGCCTGGGGGTCAGGCAAACCTTGATTTACTATAACCTAAGCTGTGTGACTTGGTGGGGAGAGTCCCCAGTTGGAATCTCAGACTTCCCATCTGTGCAATAGCAATGATCAATGGTCAAATGTGACGGCATCTATAGAAAGTGTCTGTCCTTACATCTGGCCCCTAAAAGGTGCTTGGTACGAATGAGGAATCTTTCCCCACTAGGGGTCCTTAGGGAGAGGCCAGGGGGCTGTGCTAGAGTCTTCGGTGATGTCGTCCTTGACGGTTCTGGCAAAATGAGATACTACTTTGTCCTACTTCCTCAGCTCCTTGTTCACGTGTCCATGGTAACACTCATCACACCCTGACTGTCCAGGTAAATGACTGGCTCCCAGTATGACCAGGAGTCCCTTACGGGCGGCACAGTGTCTTTTTATGTCTGTATATCCAGGGCCTCAAAGGGGCTGTCCAGTGTGACGGCCGCTAGCCCTGTGTGGCTATTTAAGTTCTATTTAAATTAAAATAAATTAAAAAGTCAGTCCCTCAGTCATACTTGCCACCTTTCAAGTGTAGCTGCAGGTGGCTACAAAGACACAGAACATTTCCCTCACTGTGGAATGTCCTGTGGGACAGTGAAAACATGGGAAGGCCGAGGGCAGAGGGTGGGAAGCTGGGGCGTGAGGGGCCAGCCCTGGGGTCAAAACCTGGAAACAACATCCTCACACAATACTCACTGAGACTTTCCTAACCTTATCTTCAGTCGCAACTTTCCTTATTTTCTTCGGGTTTACCTTGAAAGTCCAGGTAGAATTTGAAAACACTCCTGCTGTGTAAAAGTGGGATTTGCTGCGATATGCATCCACGCCGACTCCGGATCTCTTCCCATCCGTGAAGCAGACACTCCTTCCACAGCATGCACTACTGCTGCCAGGTGGGCCATATGATCAAACATCCCAAGCACTGGGTTGGCCAAAAAGTTCATTCTCATTTTTCATAAGATGTTATGGAAAAACCCAAATGAACTTTTGCCCCAACCCAATACTACTTGTTGGGCATGGCTTGGGTATCATCATATTTAATTTTCATAGTAGGTACTGGGGCTCCCATTTTACAGATGAGAAAACTGAGGAACAGGAGGTGTGAACTGCCACAGGTCACAGAGCGAGCAAGTGTCAGAGCCAGGACTCAACCCAGGGAGGCCTGGAGGGATGGTGCCGAGGCTGCTGGGCCATTTCTTTGAAGGCCACAAACCAAGCTCTGCCTCCCCCCCACCCCCGCACTTCCACATCACGTCAGATTGGAAGGTGGGTTCAAGCTTTCTGCATTAGCCATGACGTTCTCCTATAGGCCCAAGACCATGTGTAGCACACAGCTGGGTCCTCCAGGGAAAAGTAAATGAGGAAACAAATGAGCGTCATCGAAGAATCCAACGATGAGAGGAGAGATGGCTACCCACTGACCCTGACTCAGAAGGACTCAGAC
Organism: Orcinus orca; assembly: GCF_937001465.1. Classification (NCBI taxonomy): domain Eukaryota; kingdom Metazoa; phylum Chordata; class Mammalia; order Artiodactyla; family Delphinidae; genus Orcinus; species Orcinus orca. The sequence continues at coordinate 9,319,171 of NC_064578.1, forward strand.
TCCTGAAGAGGGTCATGGTGTTATCTACCAACGCCCAACGAGACCAGGATAAAACCGAGGTGCACGTCCACGTACAGTTCCGTAGAAAGCACTGGACCAAATGCCAATGCTCCACTGACTGAAGGAAGCAAGAGGTGGAGAAAAAACAAAACGGCTGCAGTAATGATGCTAATGATTATTATAATAACACCCTCATCAAATGTAAATTGGTGTAGCCACTATGGAAAACAGTAGGGATGTTCATCATAAAACTAAAAATAGAGTTGCCGTATGATCCAGCAATCCCACTCCTGGATCATACGGCAACTCTATTTTTAGTTTAGTATTTCACATATAGGTGAAATCTAAAATATGACACAAATGAACATATCCATGAAACAGAAACAGACTCACAGACATAGAGAACAGACTTGTGGCTGCCAGGGGAGGGGAGGAAAGGAATGGGACTTTGGATTAGCAGACGCAAACTATTACATACAGGATGGATAAACAACAAGGTCCTACTGTATGGCACAGGGAACTATATTCAATATCCTGTGATAAACCAAAATGGAAAAGAATGTGAAAAAGAATATGTATAACTGAGTCATCTTGCTGTACGGCAGACATTAACAACACTGTAAATCAACTCTACTTGAATAAAATAAAATAAAATAATTCTTTTAAATACCCTCATCAAATGGACACCTATTCCCCATGTGAAGCGCTGATGGTATCACACAGCTACAGCCCATGTCCGACCCCCAGGGAGGAGCCTTCCATCCTCACAGCATCGTGTGCTGAAGGCGCTCCCCCATCGGTGCTGACGGCACTGATCTCTCCAGGCTCCTCCCCCTGACTCTACAGCACGTGATCCCCAGCATCCTATCTAGCTGTGGGGTGGGGGTGGGAGGCTGTAAGCCACACCCTCCAAGGCTACAGAAGGCGCGGGCTGTCTCAGAGAACCTGTGTACGTCCTTGACCTTTCCCGTGGGTGCCGGGGTGACTTCTCTGTTTCAACAAGAGATGAGGAATGAGTCTGGGTATTTCAATTCGTGGAGTAGGCAAGCCGCCAAAGAACATCACTTTGGGGCGAAAGTCAGGCCCGGGTTTACTCATCAAAAAGCTGCCAGAGAACTCCATGGCAGGGGGTGGGGGTGGGGGGCGACACACTGAGACTCTCACAGGCTCTGCTGTGAACAGTCAAAACACTCCTCGGTTGCAAACCCACGAGATATTTTTGTTTCGTGATATTACTGGAGAGGGCGTTATATAGTTCTGATACCCTGCAGTTCACTGAACAGGCAGGGGAGAGGCAAGGCTGGGGATCCAAGAGGAGTAGAGGTATTCTGAAAACCAGACACTTTCAGAAACAGGACTGCGTCTGATGGGGTGATCGTGTCGCTCCTCCCCTCCGAAGCCGCAGGCGAGGGCTATGATGCCATCTCTGGCTTCCCAGCTTATCCATCTTTCCAGCCCCACCTGGAGCTCCTCTCCCAGCAGGACCCTGATACCCTAGCCCTGAGGGACAACCTGCTGTCCCCTGGATGTGTCACATGTACTCAGGGCTGGTTCAAGCCTCTGCCTAGAAAGCCCTTTCCCTCCCTTCTCTGATTGGAAGAAAAATCCATTTATCTTCCCGGAGTACGCGAAGTCTTCCCCAAACTCCCCATCAGTGCTCAAGGCATTGATCTCTCCATGCTCTGCTCCCTGACTCTACAGCACGTGACCCCCAGCATCCTGTTTAGTTGTACGTGAGTCTGTCTCTCTCTCAAGACCACGAGTGCTTACAGGCAAGGGTAACATTCAATTTCTCTTTGTACTCGGCAGTAAATGTTTGCAGATTGAGGGAATAGATTTCTTGGATGTCCATGTGATAGGAAGCACAGTGTCTTGGGGGTACCATACAGTCCAGAACAATGCACATTCTAGGAACTGCCTTCTTCTATGGCATGTGCACACATGTGTGCACACACACATATACACGATACACACACACACAATGAACGGTCTTTCAAAGAACTGGCTCAAGAAGTTACAGAAGACATGGCAACATGGATTCCATCACCTATTATAACTCAAAACTCATTTTGAATTAAAGTCTCCAGCGCTTCTTTTCAGAAGACCTGGGATGGCTTCTTTCAAGGGACAGAAAAAAACAAAGGGGGACGTGTGTGCAGACACCAACACATCCATGCACAGTTTTCAGCATTTTGAAAGGATCTCATTTCAACCACACACTTTCAGAATCACATTTTCAAATTTTACGAAAGGCCTGGGTAAAACGTGTTCAGTTCAAATTCTGGCTCTTCCACCGTAGCGCGTGAAGGATGCCAGCAAAGGTTGAATACAATCATTCTTGTGCAGCCCAGCTCCCTGTTCCTAATTCAGATGCAAACTACGGGCTCATCCCAATTAGCTCAAACTTGTTTTTGCTTTTCTTTGTCGCCGGCTGCCCACCTTCCTGGGACTCCTCGTTTTGGGTTATTTGTTCAGACTTCAGCTCCAGACACACCACTGTGATTTCCTTTCTAATAAACACAATCCAGTGAGTAGTGGGAAACAATGAAAGGCACCTGCACTCTATTATAACTCCGCGTTCCACCCACGAGCGCCGGGCTATGAATAAGTGAGAACCACCACCCATCTAAAAATAGTAACAGCGTTTTCCCATCAACACAGCACCATACAACTTCAGCTACCATGAAGGACAAAGTAGCCCGGTGCCCCACTGTCTTAAACAGCATAGGGATGCCACTGGGAAAGCCCACTGTTGGCTGTCTGCAGCCACTGACTTCGTTGTCCTGGGCAGGGCTGTGGGACAGTTCATTCCACGCTACCAAACAGCTGGACATTCCAGAAATCTTCGGGATGGGCAGTGCTCATTAATGACAGACCAGCAGCTGGAGAGGGGTGAGCTGTGGTGTCACAAATGTACACCCAGGTTCCATCTTATGCATATATCGAATATCCACTGAGCACCTAATATATGCAGGGGCCCTGTCCATGGCGCTTGGGGTCAACACTGGCGAACACAGCGGTCAAAGACCCTGTCCTCATGGAGTCGACAATCTAGCCAGTCCCCAGCTGTGCGACCTTGAGCACGTTACTAATTTCACTGAGCCTCAGTTTCCCACCTGGGAAATGGGCTAAAATCATGTCTAAGTCCCAGCTGGTAGAAGCCTGGGATGAGCTGCTAATAGCCATGGCGATCACAATGACCACCTTCCTCCTTTTTTTTTTTTTTTCTCTTTTTTTTGGTAAAATCTCCTCCAAAGTATTTATCACCTACAAACAGAAAGCTAGTAACTTTACAGAGAAGGACTCATCAGACATCTCATTGACAGAGCGATCAAGAGTAACATCACCAATGAGGAGACCCAGGTACACTATTAATCCCTTGAAAAGACGCATAATTTCCATAATACCTTTTTTGGTAGGTTTTGAAATTGTGGTGATATATATATATATATATATATATATATATATATATACACACACACACACACACACACACACGCATGTATATACATATATACATACATATATATATATATATATAAAAAATAAAATTTGGCATTTCAACCATTTTAAAGCGTTCAGTTCAGTGGCATTGAGATACGTTTGCAATGCTGTGCAACCATCACCATTATTTCCAAAACTCCTTCATCACCCCACGGAGAATGGTAACCGCTTTTGAACACATACTTATGTTGGACACTGAGGTTCTTCAAACAGAGGTTTTGGCGGCAAGGACATTCATTCAGTCACTCAAGTTCAAGATCTCACCAACCTCGTGGATTCCTTCCTCTCTCTCCAACCCACTTCCAACCCACTAAAAAAAGCCACCCTCCAATCACAGCCAGCCTCTGACCCCGTCTCACCACTGTCATTGCCCCCTCTCGCCCAGGCCAACGCCACGTGCCTCTGGAGTCCCTGCCTCAGTCCTCGTTGCCCACACCCCTCACCACCCACTCTCAGCACAGCACCCACAGCGATCCTTCTGAGGTGTGAGTCAGTTCACGGCACATCTCTGCTCGGGGCTCTGCAGCAGGAAGCCCATCTCTCTGAGCCCGGGTGCTCTGGCCGAACGCTAATGCCCAGGCCCCCCCTCACCCCTTCCCCAGCTCCGCCGTGCGACAGCTGCCTTCCTTGCTGCTCTTCAAACACGCCACAACAGCTCTGACCTCAGGGCCTTTGCACCTGCGGTCCCCTCCATCTGGAACGCTCTGCCACCAGCCTATCATCTCTTCAGGTCTCTGCTCAAACGTCACCTTCCCGCAACATTCTCTATAAAACATCACACCTAACATTCCTTATCACCACCACTCTACTTATTTTCCAAGTGCAATTATTAGCATCTGCTCCAGCCTTCGAGAGATGAGCCCTCAGCACCAAACCCACCTACCACTGCCCTGCTTGAGACCAAGGAGGTTCCCCCCACCATGGGGCACCACGTTAGGCATCTCCAGTAGAGGGCGCTGGCGGCGGGACACTGGAGGAGTCTGGTCTGGTCTCTGAGAAGGCACCTCCCCTATGGGCAGTTTCTTCCTACCACCCACCCCCGCCACGCCCAGGGAGAGTTCCCAGCACATCATCCCCACTGGCCGATTTCCAGTGGTACCACCCACAGGCAGCCTTCCCTGGCACCACGGAGAAAGGCTTCTCAACAAGCCCCACGCTCATGCAGCCCCACCGAAAACTTCTAGGCGATGCCATGGACCATGGCCGGCTGACCCCAGTCCTGGGTAGTGGGGTCCCTCTTCCTGATCTGTTTCTTCCTGGGGTCTGCTTCCTCAGCCCCCGGGGTAGTGGCTGCTCCCAAATCTGTATTCTCTTAGTGGCGCCAAAAAGTCCTTCCTGTAGTTCATACATCTTTATATGGAACTTCCCCTGTTAAAATCACTGTGTGGTTTGTCTCCTGATTGAATCCTGACTTACAGTATCAGAATGCAGGCAGGTCTGAGTCTTCACGTCATCGGCTGTTTTTACGACTTTACTGAAGACTTTGTTTATCTTTACTTCTTTGTTCACTACCATGTGTTTGACATGTCGATTAACCTTGGTACGGAGGTGGATAAGAAGGAAGAAGAGAAGGAGAAAAGGAAGGAGGACGGATGATGAGATAGTGACCCCCAATTCCACGTGGCATCGTGGTCTGTAACGGCACCAGGGATGCAGTAAGCACTCCAGGAAGAGTCACCCACTCATCTCCTCGAAGCCCTTCCATGACTTCCATTTAACCACTCCATCCTTCCACCAACTATGTGCAATATTGAAAAATCTCACTATTAAATGTCAGAGCCTAAAGTCTGTGCCTGGCCCTGCGACACTCGAAGGAAAACGACAACAACCACGTAGGCAGAGGCAGAGAGAGGAAAGAAAGCATCTTTGGACCAAATCTGGAACTTCTGGGGCTTGTTTTCATTCTGATGATCAAAGCAGGATGGAAACCATGTACCACTCCCACACCGCTGGTACCACTACGGTTTCCTGCCTGTGGACAGTGGCGGCGGGTCATGGTCTCCTTTCTCTCTGACTGGAAAGCCTGTCTAGGTCAGCACCTAATATTTCTGGTGTCAATATTCATGTTCCCATTCTACACAAAGACCTACCAGTAGGCTGTGAAATGAGCATTTCACAAAAGCATAAAATATGCCTGATCATTAAAATGCTCAGCAATTAGAGTGATGAACTACAATCTACTGAGTTAATTTCATAACCTCAGAATATTTTAAAGAAAAACTATTTGGAGATTAGAAAGCTCTAAAGGATTTTTTTTTTTCTTTTTGACTCATCGATCATTTTTCAGTTTGATTACAATTTCATTCTCCTCCAACTGTTTCTCTCCTATAGCCCAGTGGCTTCAGAATCATACTGGCCACACTTGTCTGCTTACAAAATAAACCAAGAAGAAAGCCACAAAATCCCAAAGCCAAGAATTACGATTACCTGGTAAAACCCATAATAAGAATATAATACAGCTAAGAAAAGAGCACAAGGGTATTTAATACCAACCCCCTGACGTAAATAACAACTATTTCAATTACTGTTTCCTTTTTACCTCCAAATCTAAACAGTACTAGAAGAGACTAGCACAGTAGAAACTCATGGCGCTGGACTGTAGCAAAAATAAAAAGGCATCTGAGTGTCAGAACGGGTGTCACTTTCTCCAAAGGACATACACAAATGGCCAATAAGCACATGAAAAGATGCTCAACATCATCATTAGAAATCAAAATCACAACGAGATATCACTTCACATCTACTAGGATGGCTATTTAAAAACAAAACAGAGACTTCCCTGACGGTCCAGTGGGTAAGAATCCGGGCTCCCAATGAAGGGGGCCAGGTTCGATCCCTGGTCGGGGAACTAGATCCCACGTGCATGCCACAATTAAGAGTCCGCATGCTGCAGCTAAGAAGTCCACATGCCACAACTAAGAAGCCCAATGCCACAACTAAAGATCCCGCGTGCCGCAACTAAGACCCTGCGCAGCCTAAATTAAATAAATAAATAAGTAAATGTAAAAAACAAAAACCAGAAAATAACAAGGGTTGCTGAGGACGATGGAGAATAAACTGCTGGTGGGAATGCATATACAACAGTACAGCTGCTATGGAAAACGGTTGGGCAGTTTCTCAAAAGGTTACACCTATAAGCACCATTTGACCCAGCAATTTCATCCCTAGATATATATCCAGAAGAACTGAAATCAGAGACTCATACAGATATTTGTACACTAATGTTAATAGGAGCATTATTCAGTTAAAAGCCAAAAGGTGGAAGCCATCCAAGTATCCACCAACAGGCGAATGGATGAACAAAATGTGGTATATACACACAATGTAACAGTATTCAGCCATAAATAGGAATGAAATTTTGATACACGCTGCAATATGTACAGGACTTGAAAATGTTACGTTTAGTGAAATGAAACACAGAAGGACATCTATTGTATGATTCCACTTACATGAGATACCTAGAAAAGGCAAATTCACAGACGCAGAAAGTACAACAGAGGTTACCAGGGGCTGCAGAGAATGGGGAGGGGGGACTTATTGTTTCATGGGTACAGTGTTTATATTTGGGATGATGAAAAAGCTTGAGGTATAGTGAGCGGTTATACGAAACTGCGAATGTAGTTAATGCCACTGATTGCTATATTTACAAATGGTTAATAAATACTATATCAGGTACATTTTACCACAATTAAAATAACGGATGCCACACACGAGCACTAAAATCCATGTACTGTCTCATGGGAGATATTGCCAGGCCCTTGTTGTGGGCCTGTTAACTCTCACTTTATAACCAATGCTATGCTAACAAACTCCATTAACTGGATTCCTCTTCTTAGAGGCTGGAGACAGCTCACCCATGAGGCCTCTGCACGTTTTAATAAGGATGGCAAACACCTGAGCGGGATGAAGAGCAGCAGGGTGATTCAAGTTTCCTTGATGGAATCCTTTCTAGAACATCCTGGGAAATGGCCGAGGACAAGGCATGTGGTCTGTCTAATCTACTGCACCTGGCATGTGGAGTCGGCCCCAGACAGGATCCATCCCAGAAACTGTCAGGAGACCATCTATGCGGGCACATGCAACCTCTTGGCCACAGGTGTTATCCACAGTGGATGGGCTTGGAATGATGAGTCCTGGAGAGGTGAAAGGTCTGAACACCACCAACCAGATCCTCACTGGTGACCAGCAAAGACAGCTCCGTGCAGGACAGGAATAAACCAGAGCAGGAAGACCAGCGGGACAAATGGGAGAGGCACATCAGGCAGGAGGCAGGTAGGATAAGCCTGCAGGCTGGTACAGGTGAAGCCACAGCCCCACGTGCCGTCCCTCTGGCAGCTTGTGGGCGCACGGCAGAGGCATTCAGGGGGCTGCGAGGGGCCAGGCACGGTCTGGTGCAGCACCGTTCACGGTGCAGTCTCCGGGGGCTGGTAGCTGAGCATCACCCAGAAGCCTGCTAGAAATGCAAACTCATGGGCCTCTTCTGAATCAGGTTCTCTGGGGGCACGGCCCAGGAATCAGCGTTTTAATAACCCTCCAGGTGTTTCTGATGCCTGCCTATGGTGTTCTTAGGGTTGCGCTCTTGAGGAAACCCTAGCCCTCCTTCTAAGGGTTTCCTAAATGCCTCTGAGATGCTCCCTCCAAATGGTCCTCCCAGTCTAGTGCGGGCAGCAAGGCTCCTGGACCTCTGACCGCAGAGGGCTCGCCTTCCAGCCCACCTCTCTGGAACTGCTCAGGACAACTCGTGCCTATGCTCTGCTAAGCTTTTCCATGCGGACTTGCATCTCCACAGCTGTATTCCCCCAGAGAAGGGTTCTTGGCTCTAGTCATACTTTTGTCATACTTCCCCATCACCACGACCCCCAGACACCCCTCACTACTTATAACCCAGTAGCACCCAAGTCAGGTAAATTGCTACCTCCAGGAATTCTGCCCGCCATCCCCTACGGCTCCACCATCCCAGGTCAGGGTCGGCACGGTGCAGTGGTTTCTCCTACAGAGATGGTTATCTTTGTCTCTGGTTTCTCTCTGTGTTAGTCCCTCTTTCGTGTAAATGCCAGAGTGAAAACTAACGTTCTCCTTTGCTGTGATCCAACTCTACTTAGAACCTTCAGTGTTTCTAGATCTCTAAGCAGATATCCATGTCCTGAAGGCACAACCTAGATACTTAAACATTGGCATTTGTGAAAGTGAATTCTTTAAGAACTCTGCTATCCCCAAAGTCCACCCAATACATCTTTACTGTGAACAACAATGGCAAGAGATCAGATCTCTGTACAATGTTTACCATGTTCCTGACCATTTTGCAGATGGGGAAAGTGAGGCTTAAACAGACTCGAGCAACGTGTCCAAGGTCATCACAGGTAATGTGGGGGAGCCAGGAATCAAAACAGGCAGCATGGCTTTTGAACCCACCCTGTTATTCACCACTCCACTCTGCATGCCTGATTAAGTAAACGGAAGAACAATGGAAGGTATGTCAGGGCAAGAGGCAGAAAGGAGAGGATGCAATTTCTGTAAGTAGGTAACTGGTTTGGATAGAAACAGCTATGATCCCCCGAACCCACTCCCACAAGAGGCATCTCCCCAGAACAATGAATTCCCCTCCAACAAGAGGATAAGAATGCCTGCCGAGAAGTGGGGCTGGAGGAGTAGGCATCTTGGGTCAGGCTCCACTAAGAATCGGGACTTGCCGAGTTCGGATACGCTGAATGAAAGGGAATGCCGGCTGGGGTAGAAGGCAGCCCCGCTCCCACCGAAACAACGCTTTCTAGCAGGAACATGGAGCTATTTAACGACACCCGGCCACATTTCGAAACAGGCGAGGGCCGGAAGACTGAAAGCAATGTGGCGCCCCATAAACTGCTGAGAGCAGGAGAAACACGGCGACTTTTCAGCAAAGATGGTGAACCGATTTTTATCCTGGAGCACCAGCTGATCCTACTCAGATGGCCACTTCTGGATCCCTCCGAGCAAATACTGCACGTGTCCTGTACAGCAGGTGCCACTCCAAGCGTGATCTGGGCAGACACCCAAACATACATCCCAGCCCACAATGGATAGAAGGCAGAGGGAGAGAAGGGCTTCTCTGACTCAACAGTGGTAAAGGAAACAGATACGAGTCTTGGGGTGCTGGGGTCTGCGCAATCCCATACAAACGTACCACTCTGCAGGACAATTAGCGAGGGGAGAGACAGCTTCACTGTGTTAACAAATATGATTTCGATATATCTTAACTAAATATTAGAGACATTTGTCAAAATCAGATGGGTTTAGAGAATAACCAAAAGAACTGGGACAAAATGCATGAGTACCAAACAACAACTTTGTTGAATAAATACTGTAATAGGTACCTACTGTGTGCAGGGCGCTGTGCTAGGTGCTGGGAATACAGGGGTGACTAGGACAGGCTTTGCTTCAAAGGCAGCAATCGAGCAGTGAAAAGTAACTTGTGAGTCAGAGAAACTGGGGTTGAGAGATTCCGAACAGAGACTTCTTGTATTCTATGCAAAAAAGTCGAGTTCCTGTCTGTCTCGCCCAACTAGACGGTGGCTGCCTCTTTGTGCTACGAACTGCTTGAGGTCAGAAGCTGTCCCTAGGCCACTGCCTGGTACATAGCAGATATTCAGTGAGTGCTGGGTGGGCTGAAAACAAATGAGTAAATGCTACAATAAATATGTGAAGGTCAAAGAAGAAATCACACGGGAAATATTTCGAATGACTGAGAATGAAAATACAATGTATCAGAATTGGTGGGACGCAGCTAAAGAGGTACTTGGAGGGAAATGTGTAAACATATGGCTGATGTCAGATGACCAGTGGTTTTCTGGCCCTTGACCGTGAGGCCTCCAAGTGTAGGAACTGTTTTTGTAAATTTAACTTCATATCCTCAGAGCCTAGAACAGTGCTTGGCACAGAGTAGGTACTTGGGAAATACCCCTTTATGGAATGCAAATGTTCTAGTGTGTTTCCCAGTTGTCACACTCAGTTGTGCTTCTGCATTTGGAGAGCTATTGCTCATCTGTTGTATAAACCCTTCCAGGCCTTTTGTTGTTGTTTGTTGTGTACTCAGCCTTCAATAACAACTGACATGTTAAGCTGAGTCTCAGCCACTGTGTTGGGTCCCTCCCCAGTGTTGATATCATCTCATTTGATCTGTACAACAAGGGGACACTATTATGATTCCCCTAAAACCATAATAGTACTTGCTTGTTGTGCAGATATAGAAACTGATACAGAAACTAAGGCGCAGAGAGGTTAAGTAACTTGTCCCACATCACACAGCTGGGAAGTAGCAGAACCAGGACTTGAAACCAGACAGTGTGAATCCAGAGCTGCTGTTCTCAACCAGTCAATGATGGCCTCCCACTCAGGTCAGGAATAAGCATCAACAGATAGTCCTCCTGGTAAATCGCCCCTCCTCTGTGTTCTCTGAACACCCTGTGACTACTGTTATTACTGCACTGCCACTCCCACAGGGTTGGTGGTCTGCTGCCCTAGGCTCTGAGTTTCTCGTGGCACGGGGCTGGGTCTTATTGTCTGTCTTTGCAGCCCCACCAGAGGCTCAGTGCACAGGCGATGCTCAATTACCGTCTACTCAACTCAGCTGGAGGTGGCGGTGGAGGGGGAACAGCTCTTCTCAAACTGCAGTGTGCATGCACATCACCCAGGGATCTTGTGAAAATGCAGATTCTGACTCAGCAGGTCTGGGCCTGGCGTGAGGTTCTGCATCTCCAACAACGACTACTGCAGCGCTGACGTTGGTGGTCTACAGACCAGGATTGGAGGAGCGGGGGCGGGGAGCGGGGGGAGATGAAAGGGTAGAGTCCAGCGCCAAAGCTGCCTTTGGCTCTTACCGGAAGAAGTTCCTGACTCTGCGATTTCAATTCACTGCTTTTGACCTCAGTTTCCTGATCTATCAAATGGGAACAACTGAACCTACCTTATATTTATCGTGGGGATTAAATCAGATGACTTGAGCGAAAAGGCCAATGCAGATTTGACACCAAACAGGGATGATAGTTCTTCAATCTGAGAAACTCTCTTGACATTTATTTGTTGATTGGTCTTCCTTGTAGGGTTTCTAGAATCTTTCTTACATTGTATTTTGCCTCCTGTCTCTCTCCCTCCCTCTCTCTCTCTCTCCCTCTCCCTCCCTCCCTCCCTCCATCTCTCTCTCTCTCTCTCTCTCTCTCTCTCTCTCTCTCTCTCACACACACACACACACACACACACAGAGAAATAAAGCAGTAATGAACTCCTTTTAAGGTAGCCTATCTTGGGCTGGCTTTATTGCATTATTTCCCTCCCCAATTTGTTGATAATTCTTTCTCCTCATACCGAGGGGGTTAATACCTAAATTCAACAAGGAGTGTGGGATTTTGAAGAGGACCCTGAGATGCCAACCATCGAGATTTCCAAAGCCCAAGGAGGTGATCAGCACTTTTTCTCAGACTAAACAGGGGTGACCCAGATGTCACAAGAGTGTCAGCTGCTCCAAACAAACCAATCTTGTCTAGACCGGTGACAGTCCTGACGGCAAGAGCTGTGAGCCCACCACAAACCACAGAGAAACTCTGGGGGTAGCTGAAAGAAGAAAGGAAAACAGCAGGCCAACCACAGACTTAGCCAACGCAAATTTCTCCTTGGTGACTAGAGGCGTGTGTGTTGGTCTGGGAGCCGAGAGGGCATCCGACAAGTAAAACTAAACAAAAAAATCCTAAAGAGTTCTCTCTGAAAGCTCATTTGGTCTTTTAAACCTAGGCGGAAATGGGCCAGGAAAATCCAAACAGATTAATAAAGACAAGCAGATGAGACTTCATGAAGGCTGTTCTCTCTGACCTGTTCTGCTAATGGATTAATACAAGCCAAGTCCGGAAAAGATAAGCCTTTTAACCTCTTGGGTAGCGATGTTAGAAACACAGTTGAAAACCTTTTTGGAACAGAAAAGAAAATGTAATAATTGTGATCAGAAGAGAACAAGAAATAATCCCAGGCTCTCGTTAGCCCATCATGCTTCCAGGCGTGCGAGGCACCTCACCTCAAGAAGTCTCATGTCCTACACAGGCCAAGTACATTCCCTGGACCTGGGAGTTTGAAGCACAGTGTTGGACCCTGAGGCCAGGATCTTGGTGCTTGGCCACGGACAAGGACACGTATCTGTTCTTGGAGGGGAGATGCAGACACAAAACCCCCAGGCCGCTGTAGGCATCCCCTCCTGCCTGTGAGATTGGGACGAGCGTGTTAAGCTGAAGAACACACCCCCAAGGGTGCCCCCGTCCTAATTCCCAGAACCTACGAACATGATACACACATGGCAAGAGGGACGTCGTACGTGGGACAAACTTGAGAACCTCGAGGTACAGGGATTATCCTGAGCTATTCAGGCGTGTCAATGTAATCACAAGGGTCTATAAGAGGGAGCTAGGAGGGTCGGAGTCAGAGAAGGAGATGTGAAGACAGAAGCAGAGATTGGAGGCATGTGTCCGTGAGCCAAGAAATGCCAGCAGCCGTTAGAACCCGGAAGGTGGAAGGAACGGATCCTTCCCTCAATCCTCCAAATGGAACCGCTCCTCCCGATGCCTTGACTTCAGCTCTGCCAGACTCACGGCAAACTTGTGACCTCCAGAACTGTGAGATGATCAAGTTCTGTTGTTTTAAACCACTTATGTCGGTGGTAATTTGTTACGGCAGCAGTAGGAAATTAATAAGGTTCACGTTCCTGCTCTGCCTCTGCAAATGGCTGTGAGCATGTGGCTTAACCTCCCCGAGTTTCCATTTCCTCAGCCACAGAATGGGGACTTGGTGGAGAGTTCACTGTCCAGACTCAGTGAGGACCCAGGTTAGTGCCTCACTCATCAGCAGGTGCCCTCCACCCACTACCTGTGGTAGATACAGTTTGTAAGAGGCTTAGAAACCAAATTCTCATTGGCTTGGGGTATCACGCAGGGCTCCATCCTTAATGGCAGCAAAGAAAAAAGGAACAGAGAGAGATGAGAATGGCAGAAGAGAGCCTGCCCATTAGGAACAGAGGAGAACACTGCATCCAGCCTGGCTCTTTAGGGACAGTCAATTCACTCTTAGGAATTCACTTCTCAATGAGCTTGGCACCTTCTTATTTCCCTACCCTGCCCTCCTTCAAAATCCCTTGGCATTACATGAAAAGGTACCTGTTCTAACACTTCTTCATGTTTCTTTCCTTAATCAGCACTAAGCATCACGGATGTCCTCATGGAAGAAAGTACTCAGATCAGCCAGGAATGTTCTGTTGGCAACAATAAACAACTTGTACGGTCTTGAATCGAAAGTGGGAATGCAGTGACTGACACAAATAGAAGCAGCTGTCCTAACTCCTAGCTAGGGAGGCAACAAGAACTGGGGACTCAACACACCTACACGGTGGCCCTGGGTTTCGGTTGCACAAGGAGCTTTTTCTGCCTTTTTTGAAAGAGAAAATGCAAGTCTGGGAAGAAGATTCTTTCCCCAAAACTTGAACACAGAATCTTCAAATAATGAGCGACGCACTTAGGGCAACTTAGACGTATCCTCTTTACACCAAACGCCAGTGTCTTCTATACATCATCACCCTTGACCCTCACGATAACCTGGTGAATGTATACGATCGTCTCCATTTCCCAATGGGCTCAGAGAGGTCCATCAATTCACTCAGAATCACACAGCGAGAAGCGACAGGATTTGAACCAAAGACAGACTTCTCAATCGCCAAGCTAAGCGGATAGTACCCAAGGTGGATGCGACCCTGCAAATCTGCAGAGGTGATGCTTGGAATGATGTCGACAAGTCTAAAGACACTGGCATCGCAAATGAAGCACACTTGGGGGAAGCCTGCTTCGGATCTGAGGCAGTGACCGAGCCTACCAAGCTACAGACGAGCAAAGCTGGCTCACGGACCCGACACTAAATCATTTCGATGAGACAGTTATTCCTTCTGTCTTGATCAATCCTTGCGATTGAAAAGAATCTTAGTTTGGTTCGAGTTTATCTTCAATGCCTCTCTGCAAGTTGCTAGTCTCATTTACACAAAGAGAAGACAGGCCTTGGGCTTAGAATCTTCTCTGGTAATAACAGCTACATGGAATTAACAATATTGTTCTATTTTCATGGTATGTAGTTTCATCCTTATCTTTTTCTTTTTTTTTTTTTTGGCAAGTCATACTGATTTTCCCTTTATGATGGTGAGAGAAAATTTCCTTTTAAAACAAAGTTAATGAAACTCTGAATTGATTTAAAGATAAATTTTAGTATTAATTGCATCTTAAGAGTTTGAAACGTTAATTAACTAATAAGAGGGGAACATCGTGAAGGTGGGAGAAGACTGACACAAGTTTGGGAAGGGGCAGCCAGACCGTTCAGCAGAGGGTCGACTACAGCACGGGGCTCTGACGGTCACGAGGTCAGTTATGTTTTCCTTCAGGGAATGGGTGAAGAGCAGACAACAGGCTGGCACAGGAGAGGGCATGGAGAAGGCCTCCAGGGCCGCTGCAGGGGCGAATGTCCGCATCCTTATCCATAGGGTGTGTCTATGCCCGGTGCCGCTTGCCCCTTTGGCTTCAGAGTCACCCTACACACCTCACAATAAGTAATCCAGAGTCACCAAGGCTACCAAATGTATTCTGTCTGACACGGCAGAGAAGCAGGTAGTACATTTTAGAAAGACGTACACTAAAATAAATTTAAATATATATAATACGGCGCTTTGACAGGATTAACCCAACTATTTGTTAAACAGTTCAACCTTAACGATCTGTAGACTTTAACGGTCTCCACAGGCTCATGCAGCTGGGGCTCTGGACGGTCTTTGCCATATTAACACTTCACACTACAAACCGATCAGGGAAGAGGTCCAGAAGCAAGGTCACATGCCAAAGCAAACCTCACTCTAAATGGGCGGGTGGGGGGAGACCCAATATTTAACTCACTTTTCATTCACTTGGAACTAAGTAGTACTGAATGAACAGTCAATAACTTGGACTCTGACTGGGCAGCTAAAGATTATTTTCCCAACTGTATTAGTTATCTATTGCTGTGTAACAAATTATCCCAAAGCTAAGCGGGCTGAAACAATTTTAAGCATTTGTTATCTCATACAGCTTGTGTGGGTCAGAAATGTGGAAGCAGTTCAGCTTGGTGGTTCTGGTTCAGGGTCTCAAATGTAGTTCAGGTTAAGATGACAGCCGGGTCTGCAGTCACCTGAAGGCCTGGCGAGGCTGGAGAACCAGCTTCTAAGATGGCTCATCACATGGCAGTTGGCAGGAGGTCTCAGGTCCTCCCCACTGGGCTGCTTGAGCGTCCTTACAGCACAGCAGCTGGCTTCTCCCAGAGTGAACGATCCCGGAGAGCGTAAGACCAAAGCACCAACGTCTTTCATGGCCTAGCCCCAGAATTCACATACTCCGATTTCTGCAAGATCCTGCTGGCTACAGGTCAGCACTGTTCAGTGTGGGTGAAGACTACCAAGAACTGAGAATGACCTGGGGCTACATTTCTCAGCTTATATTTAATTCCTGGCCCCCACTACCTTAAATCTAGGTAAAGAAGTTGCTGAACTGTGATTTAATGGAAAAATGAATTAACAAACAGGGTGAAACTGAAGGGTGTTAAAAAAAAACAAAACCCTAAAATTTACCCAATTAGTACTGAGTGTCAATGACTAACAAAACTCTCACGGGAAAATTAAAGCTTTCTCCGAACACTAAACATGATCCCTTCCCCCTACTTTTCTCCTGGGTTTGACAGTCTGTTTTGGCTAACGTCCATGGTCTAAGGTAAACTACTGCCTAACTAATCATTTTTTTTTTTTTTTTTAGAATTCCAGGCTGAGTAAACTTCACAGCCTCCTGAATAATCTCTAAGATTCCTATGGAGTTCTGTCCTTTCTCAACTGCCTTCACTCTGCCTCCCAAAGCTGTTCATCTCATTGATTTTTCTTTGTTCCAAATCCACACGAAATAAACTGAGTCTTAAAAGTGAACAGAATTGTTCACAAATGTGACATCTGCTTTGCCACCTGAAGCAATGGGGCCGACTGGAAAGGGAGAAAAAGCACATGTGCTCAACGTCCTTATTTGTCAAGGTCCAGGTTTCCTGGGATCCTCGCCTCTGTTGCACATATTCTCTCCCCCCACTTCCCACTGTCCTTCCCTTCTTCAAACAGAAGGCTGAAGATGGCGTGAGTTTTGAGACTTTTCAAACACAGGAGTTGTGAGTGAAGCCTTCTCTTCTCAGGGGGAATTTGTCATAAAATTTAAAGGTGACCATTTCTGTCAGACCCACGATATGCCAGAAAAGTGTTATTCTTTTCTTTTTTTTTTTTTTTTTTTTTGCAGTACGCGGGCTTCTCACTGCTGTGGCCTCTCCCATTGCGGAGCACAGGCTCCGGACGCGCAGGCTCAGCGGCCATGGCTCACGGGCCCAGCCGCTCCGCGGCACATGGGATCCTCCTGGACCGGGGCACGAACCCGCGCCCCCTGCATCGGCAGGTGGACTCTCAACCACTGTGCCACCAGGGAGGCCCAGAAAAGTGTTATTCTTGGCATGTGTTTTCCTCTTCAATTGGTCCTGAGAACCATCCCATGATGCTGTAGTAATTATCACTATGCCCAGTAGGTAGAGGAGGAAAGACCCAGGGAGCTAAGCCGAGGTCCCAAGGCTATTAAGTGGTGGAGTGGGACGGGAACCCGTCGTGTTTCGGCAATTCTTCCCACGTCCTTGATCAGCGATGACACTGAACACAGTGAGCAGACAGCACTGACCAGTATGAATGGACGCTGGTCCTGTCCCTGGAGCAGGGTTCTGAAGGTTCCCCTTCCCCGACCAAAGCAGGCATTACGCCTTCAGGTAATGAATCACCCAGGAATCCTGGGGGTATGTGGGCACCCGAGGGGCGTGAGGCAGGACTGTCCGTCAAGGAGTGTGGAAGCATCTGATATTCTAATACCAGTAAGTGCACCCTGGTAGATACTGGCCGAAGAACATCCCTGCTCTTTCTATATCATCATGTGGCCGTAACATAAGCAGTATCACAACACCCTCCATCCTGTATAGAAGGACAGGGTTCAAAGGCACAGTGGCAAGTCCTGCTTTACCCAAACCTGGGGTCATGGGCCACCTACCACGTTGTTTATCACCTTCAGCAAATGTCTAAGACTCTCTCCTCAAACTTCTGGGATTAAGTCCTCCAAGGAAAGGCTTCCTTTTTGCTTGTGCATTCTTGGACAGTATAAACAGTGAGTTCTTTCTGGGCAGCACTCATCCCCGGGCACAGCAATATCACCCCAGCAGACAAGGGACACTGCAGGACACAGCAGTTAGTACCCATCGGCTGAGCTAGTACAGCTCCCAGTCAAGATCTACAAGAAGGTGCCTTAGAGGTATTCTCGTCCGCGCTGCCCAACTCAGAGGCCCCAGTCATGAGGGACAAGACCTCTTTTCTCTTCTTCAAAAAAACATAACCAAAACAATGCATTTATTTGCGTCAAGGCTGTGGTCACCCATTAAAATGCCCAGTTTCCAGGTTTTTGGTCATAATTAAAACATTCATAAGTGAAATAAACCAGACAGAGAAAAACAAATGCTGTATAGAATCCCTTATATGTGGCATCTAAAAAGTAAAATTGAACTCACAGAAACGGAAAGTAGAATGGTAGTTGCCAGGGCTTGAGGGGTAGGGGAAATGGGAAGATGTTGGTCAAACGGTACAAACTCTCAGTTATAAGATGAAGAAGTTCTGAAGATTAATGGACAGCATGGAGACTATAGTTAATAATACTGTATTATATACTTGAAATTTGCAAAGAGAGTAGATCTTAAGCTTGCACACGCACACACACACACACACACACACGGTAACGATGTGAGGTGATGGATGTGTGAATTAACTTGATTGTGGTAATCATTTCATAATGTATATATATATATATCAAATCATCACATGGTATACTTTAAATATATACAATTTTACTGGTCAATTATCCCTCAATAAAACTGGGGGGAAAAGAAAGGGCATGCAAGGAAAGTTGCTTTCAAAAAAGAAATTCAAAGCCTGGTTGACACATGAAATGAATTTGAATTAAATAAAAACCATTTATTTGGAGAGAAAAAAACCTTAAGAACATGGCATCCAAGAAGGGTGAAGAAAGAAACCGGTGTGTGCCGTGAGAATGTTGGCTTAGACATTCTGGGCCAGTTTCCTCAAATTACTTATCTAGGAAGTCTTAGAAGACCTAGTCATTCATCCATCCATTCGTTTATTCATTCATTCGTCCATTCAGTAACTATCACAATGGCTACTCAGTAACTTGCAGATTGATCTCAGGCTGTCTGCAATCAGCCTGCATGCCTTCTTCCCTGTAAGGTCATTGAGCTTCATCAGTTGACTTTACAGACCAAGGAAGCACAGATGTTGGGAAGGGAAGTGATGCTCCCAGAGCTTCATCTCCAGCAAACGAACTTAGGAAAGATGGTTTCTCCAGAGGCCAAGTCCTCTAGAGAAGAAGCAGCCACAGAGCAAAAGAGAAATGCCTGGCCAAATACATTTATAATCACGATCTAATAATGCTTCACAACACCCCATGGGATGAGCTTAAAGAAAATTACAAGAGTAATTACAAGTGTTCACATTAGTGATGATTCCATAGTCATCCTCCTTGGCATACCTTTCTTCTTGAGATGGATAAGCTAGACTGCATTAGACAGACTTCTGCCACTTATACGCCACGTGACCTTGGAAAAGTCCCTTCAACTCTATGCTTTTTTACAGTTTTATCATCTGTGAGGAGGAGGATATAATGTAGTAACATTCTACGGTAATCCTGGCTGTGATAAAGACAATTGTGAAGACTCTTCAGAAGTAGGGATGGATGGTCCCCCTGTCCCCAGTTTCCTCCTATTCATTTTCTCTGCATCTGGCTGATGAAATGAGACTCCCTGAAGATTCCTGGAATCACTGCCACTATCCTGGAAGAACCAGCCAACTGAAAGCCCCAGAGTTATCCCCACTGGCATTTAAGCTGGGGTGGGCCGTTGCTCCCAAGCAGCACCAAGGCAAGCTAGGACCAGGACCAATTTGAATCAGGAAGCCTGACCCCTAGAATTGCTGGCCAGCGAGCTGGGCTGTATCACCAGGTCATTTAAATAATTACATGATTCAGTTTATTAGATGCCACTTATGAAGTTACAATAAAGATTAAATAAAATAATGCCCAGAAAGCCCTTAGCACAGAGTAAGTGCTCCAACAAATGTTACCTAAGATGGTTATTATCGTGAGGAAACAGAAGACAAACACGTCTATCTTACAGATTTTTTATCATGATTTAGGAGTGGGTTTAAAATTCTGCTGAGCTTGTTAGCTAAATTATATTAGAAATAAGTCTTGTGTTAATCTGATATTCTCCAACACTTACGTGAAAACTACTAAATAACACCAAGATTCCCGAAAGTCACTCAAGTACTTAAAGGTATATTTTCAATTGTATGTCCAAGTGAATTCCTCAAGAGCAGATGCTATACCAGAGATGTGGGGCTTTTCTTCTATGGATTGAGAGATCGGTCTTTGTTTTAAATAATCAGTCAGAATTGTTGACTTCAAGCGGATTCCGTGCTCCCTCTTCCCCTGCGCCCTGCCCCCTCTCCCTCCTCCTCTGCCTTTGGTTTTAAAGAAAAATGCTAATTTTCTTCAGAGGTAATATGGCAGCCTACTTCCATGTAGGGGGACAGAGATGAGTGTCACTCATTTTCATGTGAGTGACGACCATGCCTGTGGTCTTACTCTAAAACCCGTGGATTAATTTCTTTCTTCCTTCCTTCCACCCTCCTTCCCTCCCTCCCTTTCTTTTCCAATCACAGAAAGTTGGCACGTTGGTAATGAACGGGGCCTATATATTCTTTAACTTTTTGCAGAAATGGGTCCCTTCACTTATAGTTTAATATTACACACTATTTTTACTCTAGGTAAAAAATAAGGCATGCATGACAGATAGAAGAATGTTCTATCTTTAGTCAACTCTATTCTAAGAGCTCGTATCGTTATCTGAGTCTTTCTTTTTTTTTTTTTTTTTTAACAAATAGGGGTCTACCTGATAAATTCTTAGGATTATTCCAGGATAAGGGTTTGTTAGTATGCATCTACACTTCTTTTTATTGGTTAAAGAGAATTTTTTGTTGTAGACTCCCAGGGAACTCAGTTAAATGTTTTGCTTTTTAATTTTCTGGCCGTGCTGCACGGCACGCGGGATCTTAGTTCCCCGACCAGGGATCGAACCCGCATCCCCTTCAGTGGAAGCGCAGAGTCTTAACCACTGGACTCCCAGGGAAGTCCCAAACTCAGTTAAATTTAATGCTGGTAGACAGAAATAATTTATCTTTGTTCTCGGTATATTCATCTCATTTTTTATTCTAGTTTCTGGTATATTGTTTGAAACGTAAAATAAATACGTCTAATTGTCTTTTCCGCATAGAGTACGATTCCCTTGTGAGTCACTTTAAATCTACTTTGGAAGAAAGCGTGGTGTCAATTGTTAGAAACAGAACCGTACTTTTTTGGCTTTTTCTAAGCCAGCTGGCACCCCGTAGTCCTAGCGGGAATTCTCTTTGCAGGTCCCACAACTAGGAGTCCTGGCGACGCCCATTTCCCACAACGCTTAGGGGTTCGAGAACAGCCATGACATTTTGGATTCAGCATTTCAATCCTTCAGGTGAACTGAAGCTCGGATTCAGGATTAAGTGGAGATCACCTACCAGCCAACCTGGACCATGGCTACTCTTCCTCTTTCTGCATAAGGCAGCGCAACTATCCAGAGAGGTACCCTTTCAGAGAGGAATGGCTAATTTTTCTCTTTTCTTTTCTTTTCTTTCTTCCTTGATTTTAAGATGTGGAAAGGACTTTCGGAAATGCTTTCCATACGCTGCCTTATTTTTCTCTCACATTTGGGGCTGTTCACAGTCGCTCTGCAGAAAAGGATTTGACTATAGTGCCAGACTTTTAAAAGGCTCCTTTCTGGTCTTCTGTCTATTTTGAGGACCCTCGAAGTGAAGAAAAGTCAAACTCGGTATTAAATAACCACCCAGGATGTAGCTGTCAGCTTGAGGTGTTAAGAGCAGTGGTTTATAAAAAGCCTGGTTAAATATAGGAAGTACAGTTGCCTTCCAGGTAACCCGAGATTCGAACACCCAATACAACTTTAATGGAGGCAATCTATTTGGCCCATTTTCGCAGATATCTAATATACTACACCTATTTTAAGATCTGTCATTTTTCCTCCTCAGCTATTTCTCAACTTGACCAGAAAATATTTCCTCTAGCCTAATTCATGTTACATGATGATCCATCTGTATATTCCTCACCTCTATTTTTTCCCTACTAAAATAAATGCATTCTTAACTATTATACATACTCCTAACATTAAAAAAAAAAACCCAAATGTTAAGTATTTCATTATGATTTAATATTCTACCACCAGAATCCAAAGTTTGAGCGTTTTTCGGCCTTACTATTTTTTTTTTTAAACTTAAAATGGGAATTTTAATGACTAGCTTGTGTGGCATTTTTAAACATTTGAATGCGTTATAATTTTAACTGTCTTAAAAATCTCATTTTCCCCCTTTCCTCTCTCCAGGGCAGGGGCTTTACCTGCCCTGTTTCCTCATCTGTAAAATGGGGCCACTACCTGTGTTGCAGGTGATTTTAAGGATTTAAAGGTAGTCTACATTTGGGGCCTGGCATAGAGAGAGTGGCTAACGCACAAAGCATTGCTGTTCTGCATTTGCTCACCCACACAGGCAGCCCTTGGTCATGGGGGGCCAGCCCAGCCCAGCTCTGGTCCACCCACCCCACAAAACCTCCACCACACCCAGGCTGTGTGATGGGCAATTAGTAATTTTAGAAGACACTTGGCTAATTTCTCTGATCCCACTACTACAAATAGTTGCAGGTTTTGTCCGGGTTCAAATTTCACGGTGGCCCTACGGGTAGAAAGATGAATTATTTGATTGCAAGGAGAAATAGGAGCCTGTGTGTCAGCCTGCTTTGCAAATCAATTCGCCTCCCCCCAGAGATGCCCATTGCTACTGAAGACATACAGCTTTACAAGGAATGTGGCAGCATTCGTGTTTGCCGTGTCAGAGGGCAAGGTGCACGCAGATGTAATATCACCAAGCGGTGTCATCTGAGCGTGCAAGAAAAATAACTGCAGAGGGCACGCCATGAGCCCGAGGGAACCCTTTTGCCACGGGCCGTGACAGCGCCTCAAATAAGCACCTTACCTAATCTCCCTTGTTGATGCCTATCTGCGCCCAGTGATTTCATGCAGCTGTCATCTGCTCACCAGTTAGGGCATGTTGATCGCGGTTGTAATTAGAGCCTGGGTTTCTGATGCTGCCGAGATGGGGCAAGACCCTAAGGAAACTGGTGGGAGGGCACCTAAAGGTGAAGGTTACAGTCTGCAGGGCGGGTTAAGCGTCGCCTGTTTTGTTTAACTCTGTATCTCCAGGGCTTGACACGGAGGAACACCCAGTACATGCTAGAGATGAAAATGACTGAATGACTGCCCCCAAAGCATTGAGCCCATTCACCACGGGGCAACCGTCATTATTTGCATATAGTCTTTGGGGCTATTTTATAAATATCTGTGATGAGCTGTTCATTCATTCATTCATCAAATATGCACTGAGAGGCCACTCTGCCCGAGGTCTGGTGACTTTTGTATTTCAGGAGTTCAACACAGACACCAGGACACAGAGTATGCTAGATACATGTCAGATACAGGAATGGATGAATTAGATCTGGGGGAGGAATAGCTGAGTCTGTTGTAAAAATGTACTGCATGACAGGCAGGCAGCTCTGCTGTCATCGTCTAGGGCCTGCAGAGCCCATTTGTCCAGGCCGAGTTCAATATGCTCTGGTGCAGATGGCCTCGGGGCTCCCTGGGCCACTGTACACCAGGGCTGCCCTGAAGGAGTGCTACTTCGGCTACAGGGTCTTTGAGAACCCTAGGATGTTCAGGCTCAGAGAGATGCAATAGATCAAGGACAAGCCCCTCCTCTGACAAGTGGGAAACTGAGGCTGAGGGAAGGGCTGCAGTTTTTCCCCGGGTATGGAGCAGACACAGAACTAGGACTGAATGGAGGTTCCTCAAAAAATGAGAGTTGCCAAAGGATCCAGCAATCCCGCTCCTGGGCATATACCCAGACAAAACCATAATTTGAAAAGATACATGCACCCCTATGTTCACAGCAGCACTGTTCACAATAGCCAAGACATGAAAACAACCTAAATACCCACGAACAGATGAATGGATAAAGAAGATGTGGTGTATATCTGCAATGGAATACTACACAGTCATCAAAAAGAACGAAACATTTGCAGCAAATTCGATGGGCCTAGAGATGAGCATACTAAGTGAAGTAAGTCAGACAGAGAAAGACAGATACCATGTGACATCACTTATATGGAGAATCTAAAATATGACACAAATGAACCTATGTATGAAACAGAAAGAGACTTAGGGACATAGAGAACAGACGGGTGGCTGCTGACGGGGAGGGGGCAGGGGGAGGGATGGATTGGGAGTTTGGGATTAGCAGAGGCAAACTAGTATATATATAGGATGGATAACCAACAAGGTCCTACTGCAGAGCACAGGGAACTATATTCAATATCCTGTGATAAACCATAATGGAAAAGAATACGAAAAAGAATATATATGTATATATATATATATATATAACTGAGTCACTTTGCTATACAGCAGAAATTAACACAACATTATAAATCAACTATACTTCAATAAAATTAAAAAAAAAAAAAAACTAGGACTGAGCTCCGGGACGCTGACTATCTATCCCCTGCCTGGCTGTACCCACAGCACCTCCCCTGTACGCTGTGCAAGCTCATGGGCTGACTCAAGAGACAGACAGTAAAGGAGGGAACAAATGCTTCCATATTCAGATAGTTCTAAGTGCTCAGAAGAAAAGAGACAGAGTGGATAGGGAGGGCAGGGTTTGAATCCGACTCCATCCCTTACTAACCAGGTGGCTCAAACATCTTGCTAAGCCTCTCTGAGCCTCAACACCTCATTTATACAAGAGGGAGGCTAATTATAGTATCTGTATCACAGGGCTGTTACGAGACGCTAAGAACACAGTCTGGCATATAACGGAGCATTTAATAAATAATGAAATGATGATTATTGCTATTGTTTTTATTTAGATAGGGTGGTCAGTGCAGGCCTCTGAGGAAGCGATCATTGAATTGAGTCAGAAAGATGAGAAAGAGCCAGCCACGGCAAAAGGAGGCACATGTGCAAAGGCCCTGAGGCAGGTATAGGCTCTGTACCTCTGAGGAACAGAAAGAAGACCAGAGTGGCTGGAGGGCACTCAGCAAGACTGTGCATGATGTGAAATAAAGTCTGTGAGGCAGGCAGGATTCCAGCCCCGAAGGATGAGCAAACGCTGGTAGAGAGTGTGGATATTTATTCTAAGTGGAACTTGAAGCCACTGGGAGGGTACATGTAAGTCAGCTACTGGCACGATATTGCTGCCTAACAAGCAACCCTGAAACCTCACAAGAACAAACGTTTCTTGTTCTCACTCGCTGGAATACGGGTTGGCTGGAGGTTGCCTAATATTGACTGGGCTGAACTCGGCTCCAAGTGGAAAGTCAGGTTCAGGTGCACTTTACGTGTCTCGTCCTGAGGCTCCAGCTGCAGAGGCCCTGGCTCTGAGAAAAGCGCGAGGGGGCAAACCCGGTCGTGCACATTTCCAGACTCTGCTCACATCATATTGGCTAAGATTCCACGGGCAAAAGAAAGTCACATGACCTGCTCCAGGAGCGAGGAAGTTCACCCATCATGAGGCCGTGGCAAGGCCGGTCAGATCCAGGAATCCCCTGCTTTCTGAAAGTTCGCTTTACACCACTTTGCTTTTACAAAGGACCTATATTAGTACCTGTTTTCTCTCACTGAAAGAACTCCCCGAAGGATTTTCACTTTTACACCAAAAAAAAAAACGATGAAGAGCAAAATTCTTGCTCAGGGTTCGCTCTGCAGAGAAGCTCCTTCCCCGGGGACCGCACCCAGCATCAAGCCGCGGTGGCTCTGAACTGCGTCTGCGAGCATCTCTGCTTTACGTGCACGGGTTGCGTGCATCTGTTAGCAAGATGTGTCCTAAGGTACTGGTTTCTTAGCTTTATGCCATCTCAGCTTACGAAAGCCTTCCTAGGAAGCTCTACTTCGGGGTAGCGGGGGAACCTGTGTGGTATTTCTACTGTGGAGTGTGACAGGGCGAAAGAGGTCATGTTATCCACGGTCCACGGGAAACGGGTGCACGTTCCCAGGGCATCCGGAAGACCCAGGAGGGTCAGAGCTCAGCGGAGCTGCGACCATCACCGCATGCACCACCCCATCCCCTGGCCTGTCAGCCCCAGTCTCACATTCTGCCCCATTCTGGATCAAACGAGGTCAGCTTTCTGCTGGACCTGCCTTTGAAGAGGAACCAAACCACCCACGGATCATCGAATCGGAAGGGAGGGGTGCCCTTTGACAAGTCACAGGCTGGCTTGTGCCATCTCGGCGCTGGCCTTCTGGCATCGTTTAGCTTTCTCAGAGGCAGCCCTCCTAAGCTCCGCTTGGGAGAGGAGACACGTTGTGGGCCTGCCCGGTAGCCTCCGCAGCCTTGGCACAAGGTTCGGCCTCACGGTGGCTCAAGTCAGGGCTGGGAAGGAGCAGGGACCCTTTGTTTTCCTCGGCAGGGTTCTGTAACCCGCACAGTCCTCGCTGGGGTGCGATACAATGTGCTTTCCCGAACTGGATGACCGAAGTCGTCCGTTGTATTTTACCTGTGATCTCGCCCCCCTACCCACCCTCAGCTCTGCTCTTGGAACTATGTGGGGGGGGGGGAAGGAGGAGGGGAAATATATGAGGAGGGTGTGGCAGTGAGGGGCTGGGTGTCTATGAAAGTTTATGTGCTAAAAAACAGCTGTAAAGCGTTTAATGTTTCAATGAACGTTTTATGTTTACAATAAAAAATCCTCCAGCCGAGAAGGCCTTTAAAATGTTACATTTCCTAGCAGATCCAAGAAAAAGAGGCAAAGGGAGAAGATTCCCACCAACCCCTCTGTGGGGAGGAACCCCCAAACAGGAACATTTAAAGGAGGTCCCCCCCAATATCATGCATTTGCATACCTGGCTCAGTTGTGAGTGAGCAGGGACTAAAGGCCAGGATACACAAGCATGAAAAGTACGCTCATTTTTCTCAAAGCCAAGTACCCATGGCGAGAAGCCTTGGAAACTCAGGCTCTGGAAGGGGGTGGCGGAGGGACTGGGGGCGGTGGCGGGGAGGCGGGGGAGATACCCAGCTCAGCCAAAGCTGGCTAAGAAATCTGGCTGTAATCAGTCAGTCCACTGACAGGAACTGATCAAGCGCCATTAGGCTGAGTTCTTCCAGGAAAGAGCCTGGCTCAAAGGACTCTGGCTTTGATACAGAGACACAGGTTCAAGTCTAAATCCCGCTCTGAACTGGCTCAGTCTCCTAAGGTAAGTTCTTTATCCTCTCGGGACCCTAGTTTCTTGATCAATAAAATTCAAGTGGAGGGCTTCCCTGGTGGCGCAGTGGGTGAGAGTCCGCCTGCCGATGCAGGGGACACGGGTTCGTGCCCCGGTCTGGGAAGATCCCACATGCCGCGGAGCGGCTGGGCTCGTGAGCCATGGCCGCTGAGCCTGCGCGTCCGGAGCCTGTGCTCTGCAACGGAATGCGTCAATAGCGTACTCGGAGTAAGTCGGGAGCAGGCAGGCGCTGGGAAGCCAGCGTTGGGAGGGACTCGGATCACGGCAGGCTGTGAGCATTGGGGGGAGGACTTAAGTCTGGATGTTGGAGGAAACTGGGGGCTTGTTACAGCTTTGCGGAAAACGTCAGCTTTGTTCTTCTTTGCTTAACCGATGACTTCAGTCAAATGGGCTTTCAGGTCAAGAAGCCCATTTTGCTTTTTATCTCCTTAGCAATTCCTATTTTCCACTTTGCCTTCCGGTACTAGAAATACAGTGTAGCCCACAGCCCCTCCCTAATCTGGTCCCTTCTTGCCTCTCCTGCATACAAGGCTCGTGCAGCTACTCCAACAAATAGATAAAAACCAAAAATCCTGTGCAGCTTCTCAGACACACCCTGCAGTTTTGAGCCTATGAGCTTTAGAAGTCCTATTTCCTTCTGCTTGTTATGCCCTTCCCCACATCTCTTCTTCTTTCAGCAAACTCCTACTCAGGCCTCAAAGCCCACGTGGAGAACCACCTTCTCATCTGGGTCAAATGCCCCAGGCACAGCGCTCTGAAAGCACGCACTGCTTTCCTGTGCCCCGATGCCCATCGCACTGCCTTAAAAACGCTGATTACTGTTCTGATTTCTCTTCTCAACAATGTTTCTTGGGGGTAGCTAACTGAGTCTTAACCATCTTGGCACCCCCTGTGTGTAGTTCCAGGCACGAAGTGGACTAGATCCCCAGGAAGAATTTGCTGGTGAATGAAGAAATGAATGGTGGAAAACACCGCTTCCTTTCTATGATGACAGGAGACGGCACTGCTGGCCTCCAAGGGACAAACAGGGCCACTGTTCCCCTTCTCAACTCATGACTGTCACTTAACCCCCAGAGAGAGGAGACACCCTTTGCTCTCCTGGACAGGAAGAGTGGCTCTCCTCTGCTAGCGTTCGCCTCGCCCTGGGAACAGACAAGAACCAGGGGCTGACTTGCCACGCCACTTAACAAGGAAGCCATTCAGACCTCTGCCACGCTGAGAGAAAGATGCTTAAGCACCTCCTCCCAGGAGAAAGGTGGGCGTTTCCTTCAGGGGCTGGACCAGTTCACTTTCTGTTCAGGCACAGCTGCGGGCTGTGCATGCTGGGGTATCATGCTTGGGAGACACTAACGAGGTCCCTTCTGTTCTCCCAGAAGACAGGGCCCTGTCCTGCCTTTCTCTGGACGCCCAAGAAGTGGTCACTGACTAATTGCATGCCACTGCCCTGGCTCTTACCATGAACCATGACAGTCACGGCGGTGGGTGTTGACTGGACAATTTCCAACGAATGCCCGCAAAGTTTCGCAAGCACGCCAGCTACCCAAGAGGTGAAGGGTGGAAACTCACACAGTAAACCAAAGTGAAAACAAAACTGTGTCGCCGAACCCCATGTGAACTGAAACCACAGGGCTGAGCGCTCTGACTCCCGAGACACACAAACAGCTTCCCCCCCGCATGAGTCACCGGTGTGGCCAGGATGATGTGAGAGGGAGAAGGCCCAATTCGAGGGAAGGTTTCTCAGTGTTCTGGGGACCCTCTGTGCTTTCCGTTCCCTCAGAGTAGAAGGAAAGAGAACCTTCATACAACACTGACTGCACCCCTTAGGGTCTGGTCAATGTTGGAGATACAAACATCCAGTGGGTTTTCAGAATAATACCGTCTAGAAACGAACTAAATAATACGAACTATCATCTCCAGATCCATACGACAACAGAGCACCCAGGGTGTTTACACAACTAGACCAGCCAGAGCTGGAATGTGCATTCTTTCCTTCTGCCACAGTTCACCAGACGTCACACCGGAAACCCGGACTGGCCAAGGGGGTGGGAGTTTTTCCTGCTCTCCTAGCGGTCTCCAAACTGCTTTGATCAGGCACCACTACCAGTAAAATTAAATCCTGGACATGCCCCCCAAGAGCTGTACACTTACATATCCATAAATGAGCTATATACCTCTAGGTGGAATATTACAACACATTCAAAGAAATGGGAATTGAAATGGGATGAGATGAAAGATAAACAGAAGCTACAATGTTTTCTTCCCATAGCCTACCGAGTGCAGGGGTCACAGGGTGGCCAGATCAAAAAATACAGGTAGCCCAGTTAAGTGTGGAAGGAAGTTTTGCTAAAACATTATTTCTTGTTGCTCTGAGATTCAAATTTGAAAGAGCTTCCTGTATTTTTATTTGTTAAATCTGGCAACCCTAAGGGGTCAGCAATTGTACTCTACGAAAAGGCCACAGTAAGTCGTCTAGGCTTTGTGGGACAACTACTCAGTTCTCCGGTGTAGTGTGAACACAGCCCCAGACAACTACTAAACAGAGGGTGTGGCTGTGTTTCAATAAAACTTTATTTATAAAAACCAGACTTGGTGGTGGGCTGCCGTTGGCTGATGGCTGCCTAGTGGATCATCACGGGCACGTGCCACTCAGGAGAGCCCTGATCTATGGAAGAGAAGAGCCTGTATCTGCACAGTTCTCCAATGACATGACACAGAAGACAAACCCTTGTCCTGTTTTCTCTGGGGGCTTGGGGTGGGGTCAGGTGTGCTGGCAGAGGATGGGAATGACAACCCCTGTGTAGCAGAGAGGGGTACAGGAGTAAAAGCAGGAGCCTGTCGGAGCCTCATACATACGTGTGCACACACACACGAGCACACACACGAGCACACACTCACATGCAAGTGCACACATGCACGTACACTGAGAAACTGCTCCACCAGGTCCCACGCTGGTGGACCTGCATTCAGTGCATCAAATTAAATGCTTCTCCTGCCCCAATTACTAGCGATTCAATCGGCCAACTGGCAGCCGTAACAACGCATTAGCCTTTTTGCCAAATCAATTCCAAGTCCCCTTCCAGCACTAAGAGGCATTAACTGGAACCCCGTGCCCGGGAGGAGGGGCACCCTCTGCTACACTTCGTGTCCCGCTCTGCACCTGGACCTCTGAATCCCCTCCTCAACGGTGGCCTTCTAATCTGTCCTGCGGCTGTCTCCCCCCACCTGCACCCCGCGGGGGCATAAAAGTCCGAGCTCGCGGTGACTGCCGACCATCAGTGCCAGTACTATCTTCACAAATCATGTCAGCACTGGCTCTGCGCCAGAGGAAGCTGCAGGACTCAACGTTCCGCAGTCCCCGTGATGGGTAATTTCACACAGAAACACACGGGCACGGGGGACAGGCTGAGTCAGGTCAGCATTGCAGACATGCCCTGAAACCCAGCCCTTCCTGAATCCTTCTTTCAGCTTCAGGCTGGGGGTGCTGGGGCTCCTTTCTGAGAAATGGGGTTCTCAGAAGACCAATCTGATTTCCAGCTCAGAAGCACCGGGTGGAACAGAGGGCTGAGGCAGACGGTGGCTGTGCCTGGGGTCAGCCGAACAGAGGCCAGGGGCGGAGGGGCCCCAGAGGGAGTCACTTAGGTGGTAGAAGGTGGGGACAGTTGGGGCGGACCTTAGTGCTTGGCTCCTGAAGCAACGTCTCCTTTGGGGAGACAATGGGAGTGAGCTGTCTAACTATACCGAGGGGGCGTGTGTGTGCGCGTGTGTGTAACAAGGAATGTACGGTTTTCCTGTTTTGTCTGACCCCAGTTATTCAATAACACAGCCCACTTCTTCATGTGTAGTCAGGGGTCTCTCCACACCCGTCCCAGCTCAGTCCTTGGTGTGAGGCCTATTGTGCTCTGACTGTAACACCCTCCCAGAGGTTGGGGGAACCTTAGAATTCTGGAGATGGGGAGTTCGCTTTCTGAAAGCATACAGCACTCAGCAGGCTCCTCGATAATTACTGCCGAAACGAGGTCCTAATGGTCTAAGTGTGGAGAAGTGTACAAACCATTCTCCCTTGAACCATTGCAAGAACGGTCCTCAGGATCACGCATTCATTCAGCAAACACCCCTGGAGTCAGGCACTGGAGCATCCAGAAGAAACTTCATAGCCTCAGCTTTGGGGAGGTCACAGCGCAGCTGGGAAGTCACCCGGGGTTACACAGCTTCCTGGTGACCTGCCTCAAGTTTCCATGACTTTTCAGCCACAAAGAAGAATGCTGGACCCTCTGCTTTACTCCAACAATGGAAAAAGCAGAGTCAACCAGGAAGCCAGGGCTCCTTGCCATTGAACTTGGCCCATCACCTATGCCCACCTGGGGCCAGGACTGAATTGGCAACACAGGATGTGGCCTTTAGGGGGTCCCTGTCATGAGGGCAGAGAAATAGCATGTTCTCCCGGGTACGAAAACATGAAGACGGGACAACGTTTAGGGGGAATTTTCTGTCCATCCTCTACCTCCTGATCATCAGGGTGAGGGCACCGTGGCTCTGTGCTTAGGGGCACGGGCGCCAGGACCAGACAGCCCTGGTCGGAGCCCAGCTGTGGCCTCTGTCCGCACTCACATCTGTCAAATGGGCAGAGTCCCATCTGGCTCACCTACCGCCCATTTCAGGGGGAGAAGCAAGAGTCCATGACAGCAAGGAGGCTTCGAAAACCACGAAGGATAATAAAATATGTGCGGGAGCGTTAGGGACGAGGCAGACGAGCAGCGGTTTGGTGCAAACACGCGCTCGTCCAATACAAGCAAGGAAAGTACAGATACCTTCATATTTTAACACGCCAAGGGTCCCAAAGCAGTGGATGTCTGACTACTTAAAAATCCCGTTTTCTTCATGACATTTCATTGGCTAAATGTAGCCAGATTTTCACTTGTCAATCTCAGAGTCTTACACAGGGAGACTCTTCAGATGACAGGTATAAACACTGATTTTGTGTCTAATTATTATAATAACAAAAAAGCAATCATGACAATGACTCTATCTCAGAGCCTCTATCCCTGGCAACAGCACACGTGATACACAATACGAGGAAGGGGGAAAAGCATCTATTCAACTCCAACAGCTCCTGAAATCTTCGAACGACTTCAACCTCCTCTCCGTCACAACGTTCTGAACATTCACGTGTCGGACACACACCAGGGCTTTCGAATGTCACTTTTACCTAAGAGAACTGTTTTTCAGAAAGACACAGTCAGAACCTGGAACTTTCTGGCAGACGGCAGCTGTCACTTAGGGACCCACCTTGAGCGGCTTAAGGCCACACAACCCGGCCAGGCTCTGACCAGCGAGGTCCCTGTTACAGTAGAACTCAGAATCATGGGAGCACCTTTTTCCTGGGATGGAGGACATAGACTCAGAACAAGAAATTCTGATGAAGGTAAATGACTGACTGGGAGCTCATGGCGTTTGGGAGGCCAGGTGAGGGGAAAGAGTGACTTAGAAACCATCCAGGACGTAACCTAAAGCCTTGCAGGCAGAGAGCCTTGCAGGCTGCAGAGCCTTGCAGCCTCTTCAAATGCACTGCGCACGTCTCTGCAAGATGGAAATCAGGTAAGGAAGGGCCACGGGAGTCAGCAAGGACTAGGTCATCATCTCTGATGCCTTCATGTTTGTACCCTCTCTCTCTTTCTTTTAACATAACCCAATAAAGTTAATTACTTCTACCCACCCCCAGCACTCTGCGAATCTAGTGTCTGCTCTGGAATCTGTTTGATGGGCCTCCGTGATGAAGGCAATAATAAGATGTACAACAGATACTATATCATCCCTTGCTGACGTCCTTGCTCACCTGATGTCCAAGACACCTGGGAAGATGCAGCCCCCACTGCGGGATGGCCTATGACCACCTGATATGGGGGTAACATAGCCTGGCCTGCTGGCCTCAAGGTGGGACAGCTTTTTTTTTTTTTTTAAATTATGTAATTCATTTATTTATCTTTGGCTGCCTCGGGCCTTCGTTGCTGTGTGCGGGCTTCTCACTGCCGTGGCTTCTCTTGGTGCAGAGCACGGGCTCTAGGCGCGCGGGCTTCAACAATTGTGGCACGTGGGCTCTAGAGCGCACGCTCAGTAGTTGTGGCTCACGGGCTCAGTTGGCTCCACGGCATGTGGGATCTTCCCGGACCAGGGCTCGAACCCGTGCCCCCTGCATTGACTGGTGGATTCTTAACCACTGTGACACCAGGGAAGCCCCATGGTGGGACAGCTCTGAGGTACCATTTACACATCAGAGTTCCCTGAGCATCAGGTCGAAGCTAGCTATCACTTGAGGTCACATCTTCTCTTGCCTCCTTTCCCCTTTCCTACCTTGTTTTCCTCACCCATCCCAGGTTTCCCCTGAGAACACTCCCTCAATAAAACAAGGGCAGCCAGATCCCTGTGTCCTGCTCTCCTTCTAGGTGACTCTGTTTGAGACACAGAGTTAAGGGAATCCACCAAGGCCAGAATCTCTTGAGGTAGGTTTTCCAGTCGTCTGGCAGGTAAACTGAGAAGGCCAAGCAATGCAGAGGTCAGAGGAAGACAGCGAGTGTGTACAGGCCTCACGGGGAGACAAGCACGTATTTCGATCCCTGGTCCAGGTGGGGAAGGGGCACTTGCGTGGATTCTGTCCACACAGCAGAGGGCGGGGAGCGTCCGACGATTCACAAGGCCTCAGGGACACCCCCACCGAGAGCAGAGCAGGTGGGAAATCTTGGGCTTCCGTCTCGAACATTCTGTGACGTTGGAGACCCCCGGTGCCATTGTGGAAATGGACCAGGACGTGGGCCAGGTGCTACGGTGGCTGAGGAAGGCATGGCGACTCCAGGAGAACAGGAAGGTGCTGAGAGCAAGGAACCCGTCTGCTCTCTCCTCGGGGACAGGGCGGGCCTGTGCCTGCGGACACCGAAAGGGGGTCAGGGAATGAGGGCTCTGAACGCCTGTAAGGCTGAGCGTCAAACGAGAACGTTTACAGTTCACATCTGAATCATGCCTGGATGTCAAAGCACCTCAAAACAGAATCTGGCCTACGTATTAATCAGCGTTCTCCAGAGAGACAGAATCAATAGGATATACGTGTGCGGTGATTCGGTAATTTATTAATTAATGATAAGCAATAGGCCTATGTGATTATGGAAGCGGAGAAGTCCCGAGGTCTTCAGCTGGCAAGCTGGAGGCCCAGGAGAGCCGACTGTCTACGTTCCAGTCGGAAAACTGGCAGGCTTGCTCAAGAAGAGCTGATGTTTCAGCTTGAGTCTAGAGGCAGGAAAAAGACCGAGGCACTCAGGCAGGAGGAGCTCCCCCTTGCCCGTGAGAGGGTCAGCCTTCTGTATTGGTTGAGGCCCACCCACGTTAGGGAAGACAATCTGATTTATTCAGTCTGCAGGTGCAAATGTCATGCGCATCCAAAACACAGTTTAACCAAGTATCTGCACACCCAGTGCTCAGTCAGGCTGATATATAAAATTAATCATCGCAGCCCTAGTTACATATAAACCAGCTCTGTCCTCCAGCTGCACGAGATTAAGGGCCTGACATATTTCCCAAGTAGGTATGGAGAGAGCTCCAGCCACTAGAAATGAGAGCCAACAGCCCTTTAAGAATCATGAACACAACAAATATTTATGAAGTTCTGATTAAGAGGATTATGGAAAGCTGCTATGGGCAAAACTGACATGCAAATATTACAGGTAAAGTCAAGACTTCTGAGGCTATACTCCTGAGACATACGTGGAGGGGAAACAAATTCCCTTTTCAATTCTCGTACAATCCTGTGCTTATCAGGAAAAACAACAAGGGTCTGGTGCTGATGCTTCCTTTCAACACCAAACACTCCAATTTCAGACTCACGGGCAACTGTACGTGTCTAACTAGAATTTAAAACCACTGTTGGGCGTTCAGTAATTTTTAATGAACATCTTGTATGTATGATAAATGATACTGGTCTTCCATTTATATTAGTGATATAAAGCTTTCCTTATAAATAGCTGTAATTATGAATCTACGTATATACAAAGGTAAATTAAAAACAAGTGATATAACAGAAAAGCAAACAGGACAAAAGTTGTGAAGGTGGTATAAAAGTGAAGTTTGGGAAACACTGTTTCACATTATCAAAAATGTGAAAAACCACAAAAAAGGAAGGTGGCCGTAAACAAACAGGTCTCGAAAAACTCTAGCGAGAGAAGATGAGGCGACAGCCAACAGCCATCCACTCAGCGTCAGCGATGACACAGAATGACTGTCACGTCTTTATTCTTGTGCAAACACCATGCTCGTTCTCAGGAAAGGAGGAACTCAGAGCTAACGGAGATAATTCCTGAGCCCTTCCTGAGAATTACAGCAACAATCACTCCCACCTGCCATGGGTCCAAAAGCCACGGGAAAACAGGCCAGGTCAGGGATATCTCAATGAATTTCCATGAACTTACTTCTATTTTATTTAACTTAACTAAAGGACTGAGCCAAGTTTCCTTAAACTCAGATATGCCCACAGATGGTTAGTTAAGTATAAAGGTTTAATTTCTGATTTAAAAAAATTAGCCAAGGATATTGATTAGAACATATTCCAGGTAGATGTTATCTGTGCATCAAACTATCTCGAAACGTAGAGGTGTAAGACAACCACTTCTTCTGTTCGTGGATTCTGTGAGTCTGGAATTTGCAGAGGGCGCCAGGGTGACAGCGGGTGTCTGTTTCACAACGCTGGGAAGCTGGAGTCATCTGCAGGCTCACTGGTTCGCTTTGGGTCTGATGGTTGACGCAGGCTCAGTTCCTATCCACGGAGGCCTCTCTACGTGGTGTCTCCACGTGAGCCAGAATGAGCTTCCTCACAGCATTGTGGCCAGGTTCCAAGATGAAGCATCCCATGAGTGAGACAGGAACAGATGGAAGCTGTATCATCTTTTATGACCTGACTTCAGAAGTCCTACAATGTCCCCTGTACCACATTCTAATTAGTTCGCAGCAACTCAGTAAGGGCGGCCCCATTCTAGGATGGACTTAGACTCTTTTGCTGAGACAATGCCGAAGACTTTGCAGGCAAGTGTCAAAACCACGACAGAAAGGATTAACAGCAGAGGAACACTACACACCCTGCATCCTGCCCTCATCTCCCCGTCTTACAGTCTCCCCACTCCATAACCATCATGATGACCATGAAAACCGTCCACATTATCACCCAAACGCCAAGTTCTAGTGCTTCATGCTGCCTCTTCTTAACTTCAAGGTAATGACTTTCACAACTGAAAAAGTCCAAGGAAACGAGGAAGGAAAGAAGGTGAGAAAGGGACGGGTGAGAATGGGATGAGAAAAAGAAGGAATTAACAAAGAGAAAAAAGGCAGAAAGAAGCTTACATTCCTTTCCTTTGTCACAAGCCTACACTGAAACACTGCGATGCTCAAAGAAACCAATGCCAAAAGATCTCCCGAGGAGACAGTGTAAGTATGTACCTTTGAAGTCACGCATTCTACGAAAGGGTTTGGAACTCACTGAGCCGTCCCTTAAAAAGTAGAGCAAAAAATCGGCACCTTAATGTGGGTGTGCTTCTCGGTTCCAAGTTCTAACCTCAGCTCTAACCTTGGACGTGTCACGCTGCTGTGTCAAATACCAGCCCTATCTCTAAGGAACACAGGCAATTAAACATTGACCGAGGTGTGAGCCACCTGTGAGCACTCCTGAGTCTTCCACAGCCCAGTCAAAACAGATTCATTTCAAAGCAAACACAAAAAAACCAACCAACACAACAAGCAACTTCCTACAAATGATACCAACTAATTTCGACATTATCTTAATACCAAACATAACGTGTTGGATGCTACAGTGACACCAGCGTCAACTGCCCTGCCGTTGATTTGATACTGAAAGTTGGGTGACTTTGTTAATGATGATAATCTGTTATTCCGAAGGAAACAGAGTGACTGGAATTTTAAAATCATTGCCCAGTTTCTACCACCTCCTGTGGCTACTGAGTTCCCAGGATTCTTGGATTCCTGGTGGTTCCCTAATGGAATAGACACCCCACATCTCATACGATAAGCCAAAAGAGAAAGTAATTCATGGGTTTGTTTTTTTCCCCCCCTAAGTGATTTATTTCTCCTGGACTTGTGTGAATGAGTCCTAAGCAATAAGGCCATCTCCTTGAAGAAGCCTTCCCTAAACACTCAGCCTCCTTGTTAATTCATTGGTTTGTTTGTTCCTTCATGTTTTATCCATCAAACCTGGATGAATTTGGGTAGTGCATGAAATATTGGGACTCAGAGACTGATGAATGGTGGTGCTGCATATTATGGGGTGAACTGTGTCACTCCAAAAGATACGACTGGGATTTCTCTGGTGGCTCAGTGGTTAAGAATCCGCCTGCCAATGCAGGGGACACAGGTTCGAGCCCTGGTCCGGGAAGATCCCACATGCCGCAGAGCAACTAAGCCTGTGCGCCACAACTACTAAGCCTGCGCTCTAGAGCCCACGTGCCACAACTACTGAAGCCTGCGTGCCTAGAGCCCGCGCTCCACGACAGGAGAAGCCGCTGCAGAGAAGCCTGCGCACTGCACGAAGAACAGCCCCCGCTCGCCGCAACTAGAGAAAGCCCGCGCGCAGCAACAAAGACCCCACGCAGCCAAAAATTAATTAACTAAAAAAAAAAAAAGATACGATGAAATCCTGGACCCAAGTGCCTGCGAATGTGACCTTATTTGGAAATAAGGTCTTTGCAGATGATTGAGTTAAGAGTAGAATGAGCCCTAATTCACTGACTGGTGGGTGTCCTTATGGGGAGAGAAGAGACAGACACACAAGGCGAAGGGGATGTGAGGATGGAGGCAGAAGCTGGTGTGATGCACCTACGCGTCAAGCAACACCAAGGGCTGCCAGCAATGCCAGCAGCAATACCTTTCCTAAAGGAAGGGCATGGAACAGATTCTCCCCTAGAGCCTTCTGAGGGACCAGGGCCCTGCTGACACCTTCATCTGGGACTTCTAGCCTCCAGACCTGTGAGAGAATGGATGTCTGTTGTTCTAAGCTGCCCAGTTTGTGGTACTTTGTTACAACAGCCCTGGGAAACCAAGATGCCACATGAATGCGACCAGCACCTGTAAAACACCTACTAGGCGTCAGGGGCTCCTTACAAGGCGCTCAGCCT
The DNA here is from genome assembly GCF_937001465.1 of Orcinus orca. Taxonomy (NCBI): domain Eukaryota; kingdom Metazoa; phylum Chordata; class Mammalia; order Artiodactyla; family Delphinidae; genus Orcinus; species Orcinus orca. Next base: position 9,357,408 of record NC_064578.1, read on the forward strand.
CCCGAAATGCAAACGGAAACAAATAAAACACACTGTTATCCTTGAGAAACTCTTAAGGGAAAGAAGTGAGGAAGAGATATATCTGGAAAACTCCACATATACATAAAACCTCATCAAATCATGCTCACTGCTCCCCAGAAAATGTCTCCTGGAGGGTGCAGGAAATGGTCGTGCGGTACTTATGCAGAGCTTACAGAATGCAGTTTTCAGTCCCAAGGGCAATGAGATGATTTTGATGTAAGCCGAGAGGGAAGTGCATGGAAATGCTTTCCCAGCTCTGGGGATTTCTGTCATTTCACCAGGGGGCTTCACACGAGGGGGTTTGCTTCTCCAAATTCCCCAAGCCAAGGGGCACTGACCAGCCTGACTGTATGAAGTAAGGATCTGCCAATAACTCTGATAGTTGATTACAGAGATGGTCCTCATTGTGGGTACAATATGCTAAAAACTGTGCGCCTGGACTGCTTCTGGAAGAAGGACACGAATGAACGAATGGACGGTTCTTCTTATGAGTTGCCGCTAAAAGTTATGTCAATGAGAACTCTCATTTTCACAGAACACGGTGGAAAATCAACCTGCAAGGTACTGTAGAGATAATACAATCCAACTACTTTATCACCAGGGACTTTGTTCATTCCGGGCACCCAGAGCCCCTGGAAGAGGGTCCCATCTGTGACAGGCACTCCCTAAAGATTTAATTATAGATGATACATGAAGGGCTGAGATCCAGAACAGGGGGATGAGGCGAAGCCTGCTTAGATCCTCACTAAATGCACTTCTCTCTTCTTCTGGGACATCCTTAATTCTTGCCAGCGAAATGAGGGTGGACGTGAGGGACGATGCTTCCAGGCCCGGCCCAGTAACATCCCATGTGGTTGATGCTTCCTCTCTCTGCTCTTCTGCTGGGTGTGGACGAGAGTGTGCCATGGAGGCCATCGGGGGATGGATGGTGAAGGCCCTGGATGGATAAAGCCTAGGTCCCTGAATGACCCACAAGAGACTATGACCAGAGCTATAAATAAATCCTTATGATATTAAGAATTAAGCGTTCAATCACTGAAATTTTAGGGTTATCTGTTACATCAACTAGTTTAGTCTGATTTCAAGGAATGGAGAGCAAGGTCCCTTTTTGACCTTAGCAGAGATGGGAAAGCAGTGAGCAACTGTCAGGAGTGACCCCAGAAGGGGCTCCCATGGCCAGATCAGCAGCAAGGCTGTTGACGTTATACAGCAGCTCTCGGGATCTGTGAGAGGTGGGTAAGAGAAGGTGGGGGAGAAGCGTGACAGAACAAGAGGAAGCTGGAAGGAGAGACATGAGCAGGTAAGAACAAGGCGCAAGACGTATTTTGTGGCTTATGTTCATTTATAATCACAGCCCGGAGCAATCGGGCATCGTGCAGTCGCCCTTACCTCTGCTGCCTCAGTCCTCATGGAGGGAAACTTTTAATAGCAAAGGCCACCGTGACAGACAGTGACTCCAAAAGCAAGAAACTATGCTATATGGCGCTGGGACGCCTCAAAAGCTCCCTAGGTGATCCTAATATCTTACCAGAGTTGGGTACCACTGCTGGAGAGTGAACTTGAAACATAAATCAGAAAGTAGATGCTCCGTAGCTACTGAGACAGCTTGGCCATCCTGGGAGGATGCCCCGTTCTCCACTTCTGTTGGCCAACAGGGAAGCGGCCTACCTGCATGGCTTTTACCTTTACTTTTCCTCACTCTCCTCTAGTCCTTACAAATGTTTTCTGGTTTAATCCAGGTGCACACAATTCTCAGATTCCTTGTATCATTTTCTATGCCTTTGTTTATTAAAAAAACCCAAAAAACAGAAAAACCCCAGCAAACTATAGTTCCTTTAAATCTTGCTCCAGTTTTGTCTCTCTTCTACTCCTGTAGTCTGTCCACCACACTAACCAGCTGGTGAGCCCTCACAGCCATCTGACGTACGACAAAGCTGTTGGAGAGATAGAATGACTGCTGGCGTTGTTCACAGTACTCCGTGAAATAAAATACGGTGGAAACCACGAAGCTGCCACTATTTATAGGGTGCTTCCTACATGCCAGGAACGGTGACAACTGATGTCTATTTCATAGTCACTTTCAGATGTTATCGTGATCATTTAATCCTCAAACATCTCCATGATTTAGATACTGTTATCATCTCCATTTTATAGATGAGGAAACTGAGCCTAAGAGGGTTGAGTAAAACTGTCCAAAGTCAGGTCATGCAACTGGGTGACAGAGCTGGAATGACACCCCAAGTCCATATGACCCTGGAGCCAGTGACTGTAACCACTACCAGAGGCCGTGGTCATTGGTCTCTTCCACTGGACAGACAGGGAGCATGCCCTGTGCTAGCTGTTTCCTCAATCTCTTTTGCCTGTCTCGACAGGTAGATGCTGAACCAATAAATGAATCAATGAATCATCCTAGTTTTACCCTTCATGGGATTAGGGAATGCATGACCGTGATCTTAAGGCATGTGAAGGAAGATATGATATTAGTGAAAACTGCAGCTTCTTAATTTTAAAAAAAAAGCACTAATAATATACAAAATGCCACCCTCAATGAAAAAAATGGCTGGATTCTAATTTATTTAATACTTTAAATAAACATCTCCTTAATGGGCAATAAGCATCTGTCCAGCCACATGTGTATAGATGGGTTTCCTGGCATTGTCACGATATCGAATATTCCAGCTTCTGTATATATGTTTGTTTTTGCTCTACATGCCTATTCGCTGGGATAGAAAGCAGGGCCCATTTATTTGTAGGAAAGAAGAATGGAAAATCTATAGAGCACTAGTTACATGATCAGCACTGTGTACAACTTGCCTCATCAATCCCCAGAGCCCCCCCGTGAGGATGCTCTCCGTCACCCAATATCTCAGAAAAGGCTCACGGAGGTTAAAGTCACAGTCAGTAAGTAGTGGGATGAGGTTTTGAACGCAGGTGTCTCAGATTTCAAAGCACGTATCCTTTCTTTATACAGGATATTTTTTCTAAAATGAGTGGTTCAAGGCTGCCCTGAACTTAACACTTATGACTACTAAAGAAGAAAAAATACCCTGACCTCTGGCCTTAAACATCGTCATACAATAATAACAAGAATAAATGTTATCACCACACATATTTTTTCAAAAGGACCTAGGAATTAACAAGTAAATGGGAACAATATTTGATGTATTTAAAACTTGAAGGGGAAAAGGGGCACTGGGATATTGGAAGAAAAAAAATTCATTCTTTTTTTTTTTTGCGGCACGCGGGCCTCTCACTGTTGTGGCCTCTCCCGTTGCGGAGCACAGGCTCCGGACGCGCCGGCTCAGCGGCCACGGCTCACGGGCCCAGCCGCTCCGCGGCACGTGGGATCTTCCCGGACCGGGGCACGAACCCGTGTCCCCTGCATCGGCAGGCGGACTCTCAACCACTGCGCCACCAGGGAAGCCCCATTCTTTTCATTATGGAAAAATGCTTTGTTTCTTTCTTCAGATAGACATGGGGCACATAGGTTAAGGATACTGTAGAAAGGATGATGGGCTGTAAGGAATTTATGACACTCGCCCATCGTGAGACACAAACCATATGGTACCCAAATCAAGAACCACAGCATACGGAGATGCGAGGCTGAGAGATTTATATAAACCACATCTACAAGGGATCACGGACGAACTACCTCCAACACGTGGGCTAACAAAAGGCAGGAGCTGGCAACAGCAAATCCAAAAACTGAAAGGGAGACCCCCCTGGCACAGCCTCGTCAGCGGTCCCGACGGCTTTTCTGCCGCTGAAGATGAGCTCTGGGTTTCGTTCTGAGAGGGGGTGGACGGTGGAGGGGACGTACTTGTCTTTTGGTCGGGACCAAATGAGTTTTAAACGCAGCTTTGTGGCCCCTGTTTAAACAGCTGTTTATTCTCTCCCCCAGAAATTACCTAACGTGCTTTTGGAGGCAGCCACTTGGAGGCTGCCTGTCTAACAGACTTGGGGAATAACCTGAAACCCTGCAAGAGGCCAACAAGTGGAGACCAGTGGAAATTTATAGCGTAACCCAAGCTTATGGAATCATAAACGGCGAGGGTTTTCTTTTATAGAGTCAGAGCCTCACGTTCAATTCCAGGGTCAAGAACATGAAACACTGGCAGGCTTCCTAGGACAAATACAGTGGTCTGAAATCCTCAACAACTGGCTCTGGTTTTCAAAGACACATTATGATATAAGATCCTGAGGTAGAGCGACGGGTTCCCGAGGACTTTTCCAGAAAAATGGTGTCATTTTTAATAAAGGAAAGAAAAGATGGTAAATTTTGGAACATACAGGGAGGTGTAAGTGCTTTTTCTGTTCTGTGTGGTTTTGTTTTTAAACCTATACGGCCACTGGCAAGCAAAATTTCTTGAGAGAAAAAAGAAAATAATTTAGAAAGAGCTATATACCTGTCATATACCTGTCATTATTATGAAGATTCTCTGTGTCTCACACGTGCACATAATCTTCAAGTCTATCAGACAAATCACACTGGGCCTGAAGTCTTCCTGGTGGGGTCTAGAAGGAACACATCAATTCTCAAACACTAACAACTTTAAATTAGGACAAGAAGGAATGTTGTTAGTGAGATGGAGAACAGGAGGGAGGCGTTTTCAACTTGCAGAGTAACAATGCGATTAAATTGAGATCCTTGTTTCCTGAACCCAGTCGGTTTACAAAATGTACAGTAATGCTTTTATATGTAAATTATCTAAATTCAAAAAACCTTTCTCTGTAAATTGAATTGAGACAGGCTTAGAGTAGAACACTTTGGTGAAAACGTGCTTAAAATGAATAAAACAGTAAAGCGAAACAAGTATTTTGCAGAAGAATACGGCAAATAAAACGCTAGGTTTTTCTTTCCTTTTTTGTTGTTGTTTATTTGTTTTGTTTTTGATTGATGCCTGTTATGCCCAGAGAAACAGATAAAACTCTCACCTACAGGTTCAGTTTTTCACTTGCAACTGCTTAAAGTCAGGTGATATTTTCCATTAGGGAAATTACAAACATTTCAGATGAGGTAAGTATATATAGAAATATTACGAGCCAGCCTAAGATAGGACAGACTAACCTATCTGAATAAAGATGCCTGTTTCAAAATGCTCTTGCAATGTGCCCAGGGGTCTCTTTCCTTTTTAAAAAATCATATTTAAAATTCTCCGCCCCCCCCCCCCGCCGCCTTTTCTTACTTAACAACACGTGTGTCTCCCGTTTACCAGCATTTCATCTTGGCGCTCCCTTCCTTGGATGGCGGCTGTAACATCTGTAGGCTTTCTCACTGCACATGCAACAATATCCCCAATGAGCCCACGTACACTTTTAAGGCAAGCTTGGTATCTTTTGATTTTCCTTCTCTCCTTGAACTGACACCACCTAATAGATTTAGCAAGCAGTGGTCTCACAAGAATGAATGAGCAGGGAAAGTTAAGCACACTAGCAGTGGGGAGTCTCCCCAGGATAACCCACTGGACGTGATCACTGGCACTGTGTCGATGGCGAGGTGCCAGACACCGCGCTTAACACAGTGAGTGCACTGACTGCTTCCGTGACGATGTGATAGACTAGACAATGAGCTTTGAGGGGAAAGGGATTACCCACAACCAGACAGATGACATGTGATGGGGCTTGGATCTGAAACCAGGTGTAAGGACCACAGTCTTAACCAATCCCCTTAGTTCTGTTGGACAGGAATTCTGCTCATCCATTTACGCCCTCAACACTACTGCTTTCTACAGTGCCTGAGGCCTTACACAATTTGTAAAAAATGAATGAATGACGTTTCAGTTCCATTTACTTCGAAGGAACCCCAGTTGCTATTTTCCCCAGATCTTGGAACGGTACCCCCCATCCCATCTCTCTCTCCTCAGCTCTATCCATCCCTTTATTCATTTCTCCCCCGTGTGAATCAGCAGAACATTCCTGGCGTGTATTAGGGGCTCCATAAATATTTGTCACCTAAAGTAAACACTTCCTTTTCAAAAACTTTCCTTACAAAAACTGGGAGTCTCCTAAGCTATGTATTTTCCCCATCAAGATTATGGAGAGGGACACAGAACTTATCAAGGTAGTCATTCATTAATATTTATGTCAAGTATTCAAACGTGATGCTTTCCATTCAAGTCTGGAAAACAGCTGGAAACTTCATAGCTAGTTATAAAGTTTGGCTCCAATTATAAAGTTAACCAAAAAAAGCATCAAATTTATTGAACTCCAAACACTGTAAAAACTCAGTGATAACTCCTGAGCCAGTCTCTCTCTCTCTCTTTTTTTTTTTTGGAACCACAATAATTCTTCTACGATGGTAGCCAGTGAGAATCCCTCATGGAATTTTCTCTGAACGTGGAAATGCACATGGCCTCTGTGGTAATACAGCTGCGTCACGACATTATTGTTTACAAATGTGCAAAATAAGTACCCAAACCAATAAAAAATAATAACTTGGGCATCCACAGAGAAGAGACACTATAAACACGCAATGGCCCATACTTTCTCTACAAATAACTGTTGAAGCAAAAATACAACCACCAAAATCCCTTATTTCAAACCCCTTCCCATAAAGCAAACAGCACTGGCAGTCCGGCAGCTAATACCACTGTGCTTTCCCAAGCAAAAATGCTTTCTTATGAACATTTATCATTGAGGTGCCATTAAAGTAATGGCAGTCAAAGTGGATCCATTTACAATAAGCCACTTGGTGCTGAGGCTACTCTGTTTTGAACGGGTTTCAAACCAGCACACAGCTTCCCCACATCACCAAAGAGGTGGGAAGGACAGAGAGACAAACATGAAGAGATGGTGGGAAGGAAGGAGAGGAACAATATGGAACCTTCCGAATATGTTGACAACTACCGTCCACCGCAATCCTCCACCAGATCCACCAGAGACCAAGCCTGAGGAATCCTGCATGTGAGTCCCCAAAGCAGCAAAGAAGTCTTGCCCTTCCGGGCTTCTGCCTGGAATACTCCTCTCCCCTCCCATTCCACCTCTTCTGTATGTCAAGGGAAGCTCCTGTTCACTCATCAAAACCCAACTCAACTCTCTCCTCCTCCAGGAAACCTTCCTTGTCCAACATCAGAGAAAGCATACCATCCCCTTCACAGCAGTACCTCTGAACCCACTATCAATTCAAGCACTACATGCACAGCTGCTGCCCACCTCCCAAGAGGCAAGCACGGTTCAAGAGGCACTAGAGATAGAGTGGTGAACCAGATGGACAAGAAACTTGCTCTCTCTAAACATGTCCATCCATACATAATATAACAGCAGGCAGGACTACATTAGCACATTATCTCAATTGTATTCTATTGGGTTCTACACTTACTGCAATTATGATGCTGTCTCCCACGGCAGACTACGAACTCACTCACTGTATCTCTGTATTCACATGGTTTCTCAGTGCAGCCGTGTCTGTGGAGTTGATTTACATTAAAATTTTAAAACCACATTAACTATTACTACAGTCTGGATCAAGCACTAGGCCGGCCTGGGGAGAGAGACTAAATTTATACTGAACACCTCTGCCCTTGAGGAGCTCAGAGCCAATGCCCGGGCAACTCGTAAAATGATCATAATATGAACAAAAACGCTTACCCTTTTCTACTTTTCAGGGCAAAGGTCACTTCCTGTCATCCTCACAACAACTGTGACAGTTGTTATTAGCCCCATTTTACAGCTGAGGACACCGAGGCATCTCCCTACCCCCTGATTTTGGTAAAAGGGGCAGGATAGACCTCTTCCGAAATGAACACAATAGAAGCCTCACGAAGCTGGCGAGATCAGGTAAAGGATGCCTGCTTGAAGAAACGGGGACACACCAGAAGGGTGAAGGGTGATCGGGAGGGTAAACTGAGGCTACCGACGAAAAAGACCCTGGGCCATGGTTATCCAGCAGCACGATGAGGAACGCTCTTCCTCGGGATCCATGCTCTAAGGAAACCTCCCGGGAGGGGGTCCCATGGGATTCTATCTCAGGTCACAAGAAGAGCAGCTCAGGGATCTGAGAGGGGGCACCTCACCTAAAATGGGGGGTGCAGGTGGGACGAGGAACTAACTCCAGTCTTGGAGGGAAAGCAGAAGTTAGCAGCTGTATTAGTTCCTAGAGCTGCTGTCACAAAGCACCACGAATGGGCTTAGAACAGCAGAAATTAACTGTTTTGCAGGAGTAGAGGCAGAAGTCTGAAGTCCAGGTGTCAGCAGAGCCATCCTCCCTGCAAATCCTCTAGAGGAGGATCCTTCCTTGCCTCTTCCAGCTTCTGGTGGCCCCAGATGCTCCTCGGCTTGTGGCAGCGTTAACTCCTACCTCTGCCTCTTTCTTCAAATGATGTTCCCTCTGTACCTCTTCCCATGGCCTTCCTTCTGTGTGTGTCTCTGCCTCTCTGTTTAAATTTCCCCTTTACTGGGCTTCCCTGGTGGGGTAGCGGTTGAGAGTCTGCCTGCCGATGCAGGGGACATGGGTTCGTGCCCCGGTCCGGGAGGATCCCACGTGCTGTGGAGTGGCTGGGCCCATGAGCCATGGCCGCTGAGCCTGCGCGTCCGGAGCCTGCACTCTGCAACGGGAGAGGCCACAGCAGTGAGAGGCCCACGTACAGCAAAAAAAAAAAAAAAAAAAAATTTCCCCTTTACATAAAGAAACTAGTCATACTGGATCAGGGCCCGCCCTAATGACTGCATTTGAACTTGACCACCTCTGTCAAGATCGTACTTCCAAATAAGGTTACATTCTGAGTTACTGGAGGTTAGGACTTCAACATACCCTTTTGATCCTTTGTGGGGGGCATGGCAGCAGGGCAGTGGGGGCCAAATGACACAGTTAGGAAAGAGCATCTGGTCCCTGAGCAGATGCTTTGGTCAGCAGCCCAGCAGCCCTAGCTCCTGCAGACTCCTGCTTGCTGTCCCAGCAGCGCAGGTGGCCATGTGACACAGTCCCTGCCCGTCAGACATACCTGGAGAATCACACGGCTGGTGACCCACAACTCTGACAAGTGTCGAGCTGTCTCGCCAGCTGACCCAACGCCAGCGACCACCGCCCTCTGGGCTTCTAATTAAGCCAGAAAAGAAGAGGCCCTGTTTGTTTAACCTAATTTGACTTAACGTTTCCTCTAACTTGCAGCTGAACTCATTCCTCATTGATAAACCTTCTCATTGGTCACTGTGTTTCCAATCCTCATCCAGCACCATCCATTCTCTACCCAGCAGCCAGGACACTGGCATGGGTCCTATCATGCCAATGTGACAATTTCATGTGTCACAGCTTATGTCAAACGCATGTCATATCTTATATATCAAACAGAGATCATACATGATGTCACATCTTATACGATTTCCAACATACCATGTCTCATATATCACATATCATATACCAGTCTCTCTCTAGCTCCTTATTAGCTAGAGTACAATCTCAAGCCCTCACCATGGTGTGCAAGGCTCTGTGAGATGCGGCCCTGGCCTGCCTCTCAGCCTTCACCTTGAATTTCCCGCTTCATTTACTCTGTTCTAATTCCACTGCACCTCTTCAGTGCCTAAAACACGCCAAGTCCCGTTCCTTCTCACCAAGCTCCAGTGGTGGTGACTGTTTCTCCTGCTTGGAACACTACCACTGCATCTCTGAGCAGCTAGCTCCTCATCATTCTTCGTGTTAGAAGGATGCTACAACAATGCCCTTGCACAGGCAGGTCGAATGAAGGAGAGAAAACCAAACGTTCCTTGAGCACAATCGTGTGAGACAACCACCTTCTAGACAGAGACCCCACGCAAGAGCTTTGGGTTCACCCAATCCCCTAAGGTCATCATTTTGTCTTCTGTTTCCCGCTTCCCTTCCATCCCACCAAACACAGTCTCATGGAAATAAAACAGGAACATGGGCACATGTGTAGGCATGCAGCCCTCCCAGTCGGAGGGAGAGCCAGGACCACAGCTAGGTTCCTTGCCCCTCAATCCCAGGTCTTAGGTCTTTCTTTCTTTCACACGACCACATATGCAGATCAGTACCCGGGTATTAGTCTGCCAGGGCTGCCATAACAAAATACCCACAATGGGTGGCTTAAACAACACAAATTTATCTTCTCACAGTGCTGGAGGCTAGACGTTGGCAGTTTGGTTTCTTCTGAGGCCTCTCTCCTTGGCTTGCAGACGGCCACCTTCTCTCCGTGTCCTCATGTGGCCTCCCCTCTGTGCGTGCCCCCCTGGTTCCTCTGTGTGCCTCCAAATTTCCTCTTCTTATAAGGACAGCAGTCAGATTAGATTAGGTTCCTCCCCAATAGCCTCATTGTAACCTAATCACTTCTTTAAATGCCCTATCTTCAAACAGTGTCATAATCTGAGGCCCTGGGGCAGAGGGCTTCAACATATGAATTTGGGGGAACACAATTCAACCCATTGAACATTGAACACAATTGAACACAATTCAACCCATAATAGTGCAGAGATAATAATAACCTCAAAAGGACAGAACTCTGCTGGTCTGGTTACCAGCAATGATCTGTCTATTCCGGCTCACACGATACCCTGTCCAGAAGCCCTGGAATCTGATGCTGGCTATTTCTGTCATTTCCTGGCCGTCTGTCTCTTGAGACCTCTAGATAATATTTCATTATGGAAATTTTCAAGCATAGCCCAAAATAGAGAAATTAGTTAAATAAATCCATAGTTGACCGAGAATTATCAACGTGTGTCAGCCCTGATTTGTTTACCCAAGACTCCAGATCATTTTCAAGCAAATCCCAGGCATCACATCGTCTCAACTGCCAATGTCCCAGTATCTATCTACAGTACAAAATGAGTTTGATTTAAAAGAGTATCCTACTCCACAAATTAACAATACTTGCCTAATACCATCTGCTACCTAGTCCATATTCAGGTTTCCCTGACTGTCTCAGAAAAATGTCTTTGCGAGTAGGTTCATTTAAATCCAAATGAACACGAGCATCACGTGTTACACTGGGAGGCTATGTCTCTTTAGTGCCTTTAATCCACGTAACATTTTGAACTCAAGTGCATGTTGGCTCCGTACTCAGAGCACTTCCTCACTTAAGATGTCAAAATGGAGCATCCATCATCTAAGGTACAAGAACCCAAGGGCTCGGGTCCCCCATGACTGGGAGGGTGTTGTCTTCTACGCCTACCTAGCACAGATCAACGAGGGATTTCACCTCGGGAGCGGGGTGCGGCTCCTGAAAGAGATGCTCTTTCCCTTTCCAAGGGATCTTTGTTCTGAATTTGGATTAATTTAAATGGCGCGTGCACAGAGGGAATTTATAACACGTGTTTGCGGAATAATCGTGACCGATACTCATGCGACGCGTGCATTTATAAGTGGGAGTGTGTGCGCAGTAGGGCTTTGAGGGGGCTCCTGTGTGCCCCCTCTTTAACGCTGATCAGTACAGTCAATCCCTAACCAGGGAACTGGGGTGAACATTTATATTCAAACTGTGTTGGGTCCCCTTATGGAAGGTTCTTTCATTTGGTCTGTTCGTCGCAAATACATTTATCAGGCGATGTTATTACATAGAGAGAGGAACTACAAAAACACATTTTTAAGCGTTAAGGTTTTACCATTCTGTCATCTGTGCACACTTTAATCACCGAGATCTTTGGGGCTGGTCTTTCAAACTATTATTCCTGAACAGCTGTATGCTCTAAAATTGATAGTCTTCTTAGTTGATGGATCCACAAAAAAAATTGTTAAATATTCAACAAAACTCCGAATGGCTGCAGCCACCTAGTCTTAAAATTTCCCTCCAAAGCATATATAACAGCTTGATATGAGCATCTTACTCCTGTTTACTGAAGCAATTATTCAGTCGTTGTTACTGAATAAGCCCCAGAAACGGTACATTTCTTCAAAAGGAACAGTGATATATTTTTAAATGCATATTACTCCCTATCACTTTGAACACTACAATCTACATGAAACACTGGGGGATTCATGATATATTTGTTTCTCGATCACACAAAAGCCTGACTAGCAAGAACAGTGCCAGACACGTAGAATCTCTGCCTCATTTAGCCAGCTGGCTTTAAAGAAATTCGTATGAAATATTCTCCTGTCGTGACGTGTCCCCTTCACTTTCTAAAATCCCTGTTGAGTGGTCATTAGGTCCTAACATCTGGCCTTGACAAACAGAGAAGTTACTTGTGGTCCAGATGTCAGTAAATGGACGAGCAGAAAATAAGACTGTGCAGAGAGATGCGAAACAAACACACACCCTCAGGTCCCTTAACTTTAACAGTGTCAAGAGAACAGGTGAGCCCTGGCACATACCAGGTGTGAGCAACACGGCAAAGTGGGGCTGCAAAGGCTTGGTGGGGTGGGTGTGCACGGGGGCGGGGAGGGGGCAATGCAGAGGCAGAAGCAGCCCCACCCATTTCTTGAATGCACTGCTTCCGTAAGCAAGTCTCCAGGCAGTTAACTATATATTCGATTGGGTGCCCCTCTACGCCATTTGGGAAACGAGCCCCCAACCGCCTCAGATGCACAGGCCATTGGGTGATCCGGGGGAACAATTAGATGTGGGTAAAAAAACCTGTACTCAGGGTTCCAGGTGGGAAAGACGAGCAGGTCAACCCAGGGGACGTCCATGCAGGAAAAGTCACTGCCAGAGAAAGGGAACGCAGGAAGCGACATAAAATAAACCACAAGTCCCGGCCCTGGCTGGTAAGACAGCAAACTGGCGCTTTGGAACGAGAGGCCTGACGCAAAGCAAATTCAAACTCCACATGAACCAACAGGCGCCGAATGACACGGCAGTTCGTTTTTATGGCGCGTTGAGAGGCCCAGAACGTGAGGGACACGGCAGCGTGTGGACCCGAGAAGCTCTTGGGAGAGCTGCACAGACACCCGAGTGGTTCAGAAGATGCTGTGATGAAGAAAAGACGTACACGGTCTTCATCAGATGAGGGGGGGCCACGTCAGAGACGAACAGAATTCACCTGTAACAACCAGAGCTCAGGAAGACGGACTCCCACAGGGCCCGATTACTTCCCGGAACCACAGGGGCCAGGAACCTGCAGGCTTCCCTTCAGCAAAGCACTAGCCAACACACTTCTCTCTGTGATCGCTGCCTAGCGAAAATGAGTTAATCTCGTTTTCCAGATGAATTGTGATTTTTGTCTCCCACAGGCTGTGATTACAGGATAAAAGCATGGTGTTAACTGGAGGGCTGGGGGGCGGCAGGGGGCACTCTTCAGGGCCACATTCCACGCACAGGGAACCGGCCAGTTTTCATCCTCCCATTCCCCGCCCCCCTTTCTATTTTTAATAGAGTTAGAAGAATGCGAAGAGTCTAATCGTAGGGAACTCTGAAACGACACGCAGGGCGATAAACCTTTCGGATGAATTACGTCACCTCGTAAGAGGTCAGAGGCCCAATTTATCTTCGTGTTTGGAAACACAGTTTATGGTCCTGACAAAATTTAAAACACATCTAGGGCAAAATAAATGTGTAAACGGCACTGCGTTTTCAACTCTCTCCCCCCTTATTTGTGAACTGCTCCTGAAACATCAGTCAGCAAACAGGTATGTGCAGAGAACCTGTTACCTGGAAAGCATATTCTGCTAGGTGCTGTGAAGAAAAAAATGAATTTCAAACCAACACCTGGGTTCTCCCTGCAAGGCGCTTTATACCTCTGGGTGACGATGCACATCATTTTTCGTTTTAAATTAAAAAACATTTTTTTGGAGTGTAGATGCCCATAATGAACGCCCTTGGAGGCACAGACCCTGGTTCTAATCCCAGTTTTCACCTTTATTAACTAGGGGGATTTGAGCAAGCTGCTTACCCTCTCTGAGCCCGTTTTTTCCATCAGGGAAGGGGTACCCAACTTTCAAGGTGGCTGTAAGGAGATGTAACACAGTATGTGTAGCTTTTAGCAGGTGACAAGTGTTTCATGAGGCATAACTTTGAAAACAATTATGATTTCCCAGGATACTTACGGAATCAGAGAATGATATCCAGACCATGTGGTAGAGTGGGGTGGAAACAAAAAGATGCCGTAAATAGGGGCTGATCCAACAGATAAAAGTACAGGCTGCCTTCCCTGGTGGTTGAGAGTCCGCCTGCCGATGCAGGGGACATGGGTTCGTGCCCAGGTCCAGGAAGATCCCACATGCCGCGGAGCAGCTGGGCCCGTGAGCCATGGCCGCTGAGCCTACGCATCTGGAGCCTGTGCTCCGCAACGGGAGAGGCCACAACAGTGAGAGGCCCATGTACCGCAAAAAAAAAAAAAAAAAAAAAAAAAAAAAAATAGTACAGGATGCCCAGTTGAATTCTAACTTCAGATGGACAACACATTATTTCTTAGTCTAAGTATATCCCACACAATATTTTTAAAGTATTGATGTGTCCCAAACATTGCACAGCCTACACTTATACTAAGAAATTATCTGCTGTTTATTTGAAATTCAAATTTAACTGGGTGTCTTGTATCTTATCTTGCAATGCTAGGTATAGGATTTGAGTCTTACTAGCTACGAAACTCGGGGACAGATATCGTAACTCCTGAGGCTCAGTGTCCTCATCTATGGAACAAGGCTAACTGTAAAAATAACACCTGCCCCATTCACATGGCTGCGGTGAGAGTCCAGTTGTCCTGAGCGTGTTTTGTAAACCGTACAGTATCATTCCTTTTCTAATGTTCATTTTTTTGGCTTGTCTGTTTATTGCCTTATAATAGAAACTCATCTTAAGGTTCATCTAAGCCCTTCATTTTACAGAGGGGACTGTTTGGGGGGAGGGGGATTCTTGCCTAAGGCTTTACAGCGGGTGAGAGGGGAAATCCTCTGTTACAAGAAGGTGGTGAGTGCTTCCTCCCCTCCCCTGTGCACATCTTGGCAGCGCCCAGCAGGCCTGCAGCGCCTGGTAGAGCAGTATTTGCTCTCAAAACCACAATGGCACGTGTCAGAGGAGAGTATCCTTCCTAAGGATGATCTCTGACCACTGAAGTATGAAGGGAAGGCTTTAAACCATGTCTATACTTGATTATTCTTTCCTATTCTTTGAGATGGCGATTGTAATCCCGAGAGGGTAGACGCTTCAGGCTGCAAAGTTTCTACCTATTTGGAGCACCGCCTGCAGCATTTAGGCCATCTTGGTGTAAATCCTGGCTTACCCACTCCCTAGCTGGAAGCAACTTGCTTAATCCCCCTGGACTTCATTTTATACAAGAGTAAGAGGACCTACCTGACCGAGTCATTGGGAATATTACGTAAGACTGTACATAATACAGCATTATCTCACTACGCTCTTCCTTGGCACACGCGTAGTATGAAATGACTATTAACTTTTTTTTTTTAATGTGTGGGCAAACACACTAAGCAATGAAATCCTAAATTACTTTAGATGATTATTTACCTTAAAATGGCCTTGTTTAAGCACATATTTCTCAGTCAACAGATATAAAAGAGCGCCAACTAAAGAATACGGGGCAGGGGCTCTTCATACTTGAAAAGCTTGACCACCACTGATTTCGAGCACCCCTGGCCCTCATTTGCCAGTCCGCTCCTGATGTGGCAGAGGAGAGCTCTGATTCACAGACTCTTCTTTTTAAATAAATTTATTTATTTATTTAGTTAGTTAGTTAGTTATGTCTGTCTGTCTGTCTGTCTGTGTTGGGTCTTTGTTGCTGTGCGCGGGCTTTCTCTAGTGGTGGAGAGCAGGGGCTACTCTTCGTTGTGGTGCGTGGGCTTCTTCTTGTGGTGGCTCCTCTTGTTGTGGAGCACGGGCTCTGGTGTGCGGACTTCAGTAGTTGTGGCATGAGGGCTCAGTAGTTGTGGCTCGCGGGCTTAGTTGCTCCGCGGCATGGGGATCTTCCCAGACCAGAGCCCGAACCTGTGTCTCCTGCGTTAGCAGGCGGATTCTTAACCACTGGGCCACCAGGGAAGCCCCCTTCACAGACTCTTCGGATGCAAACGTCCAGAATGATCAGAGAAAGAACCTGCAAAAAGAGCCTATGAAAAAGTGTCCCTGGTCCTTAAGCAATGTTGCAGGTGATGAGGCATGGACACGTGTGCACTGCTGATCTTCTGCACAGGGCATACCTATTTTACATTTGTATATTTGGGGGCTCTACACAAATGTTGGGGGGAAATAAGAGATTTTTCACGCAGGTTAAGTCTGACTAGGGTAACTTTTGAAGATGCCAGGGGAATTTCCTGGTGGCGCAGTGGTTAAGACTCACCTGCCAATGCACGGGACATGGGTTCGAGCCCTGGTCCGGGAAGATCCCACAAACCGCGGAGCGACTAAGCCCGTGGACCACAACTACTGAGCCTGCGAGCCACAACTACTGAAACCCACAGGTCTAGAGCCCGTGCTCTGCAACAAGAGAAGCCACCGCGATGAGAAGCCCGCACACCACAATGAAGAGTAGCCCCAGCTCTCCACAACTAGAGAAAGCCCGCGCGCAGCAACGAAGACCTGACGCACACAAAGATAAAATAAAATTTAAAAAATACATTTAAGATATCAGAGGATGGCTTTTGTCCTTAAATCCTCCTATTCTGAGTGGGGGTGAAGGGTGGAACTGGGGTGGGAGTAGAAAAATAAACCCCTTAACATGAGACTACCTGAGGGCTCAGAATCAATGCTGCAGCTAAGCTTTTATGACAACTCAGGATGTCAATTATGCAAATAATCTGTTCTTGAAAGGAAACAATTTTATCTTCTTCTTAAAATATTCAATAGTTTACATGGAATATTGTCTCCTTAGGCCTGCTGGGTAAGTGACTGATTCACTTCCAAAGGCAGTTTGTCCCCTAAGTCAGGTGTAGGGGTAGGTGCTGGGGAGAACCTTCTGAGAAGGTGATGGGCCCATCTGTACTTATGGGGACACGAGTCAAAAGGGAGATTTCAGGCTTGAGAAAGGATGGCCCTAAAGTCTTTCTTCTTCTGGATGAATTGTCAATGCTTCCATAATTGGAAAGACATCAAGTTCTAGGGGATACGGGACCAAGTACCAGGACAGAGACAGGCTGTGGAGATCCTGAGTTCTCCTCTTCCTCCCCTGCAGCTTCTTTCTAGTTGACAAATGAAAAGGTTCAGAAAAAGAAATGAAAAGATGGAAAAAGAGAAGAAGAGTTTGGGTCCGGAGAAAGCTACAGAGAGATGGAGCCCTTGACTACAGAAAGGAAGAAAGAAACGGGAGATGGAATTGTGATGGGGTCAGGGTGACCCCAAAGAGAATGTTCTTGGAGAAAACACCTAACCTAACGGCAGAGGCAGAAAACGGCACAGATGCTTTAACCTGACCCGGGAAAGAAAGAATAAATGTGTCTAAGGATGTAGGTGTGGGTGTGGGAAAGTTAAAGGCAACTGTCTTCAAAAAGCTGCCCTGATGGTCTGGAAAAGAATATACAGAGTCAAATGAGAGAAAAGTTACTCCAAAAAGGTATACGTACTTATCTCAGGCATTTTCTTTTTTGATAACTTTATTAAATATGGAGCTTGACAAGATGAAAATGTTTGAATTAAAATGCATTTTAATAAGCCATAATGGCAAAGAATATTTTTTAAAAAGTATACATATATGTGTATAACTGAATCACACTTTGGTGTACAGCAGAAATTAACACATTGTAAATCAACTATATTTTGATAAAAAAATGCATTTTAATAAACAAGGTGTGATTATGTTTATGATCAAATATGAGTGAATTCAGGTTTTAATAAAAACCTGCCACCTGTGACTGCAAAGTATATGCCACTAGGCAGTAAGCTTCTCGAGGATACAAATCTATCTAACTCATTTCTATATCCACAGCATGTAAACCATGCTCAACACTCAATAAAGGTTATTTAGTGAATATACAGATGAATGCCTATACCTAGCAGGCCATATTCCTTAATCAAGATATACCACCACCACCTGGTGGCAAAGTACCAGAATTGCAGGAATAGGGGTTTGGTTTTGTTCTTCTTTTTAATTAGTATGCACAAAAGCAGTCTCCTCTGATGGTGTACATGGCATTCCACAGAGTCACCAAATACAAAGAAGTAGAGGAAGTAAAAAAGCAAATAAATATTAAACTGTTTTGTTCCGATAATCCCAAACAACATCAGCTTTTCCCAGTCTTTTCCTGTTATTTTAAATATTTGTTTCATGAAATCCTCCCGATTTTTTAGGCTGCACAACTGCAGACTAAGAGCAGAGCTGGGTTCTCACATTAGCTTAGCAAGCGTATAAGGGGGAAGGGGCGCTTGACTGACAACTGACACACTGATGACAGAACAAAGGCAGAGCTTCCACTCGGCACACTGCTCATTTTTACAGCCACATTTGCCTGTCCTTGTTTTCCTATTCTCTCACAAGAAGACCCTTTGACTCTTTCTGCTTTGTTTTGTTTTACGTTTCACACAGGCTATGTTGTCAGCTACGTCCGGAAGCTACAATGAATATAAAGTGCTGGGCAGGACAACGTTTGATAAATGTAAACAATATGCAGAGAGAAAACCTCTCAGATGAAAAATCCACATACATTTTTAACGGCCGTCAGACTGAATGCAAATGGCTTTGGAAAATCTAAGTGGTTGGCTTTTTAATATCAAAGAAAATCACAGCCTTTTCTCTAGCACTAAAAACACCGCTGCACTAAAAAGGAATCAGTAACCAAATAAAACAGGGAGCTGATCTTCACGCAAAAGTCACTGCCGCTGCCCTAACCTTAGAAGCAATGTTGCCCTTCTAGAAATGTTAAATGGGACCTAGGGTGAGCGAACTGGGAACGCTGCTATTTTTTAAGGCCCCCTCTTACAAAAATAAAATAAAATACAAGAGTTGGCCCGGCTCACAAATGAAGCCACGTGATGTCAGTGCTTGGAAACTGCTGGGTCTCAGTTGTTTTCCAAGTCACCGCACTGGCAGTCTTGCCTGAAAGAAAGGAGTCAATAGGGAGAAAATAAATAGAGCATTTGCAGAACTCACCCAGCAGCTTGGAAAACTGTCTGCTTACCATTACACAGTTTTAACATGTCATAATCATTTTCACAGTTAAGACACCCTTCCTGCAGTTTAGACCAAGAATGCATGACTAATTTTAACCACTTGTGCAAATCTCCTAATGGAAATTTCAAACAGCTTTTATGGATTAGAGTTTCGTAAACTGTATGGAGAGAGCCCAGCAGATACCAAGCTGGAATCCTCCTCACATTGACCTGTCGATACCTAACGAGTTCCTGGGTAACAGGGGGCGATCACACGGTCCTTACACGAACTGTATTTCTTCTCGGCACCGCATCTATTATACATTCACCGTATAAAAAGTAGAACCAAGTCTCATGACAATGCAGACAAATGAGAATGGAAGGTAGGTGGTGTGTTACCATCTCAAGCCTCACCAGAAACTTTTGGTGAGGAGCAAACTCTAGAGGTCACCCCCCCCCCCCCCGTGGTCTCACTAAGTTCAAATCACACAGTGTTAAGGTAGGGAGCAGAGTTCCCATTTTACAGACCGAAACTGAGGCTCAGAGAGGTTGGATCACTGGGTAAGGGTAACACAACTGCTAGTGGTTTTAAAAAAAAAAAGGAAAAAAAGAGTCCCAAGCTGCCCCTTTCCACCATGACATGCTGAGTCGAACAGCATCTAGAGAGTTGAAACACACGGCTGGGCGACTGAAGAAGCAAGTTCCCTTGGAGATGGATGTGACGCTTGTACAACAACGTGAATGTACTTAACGCCACTGAATTAGACACTTAAAAGTGGTTAAAGTGGGGGCAGGACAGGAATAAAGATGCAGACATAGACAATGGACTTGAGGACACGGGGAGGGGGAAGGGTAAGCTGGGACGAAGTGAGAGAGTGGCATGGACATACATACACTACCAAACGTAAAACGGATAGCTAGTGGGAAGCAGCCGCATAGCACAGGGAGATCCGCTTGGTGCTCTGTGACCACCTAGAGGGGTGGGATAGGGAGGGTGGGAGGGAGGGAGACGCAAGAGGGAGGGGATATGGGGATATATGTATACATATAGCTGATTCACTTTGTTATAAAGCAGAAACTAACAGACCATTGTAAAGCAATTATACTCCAGTAAAGATGTTAAAAAAAAGAAGGCATTTTCCAACTGAGTTGAAAATCATACCGTTATTCAAATATTCAATAAATACGTATTGTGTTCATACTAAGAAAAAAAATGGTTAAAATGGTAAATTTTACGGTATATAAATTTGACTACAAGTGGAAAAAAAAGAAGAATTAAGTTCAAAAACTGCTTTTCACTGAGATTGAGACGAGGAAGACGGCGGTCGGCAGTCTGAAGAATACCCTGTTTTACCTGCCATGCTAGAAACCCAGAGCGTCAATAAAAACAAAAAAAATTAAGGACAAAAATCCTCCCTTTTAGGAAATCAAGATCAGTGGGACAGTCGGAAACACATCGAGGTTTCTTCTTTTTCTCGGTCCCCAAATTCAAGCATCTGGAGTTCCTGGCGTCTTCTAATCACCTTTATGGGGACCCCAACTCCTCCACTGTTAGCACTTTGCACAGAAGATGGAGGAGAAGCAGGCATTAGGCTCAGAGGCAAACAAGGTGAAGGGCTGCCTGGGTGCCTGCGTTACGATACACAGAGAGAAGGAGCACGGAGGGAAAAAAAATCAAAATTAACGTTCTCCCTCGCGGTTCTTAATTTTCCTCCTGGCTAAAGTCAAGGTCCTCCCAGCCCTCAGCTTAATACCCCATCCTCGGGCGAGGCTTCCCTGGTCCCACTCATCACCACGGGGCCCCGTAAGTCCAGAGACTTGCCTTTGAGACTGATTCCCTTTGGAAAGAGCAGAAAGTTCTCCTGTGTTGAGGCAGGAGAGAAACTCTGGGGCAGGTGCTTGCTCTGGAAGCCCAGGGTTCCGGGGGTGGGGCGGGGGGCAGGAAAGGGCGAGTGCTGGCAGCCATCGGGTCGCAAGGAGGCACACCCTGGTCGCTTTCTCCTGCAGTGAGCACGGCGGAATTAAAAGGGAGGTGGAGGGTACGGCTGTTCTTAGGAAGCACTTTCCGTGGCCCCAGGGCACACAGCTCTCCTCTACATGTGCTCTGGAAAATGTGTCCAGGAAACACTGGACACCTCTTTGCTCTTCCCTTGCCACTCTCAAGTCATGTTCTGTTTCTCCACCATTGGCTTTCCACCTGGAGATGCAGTCATGCACCTGCTCCTCTGTCTACGAGCTCCTGGCTGTCAGGAAACCCTACGGGGCCGTTTCTTCCTTTGCCTCTATCACTGGGGCTTTCCCCTCCCACTTCCCACACCAGGAGTAGAGCCATCGCTGAGGGCAACTCAAGCTGCATCCCCAGCAGACGGCTCACATCAGATGCCCTCTCGGAGCGAGGGCCCAAGCCCCCCAACCAGGTCCCGAGGAGCCCTGAACTGAACTCTCTGGTTTACGAAGTCGTTCAGACAGGTCACCTTTGTGTGTTTTCTTTTCAAGCCCTTCTCCTCCTCTTGGTTCCCAAATCCCCCACACAGAAAAGAAGGAAAGAACAAGGGAGGTGGGTGGAGAGATGGGAGTGGGTGGAGGGCTGTGGAAAAGGGAGGGGAGAGGCGGCGGAGGGAAGCTGGCCTGGGCTCCAAGTCCCGGGCTGCCACCTGCTACATGGCCATGAGATCTGCAGTCTCCTCATCTGTCAAGTGGGGATGCTGTGGGAACATTAGGAAGAAGTAGGGTAACTGAATAACCAAAACAAACACCTATGCAGCGCTCATTACCTGCCAGGCCCTGTTAAAGTGTGTTCTGTAACACTGTACGTTTCATTCTCACCATCACCCTGTGAAATAAGTACCATCATTATCCCTCCTTCAAAGATGAAGGGATTAGGCACAGAGAGGTTGACTAACTTGCCCAAGGCCACACAGCTATACCTGGCAGAGTCTGGATTCAACCCCAGGCAGCCTAACCCCAGGCAGCCTGGCCCCAGGCTGTGTCCATCACATGACGCTGTACTTCTCCTACGGCACTCACTGAAGGCCCTTAATAACCACCGATTCCTTGTCCCCTGCCTTTCGAAATTCTTTTCACCACAGTCCTTTGGGTTGATTTTCAATAAGCTTCAATCCTCTGGGTGTTGCACTCTCTCAGCTTTCTTCAATTAGCTGGAAATCATTCAATAAACATTCATTAAGCCCCCGTTCTGTGCCAAGCACCGTGCTAGCAATGGCCGCTTCTCCAAGACCTGGCTCTGGTGGCTTTGGCCAGCATGACTCTGAGGTGACTGGAGCCAGGCCCACTGCAGGTCCATAAATGCCGCAAGAAATGCTACACAGAAGCACAACAGGGTGGCAAAGCAAGAGGCGGTCCTGTAGGACAGAAGGGAGACCCTAAGTGCTAGCACGGCCCCTCCCCCAGGCTCATGGTTCCCTTGGTCTTTGGACCTCGTTTCTTTGTGCAGCCTGCGCTGACTGTGAACTTGGGCACACCTACTAGGTGTGTCCTTGGTCCACCTACTAGGGCATGTCACAAAGATAACCCTAGGACAGTGCTTCTCAGTGGGGGCGTTGCCGGCATCTTGAGGAAGGGCGTTTCTCTGTCCTACGGGAAAGGCTATACCTGGCAGAACGCTCAGCATCCTGTCTCCACTGTCTTAGACGATGTGACTGCAAGTCAGATGACCCCGTGTGAGACGCCCCGATATTATTTCCTGGTCTGGAGAGACAGAACATAGGGGAACAGGGTACAGAATTCCATTGGGTTCAAAGGTGATTTAGAGCTGCTCAGAAGATAATTAGAGAGAAGAGCCCGAAGAAATGCAAGCCTCAATTCAGCGAGGTGCCACCTGGTGGACGGTGCAGGTGTCAGTAATCAGAGAAAACAAGTGATCTGTCCTCTTTAAGAAATAGAATCAATGATAATTGTTGCATCTATAAAAAGGCGGTTGTCCTAGAAGCACTGGTGACCACGAGAAATGAGTTCACATGTCGCCCAGGAGCCTCACTGGCTGTAAAGAAACCTCAGGATGATGAGAAGCAGATCTAAATTTACATGGCAGGTAACCCCCACACTGCTTGGTATGACATCATGTTTCCTTAGTGCACAGACATCATTTAACCACAGGAAGACTTACATAAAAGGATGAATGCCCTCTTCACAACCGCTCTATGAGATAAGTACTACCATAATTCCCTTTTAAAGGTCAACAGAATAAGCACAGAGAGGTCAAGTTACTTGCCCAAGGCCACACAGCAACATATGGCCACACAGCAACTAACTCCAAACCCAGGCAGCCAGCGTTTGAATTTAACCTAAAAATATCACGCTTTTATGTGAGAATTAAACCTAAAAATATTGAGATAATCAAAACGAGAACAACACTACTGTGTTGGTACAGCTTCACACACGTGGTACCTTATGAACCTGTAATATTTGAGTTGGGCCTTCGGGAGCAGGGTTAGCAAACTATGGCCCCTGGGCCAAATCTGGCTCACCACTTGTTTGTATAAATAAAGTTTTACTGGAACATAGCCAGGCCCACTCATTGATGTATTTTCTGGGGCTGCTTTCGTATAAAGGTTTAACTTCTTGTGACAGACACCAACTGAACTGCAAATTCAGAAATATTCACTATGTGGCCCTTTACAGAAAGAGTCTGCTCACTCCTGCTCTAGAATTATACGTTAGCCTAATAGTTTCCATTTTAAATGCATAAATAGTAATCACTACAGCACTGTGACTGTAGGCAAAAATATCACTAAACTTATAAAAGTATCAGAACATTAAGTAAGCTTAAGGTTCACCATAATCGAAGTTTATTATATAAATATGCAAATCACTTACATTCTTGGGGAGTTTGTCAGTAAAAATACTTGAAAAGGAAATCAAAATATTACATTTGTAAATGCAGCTTGACGTTTTCAAGGTCTGTACCTAAATGCATACATGAGCTGAAATATTATTCTACAGCTCCTCCAAAATGACTGCTAAAATTTGTCAGGCTTGCAAGCAACATAATAAGAATTGTAAGTTGAATTTACAAGCCTAGAGAAGAGCTAGGATTTGGAATTTGTCACGTGAATAAAAGAACTTTTCATTTTAAAAACCGAGGTAAACCTCTGGACGTTCTCTTCTGCTCACAAAGGCCACCCTAGAAGCTTTCAGAAACCCCCAGTAATAATCTGGATCTCGAATCTTCTACCCTCTGCTGGTCGGTGGGAAAGAGAAGTCGAAGTATTCCAGAGCAAGCCTAAGTCTTGATTGGCACCAACGCCTGAATCCAGACCCCGTCTGCGTTGTCTGACGCAGTGCAGGGTGTGAATGTCTTTGGTAATGGGGGCTGAGCCAGGCCAAAGGATCCCACACAGGAGAAACACCAAGGAAAGATGCCAACGTGAGTTAATTTTTAAAAGATACATACATATACACGTACATATATGTACGTGTATATATATGTATATACACACACACAATGATGACAATGGTTAACACCACTTTATATTATTTTATATGGCATTTATAATTCATCAAGCCCTTTCAAGCGCACTCTCTCTCGTGATCTGGTGAAATAACGCAGCCATTCGGGGGCAACGTGAGCTGTAGAAGGAGGAAGCCCTGGAGTGATCCCCACCTACAAGCAGCATGGCCTTGGGCTAAATCCCCGACCGCTTGGTTTTCTCAAAAGTAAGCCAGGGGGGAAAGTAGTACCCACCTCATGGGCAACTGTCACGATGAAAACAGAGAGCGTGTGAAACGTGGGCTTAGCACCCTGCCTGGTACGCAGTAAGGGGACCATGGTTCTTCCCTGCTGGTCACCGTGACCAGCATCATTCCAGAAAAACCCTGCGAGGTCAGAACTCCAGGCACTACTGTCCCCCTTGGGGAGGAAGACGCCAGGAGCAGAGAGTTTAAACGACTTGACCGAAGGCCCGCGTCCCCAGGCAGTGGCACCGTATTTCGGACTCCCAGGCCCTGTGTAGGTAACGTGTACTGTGTTCCCAGCCTGTCCCGCTGAGCGTCTCAAACTTGACCACCATCAGAATCAAGCCACAGATTGCAGGCCCCACCCCCCGGGAACTCTGACTCAGTGGGTCTGCAGTGGGGTTCAAGAATTTGCATCTTTAACAAGTTTCCAAGTGACCGCAAGGCTGCCGGGTCCGGGGACCCCACTTTGGGGACCACTGGTCTGACTCAGTACAGCCCCGTCAGGGAGTCACCACTGCCCTCCCTCCCACAGTAAATCTGGTGCATACTCGTGCGCCACTGAAGTGTCTGTCACCTGCTCAATGCTTACTAGATGGCTTTGGTTGATTCTTTTATTTTATTTTCGCCCTGGAGCCGTTCAGTCTGGCTTGAGTCTCTCAGCCAACAACTCCGCCCCGATTTCTTTGATCCACGTGAGCACTGGCCCTTGGATTTGGAATATGCCGTCTTCTTTCTAGCTGTGACCTTGGCGGCTCTCCACACAAACTGCCTTTCCAGCTGGGCTCTGCCGTCTCTGATCCAGCCCTGGAACCCTCCTTAGCAGGCCACAGCCTCACAGGTGCGACCTGCGTGCCACTCTCTGATGGAGCCGCCTAAACCCCGCCCCTGCGACCTACCTCTCTCGTGAACGACAAGCGACCCTGCTCGCAAACGAGGGCATCCACGTGCCCCGCCATCAAAGCAACTACACGCAGCCAGATACAGCAGGACGGACCAAAACTCATTCTCTGACTCTTTGATTTCCTGTTTCCTGCTTGTAAAAAGAAGAAGAGACACAAAAGGCACAGGAGAGCATGAAAAAGGAACGGGGTGGCGGGGGGAGAAGTGGGCAGGGGGAGCTTTGTTCCCTAGAACTCAGGACATGTGATGCCTGTGGATATAAATACTGGAATAATAATAATAGGAGTAGGAGTAATAATAACAAGTGGAGCCAGTACCAGCAGGGCTTTCAGAGCTGAACAGTATTTTGACAACACATGTTCGTATTTCATTTGAAATTTATGAAACCTTTGTCCCTGTAATCCCACGAGCAGCAACATGGTAAATGAAAGTAGCAGACAGTCCAGATTAATAATATTTTGCTTCGTGTTGGAAGGGCATTTGAAAGAAGCAGCTTGCTTTATCTGTCCCCCGTTTTTACGGTTCCTGGTATTGGAACGGACTGAGGCTTCTAAAATTGGCTGGGAAATATTCATAGACGTGTTATTAATTTATGGGAAACTGAAGGACCCACCTGAAGGTTTAAGTAGGCCATTTAGAAACAGCCAGGAGGAGGTGTGAGATCCGCAGCAGCGTGCGGTGACAAAAAAGCGTGGTGGGGTGACTCGGGGCTTAAATCAAAGGCGGGAAGACGACCCTCCGTAAGCTGTAAGGGTTGATATTCTAATAAAGCGTTCTTACGCGAAAAAGCAATCTGTTCACATATGAATTCTGCCATATGCTTCCATCTTTTCATGGTCTACAAGGCCATGTCAGTAATTTCCAGTAGTTACACGGGCACGCAGGATGCCTTGGCTGGTTAATGCGAATAAATGGGCTGGATTTACTGTTTTTCTAATGCTCAATCGACACACCATGCAGGCTGCTACCAGAAGCAAAGTAGGATTTATGGGCTTGCACTGAATTTCAAATGGACGCAGGAGCAAAACAACGGAAAGGCAGACTGACGTGTCGTCTAACGTTTCCCAGGGAAGGCTGCCGCTCCCTTGACAAAGCTAAGGGTATTGTTTGAGGAGCCGGAGGAAAGGCTCTTGCTGTCCGAGTGTTCACAGACGCACTCAAGGACGTGGCCGCAGCTTGCACGCAGGCACACATGCCCCGCAGGTCTCTTGGGGATTCCTTGGACACCCCCCCCCCCCGCCAGCCCTAAACTATGACCTTCGCATTTCTAAATTGTCTTTATTTTTTTTAAGTTTTCATTGAAACGTAGTTGATTTACAATGTTGTGTTGGCTTCAGGTGTACAGCAAAGTGATTCAGATATATATATGTGTGTGTGTATTCTTTTTTAGATTCTTTTCCATTATAGGTTATTACAAGATATTGAGTATAGTTCCCTGTGCTATACAGTAGGTCCTTGCTGGTTATCTATTCTATATAAAGTAGCGGGTATAGTTTAATCCCCAAATCCTAATTAATCCCTCCCTACCTTTCCCCTTTGGAAACCGTAAGTTTTTTTTCAATATCTGTGACACTATTTCTGTTTTGTGAATAAGTTCATTTCCATCCTTTTTTCAGATTCCACATACGAGCGACATCATATGATATCTGCCTTTTTCTGTCTGACCCCCAATGTTCACAGCAGCACTATTCACAACAGCCAAGACATGGAAGCAACCTAAATGTCCATCGACAGAAGAATGGATAAAGAAGATGTGGTGCGTATACCCAAAGGAATATTATGCAGCCATCAAAAAGAATGAAATGATGCCATCTGCAGCAACATGGATGGGCCTAGAGGTTATCATACTAAGTGAAGTAAGCCTAAATTGTCTTTAAGTCCTGATGTTTTTATGTAGGGTTGCCTCCCTGCCAGCCGCAAAGAGTACATGTCTCAGATCAATCAGCTCCACTCACTGCTTCTAATATCACAGGATTTAACTCTGCATATCTCACACCACAACTTTAGACGGGAAAGAGAGGGTATTTCCATCTTTAATAATTTGCATCGGCGAAGAGAAGAATTAAATCTCTTAGATCAGCACTGCTGGCCGCTGGCACTACTGACACACCAGGCTGGCTAATCCTCTGGAGAAGCCGCACTGTGTATCATGGGACACTCAGCAGCCTCCCTGTCCTCTACCTACAGATGCCAGTAGCAATGTCTCCCCAGCCCCGACCTCTTGTGACAACCAGAGATATCTCCAGACGCTGCCAGATGTCCCCAGGGGGGCAACATCGTCTGCACTGCCCCAGAGGAGCACCTGCCTCCTGAAATACTGCTGTACGACTGTTTGGTTCTATGTACACGTTAAACAAGATGCACATCCATTACGGCATATATGTGTCACCCAGATGGGGATAATGTTAAAAAAAAAAAAAGAAAGAAAAAATCAACTGCAGGGCTTCCCTGGTGGTGCAGTGGTTAAGAATCCGCCTACCAGTGCAGGGGACACGGCTTCGAGCCCTGGCCCAGGAAGATCCCACACACCACGGAGCAACTAAGCCCGTGTGCCACAACTACTGAGCCTGCACTCTAGAGCCCGTGAGCCACGACTGCTGAAGCCCGCACACCTAGATATCGTGCTCCGCAATAAGAGAAGCCACCTTAATGAGCGGCCTGCGCACCGCAACGAAGAGTATCCCACGCTTGCTGCAACTAGAGAAAGCCCGCACGCAGCAACGAAGACCCAACACAGCCAAAAATAAATAAGTGAATAATAAAATTAATAAATAAATTTATATTTAAAAAACTGCAAAAGTGGGACTAAAACAGGGATATATGTATGGTGGCTGACAGAACAGGCAGCATAGTTTTGCCGTGGAACTTGGAAGTGATAAACAGAGGGAAAATTAACTGCAATACAGAAGTATCCCCCCATGGTATAGAGAGGGACATGCGTGTATGCTGGAGGGGGGCTGGACTTCTAGAATGGCAATAAAACACAGGAGGTGGGTGTCAACAACCCCAGGCCACAAAACCAGAAAGAATATCTGAGTTGCGGACCCAGGAGGGAGGCAAATGATCGCTTTTCAACATGCACATCATCTGCAGCAAAGCAACATACATTTACAAGCATCAAGCCGCACCTTCAGGAGAGAGAGATCCGAAAGGCTGCTGGCGAGCTCTGGATACAAATAAAAATGAGTAATATGATGATGTCCATATGGCTGGGCTTTCAAAATCTTCTGTGGACATCTCTCTCGTAGCAAAGAAGATCCATGGGAGTACATGTGTATTTAAAGACTCGTGTTCTATCTTTTTTTTTTTAATTAATTAATTTATTTTTGGCTGTGTTGGGTCTTCATTTCTGTGCGAGGGCTTTCTCTAGTTGTGGCGAGTGGGGGCCACTCTTCATCGCGGTGTGCGGGCCTCTCACTATGGTGGCCTCTCGTTGCAGAGCACAGGCTCCAGACGCGCAGGCTCAGTAGTTGTGGCTCACGGGCCCAGTTGCTCCGCGGCATGTGGGATCTTCCCAGACCAGGGCTCGAACCCGTGTCCCCTGCATTGGCAGGCAGACTTTCAACCACTGCGCCACCAGGGAAGCCCTGTTCTATTTATTTAAAAACAACAACAACAACAGACGAAAGAGGCATTCTATGAGATAATATCTGGGTGTGCCTTCCTCTAAACAATAGGATTTAGTCACCCAAGAAGTTGACTTTTTAAGAAAACGAGCTTTGATTTCCTGTGACTTCTAATAAACTCTGGCACCGACACTCCACCAGGGAAAACTGGGGATATTCACACCCTGATTTAAGGAGCATGAAATTAAGATGGTCATCTTGGTTTGCAGGAATCATAAATAACATACTTACGGGGCACCACTAGCAATCTTAGTCCCCCGACCCACTGTGCCCTCAACTGTAAGTGGAATAAACATGAAAGTGAAGGATCCGGGCATATGGCCCTTGTAGTTGCAGAGGAACAACTATAAATCTACAGGTGTTACCTGTAAGGGTTCATTCGATGTGTTGGAGCCCAAAGGCCCGCATTCTTCAAGACCAGATGTTAGCCAGGTGCTGGCAACTCTACATGAGTGGGCATCGCTCTAGTGTGCTTCACTGTGAACCAAAGAACTGATGAAAACCCATCTCCATAAACGCTGTGGGCACTTTGGGGAGGACTGCATCTTTAGGAATTGGTAAGGAAGCCAAGGTTTCTGCTCACTCTTGAAGAAAATCTTTCAAGCACTTAAAAAATCTGGGAAGGCAAAAGTTGATGCTTCTCTTCCATTCACCACTATAACTGAGAGCAGCGTGGAGAAATGGACCACGTAATAAAGCCTTTGAAGTCAGTCCAGGGTGCGAGTTGAACCACACCCTCTGCCTAGCACAGCGGTTTCCTCATCTGCAAACTGGGAGTTCCTAATAACTCTCTCCAGCAGGGCTGATGCAAGGATTAAGTGAGAAGATGTTTTTTTAAAATACCCAGCAGGCCAATTCTGGGTTTTCCTTTCTGTCTTTGTCATGTGATCAAGCTATTTTGCAAATGAAATGACTGTAAGCCTTTTGCAAGAAAGGAATTCACCAAAATCAGACAGTCGACTGAGAATCCGGGTCCCTTCTGCCAGGCAGCCTGAACTCTGGAATCACAAACAAGAGAAGCACAGCTGGAATTCCAAGCCCTGGGTGTACGCCTATTCCCCTGTTGTACAAACATCAGGGGAAGTACTGTGCTTTTGCTTTTATGAACTTCTAAAGCAGTAAAGACTTGTATTCAAAGCACTCTTATTTTGAAAAAGAAGTCATTAATACATTTTATGAACTCAGAACCCATTAGTGAAGATGTATTGAATGTGTCTGCTCAGCGAGGATTATCAAAGGGGGTCTAGAGACGACACTGGACATATAGATTGGGGCCTGGTTTGACAAACCTTTAGCACCTGCAGAAGCCTGAACACAAGGGCTTCAGCCACCTGCGCTATCTGAGAATACCCGAGTATTGATGCGGCCCTGAGAGAAAACATCAAGCCATCCTGGGTAGGCTGACAGGTGCTCTTGAAGTGCATGCATATGCAATACAGTCCACTGTACGGTTTATAAAGAATCAGTGGCCACTGGCGGCGCTTAAATAATTCAGGGACTTAATGGTAGAGTTTATTCATACATGCATCCAGGCGGTGGCTGGAAAATGCCTGGATGGAAGGGAGAAGACAAAGAACCGGGTCAGGTGTATCCTTTGGAGTTTGAGGCTATACGTGCATTGATGTCTGTGTCCTCTTTCCGCCAAATGCTTTCAGATATTCATTCAGCAAACATTTCTTAGGTAACCACCTCGTGCATGTCTGGCCCTAGACAACACATGGGCCTGACCTCAAAGAGTTGGCAGTGTAGTAGGTGAGGTGTTAGGAAGAAAGAATCATTCTGACACTTGTTAAAATGGTAAGGAAGACTTCATTCAGGGCTGTAGGGGTCAAGACCATAGCAACAGTGGGAGAGATCAGACTCAACTCCGAATACAGTGAAGACAGCTGCGGATTTATAGCCAAGGAGTGAGTAGGGAAAGGTAGGGTGGAGTTGGATAAAAAATTACTAAGAAGAGACCTCAAGGGTAGGGGAATTCTTACTAAACTGACTTAACAGGATTCTTACTGAAGGCAGGCCTGGGCGATCAGATACCAAGGGTGGAGGGCTTCTCTCTCAACTGACTTAGGATTCTTGCTCAGACCGGGCTATGCAGATGCGGCCAGGATGGGTCCAAGGTCACAGTCTCGTCGCGAAGTGGGCTCAGAGGAACGTGACTGAAGTTTGGTCAAGAAGAGCCTTTGTTCAGGGGAGAAGTGAGGGCAGAGTTTGTCCCAAGGCACTAGAGGACTGAGCAAAGCTTTCTTAAAGAGACATGATGCTTGGGGTGGGGGTCAGGGGTGGTCTTGAGAAGCATGAGCAGGAATTAGCAAAGGGAAGTTCAAGGCAAGCGGATGACAGAGCACCTGCCGAGTACTGGCTGGTGACCGTCCCACGGTTAGGTGTAGCTAGAGGAGGGTTTCTCAACAGGGACATTATTGAGATTTGGGGACTGGATCATTCTTGGCTGTGCGGGGCTGCCCCTCACGTTGTGGGATGCCAAGAAGCATCTCTGGTCTCTCCCCAGGAGATGCACTCCCCATCTCCCACCACTTCCCCAAGTCCCGACAACCAAAAAATGCCTCTCAACACTGCCAACCTCCTCTGGGGGAAACTGTCCCCGGGTGAGGAACACTGGCCCAGGAGTAAGCCCTGTGATTGGCGTGAGCAGGGAGGGCAGCTGGCCTCGCCGAGGATGACACAGGTGGCAGGTTTTAAAGTTCATCTAACGAGGGCAGAATCTTCTGTGCTCTGAATATGTAGGAGAAATAGAAGTGAAATGCGTTAGTGCATGGGGACCTGGAAAAGACAGATTTGTCAGAATCTTTGCTAAAAAAGAAAACTAGCAACGGATACACTGACTCATCACGAATAATCTTCAGAAATTAAGGTTTCCAGGTAAGTTTCCCATTTCTGATTAACAACTAAAGATGAAGCTAACACAGCAAGAAGCACAGAGACGCTTTCCAGGGGTTAAATTACTTCCAAAATATTTTCATGTCTTGTCACGTTTATCTGTAGTGAGGCCTTACTTTTTTTTTTTCTTTTTCAGTTTACATTCAAAATGCACTCCTATTGTAGAAAACTTTAAAGCACAAAGAAGAAAAAATAACCATTCCTGGTTGGTGTGCTTGGATTTTGGCCCCGTGACATGCTACAGAGGTTTCAGACATTATTTTCTAGGTTAAGTAAGCCCTATTTCAGCAACAGCACCAAGCCAGCGCGTGCGCCAGACCGCATCTGACCTCACATGCATGCTCTGACCTCACACGCATGCTCTGACCTCACATGCGTGCTCTGACCTCACATGCATGCTCTGACCTCACATGCATGCTCTTTTTCACTTCTGCTAGCAGGATTAGCAAAGAAAAGGGAGTGGACTGTTTAACATGCCTTTCTAGCTAATTTTTAATCTGTTCCAACACAGGAACTTTAAAATGCCTACTTGGGAGCTTCAGGGACGCTAAATAATAAACCCTGAAGGTTCCAAAATCCGGTTAATAGTCAGACCTGCAGATATGAAATACGGTATTAATTTAGGATAACATAATGCCTAAAACTGAAGCAAGTTAGGTCTAATTGAGCTACGAACTGCTTGCCTTGGATTGTGTAATGGAGGCTGTGCCCAGAGAGGGTGGCTGAGCTATAGATAGCCATTACTCTTAGCAAATATGTTTATTGGGGTCTCTCTCTCTTCATTACCCAACCTCATAAAGTGTATGCCTGCGTATTCCGATGAAACATAAAACGGCGAGGCAGAGTCACAATTAGGACGCCCTGAGAAGCTGCCTCAATAAAATGGGATCTGTCTCCAAATGATTGTTCATGTAACCATGATAAATAATTATCAGCGTGTAGGAGCACGATCCTGAAACAACCAGAGCTCACGTGGAAAGTGAGGGAGGACGTTTACATTTTCAATTTTCCCCTTTCGAGGAATACAACCCTTTCGCCTAAGACATATGATTTCATACGAGGACTTGCATTTTAAATTCTAAGTATGCCACGGGAACGTCAAGAACATGTTAGGTTTGTATGTCCATTATCTACTTAACGCGACTCGGATATACTAGCATGTGGGAAGCAAAGACAAGAAAAGTGCGTGAGGGGATGGAAATGAAACAGCGCTGATCTGGGTGGTCATTCCACACACAACCTTTTACGTTTTGCCAAACTTGCGTGGCTCAGGCCTTGGCTGCTGGGATATGGAATCTGTCTGTTACCGTGGGGCATCGCGTGCGGTCCAGGGAAAGGGGATGCTGCCTTCCTGGGTGAATTTCAGAACGGAAGAGATAACGGTTTCTGTGCAGCAACCTCTGCTTCTGTTACAGGCTGAGATAGCACGTGGATGACGGCTGGAGTCCCCTGTAAATACAAATGCCTTCTAACTGCCAGGCCACCCCTACACACAGTCTGAGTCCGAGAAGAATGTCCTACAGCAGTGGTTCTTAAACTTGGAGGGCTTGTGAAAAGGCAGGTGGCTGGCCCCCTCCCCGTTTTGCTGATTCATGACATCTGAGGTGTGGCCAGAGGATGTGCATTTCTAACAAATTCCCAGGTGATGTTGCTGCTGGTGTGGAAACCACACTTTGGGAACTGGGTTCTTAACAGCACAGGAAGGGTCCGAAAGGTGCCGCTTGAAGGGGACACTGGGCACGGACAGTATCCGTGTCTACTCCCAGTCTATTCCCCAAATTTATTTTCACTTTCTTTTCCTTTCTTTCTTTGTCTCATTCCCTTTATTTCTCTCCCCCACCTCTTCCCTTCTTTTTTATTTACATTTCTGTTTCTAATTCCCAATTTCTATTTCTTCTTTTCTTCTTCTTCCTCCTTTGGTGTCCTTCTCTCTGTCCCTTTCATTCTTTCTTCCCCACGCTCAACCCCACCCTGAGATCTTTTCTCCCAGCAAAAATTAACCTCCCACGAGGCTCTCAACAGTGATTAAGATTACAGACAGACCCCACGCAGGAGAAAGACACAGGCCGAGACCTCATTCCCCGGCCAGCAGAATGGGAGCGACTGTCAGAGCAGTTTCGGGGAGGGAAGCTGTGAATTTTGTGCTAAGCACTCGATGGCAGAGGCTTCTCTGCTCTTGTATAAGCAAAAAAAATAATCACTATGTGAAATATTATACATAGGACAGTTATTACTGGTAGATAGAGGAGCTTTTCAGCATCAATTCTCGTTTTGGGGGCTATTCTTACATTTTAGGATAAACAGTCCCTAGGTCTCCTGGTAACTTGCACTTAACTCCTGCGCGGGATGAACATTGACAACAAAAGTGACTATTATGGTGAAGAGCTACCTTAAACAGACTTAGCTCTTTATAACCTTATTGCGTCAGACTCCGAATATTAGACACATACCAAAAAAAAAAAAAATTCTCACAGTGAGAGTTATTAGGCTGCAGAATCGCTTCGCAAGGGAGGTCCCGGGGCCTCATCACTTGAGTCATTTGAAACGAGACCCGGACCGAACACTTGACTGCACCCTTGGGGAACCGTCCTACCTGTGCTGAGGATGGACAGGATGACCTCACAGACCCCTCCCACCCCTCCCAGGGTCATGAAATCAGAACGGAAACTGTGACAAGTCATCTCGCTGCTGCCAGAAGTGGAGACTCTAACAGGTCGAGGGGCAATATCACAGGGGGTGGACCAGGTGACAAAGGATGTCAAAGAGAAAGAAGTCCCCTGCAGGGACCGTGGGCAAAGCACAGCCCAGAATAAAAATCAAAGCGGGGACGTTCCCGAAGGAAGTCCATGATGTGCTTTTTTGCAGACACTGGTGTAAGACAGTCATGCGGTGTGTCCCCAGGTTTCTAGTACCTGCTAGCGAGCTTGTCCACGCTCCGCCTGTAACAGGAAGGAATCACCAGTTCATTTCCAGGCTCCCTCTTTTTGGAAGATGTGACTGTCCTGCTAAAACACAGGTGGGAACAAAGAGAAGCACAGGGATGATGGTGGCATCTCTGTAGCTCAATGTAAGGGGGGTCCATGAGACTTAGAGTTCAAACCAGTTGTAATTGAGACTATGATGGAGAAAGCATACTGGTGTTCCTCACCCCAAAGTCAACTACTTGGACAGAGTCCTTCTGGATCTTTAACAGGGAAGGAGGGGGTCCTGAGAGGCTCCATGTGACTTCTCTAGCCAGATGGAGGCCGCAGGCATGCTTTTACCACATCGAGGTCCCATAGCAAATCTGAGACAACTGCAGACGGGTGGGGCGGAGAGGAATTCTGGACCTGATCTGACCCAACATGTGGCAGCCGCCATTCCAGTTCGACTGGCCCTAAACTGCTAAACCTCAGGACACTGGATAGGACCAGTCACGCCTGCCCACCCACTTGCCCTTCCCAGGAGAATTCCCATGGTCTGTGGGCCCTCCTACTGAGGTGGGCATGTTTTGTATCACCTGACACCTCTCCCTCCCCACTCTGACAACAGTTGAAGAGATCACAGGTCCGATTATACCTGGGCCAAAGGCAGTCTATCCAAAAGTTTGGTTTGCAGTTTACCGATGGAAAGGATAACTCATGCCAATGGCTTCCTGGACTGGGGAACGGCAAATAGACTCTAAGCCTGTTGTACCACAGAGAGCTGATGCCAAGATGCCATGAGATGGAGCTGAGTTGCCCCATTGTGAGCAAAACCAAGAGTGGGTGAGCCAAAACTGCAAGGGAAAAGAACAGATAAATGGAGCAGTGTCTGGCAGAAGGCAGTCAGGAAAAAAAAGAACACAGCGAATGTGCAGGAGGGAATCGTCGGAGGCAGGTACCCGAAGCTGCCTCGTTTCCTAGCTTGCCAACATCTCACAATGAACCTTTTCTTAAAAGAGGTGACATGAGTAGGACTCTCCGTCCCTTGTGACCAAAGAAGCCTAATTAAGACACTCAGAAAATCTGAATTATACATCGTGATGAGCTCTTCAAACTCAAACCACTACCATTTGACGTCTAATATCAAAACTCCCTCAAGACCTTAAAGCCTGTGGCTGATCACAGGGACGGAACACAAGAGCCAGGAAC
Source organism: Orcinus orca (assembly GCF_937001465.1). NCBI lineage: Eukaryota > Metazoa > Chordata > Mammalia > Artiodactyla > Delphinidae > Orcinus > Orcinus orca. The sequence goes on from NC_064578.1 coordinate 9,393,570, forward strand.
GCTCGGCGTTTCTCCTGAGCTGCCATTTTGGAAACTGAACACAGAATCTGGAGATTCATTTATTAAAATTTCTGATCCTAAAACACAAAGGTCATCCTCATAGCATCCTCCACTTGGGGAAGACCTGTCTTCCCCTTGGAGCTGATGTTCAACCACCAAAGCATGTGTGATTTGCAAAACACCCACTTCGCAAGGTACCCAGCACACTCTTAGCAGTGGGCAAGTGCATTAGGCAATGTCCTTCTTCCCCCTCTGGGCTGTGAAAGAATGAACGGTGTAAGCTCTTTTGGTTGCAAGCTACTCCGGAAGGGAGAAGTGCTTGATTAAAGAGAGACACCGACTGCACACATGGAGACACGTCCATCCTCACCGGTCCAGAATGACCTGACTGTGGGTTGAAAGGTTCTTTAAAAGTTTAAATCCAAGAGTGCCGCTAGCTCATGGTAGGAGAGTGGTAGAGTGCACTAGGCCCAATTTCCAAATATCATGCAATTCTAGCAGATCCTGACTTGTGGATATAAAAATAATAATTGGTAAAATAAAAAATAATAACAGCAGATCCCCTGTGCTGAGTCTCTATAATGTCACTGGCTGTGGACTTTATATATATTCGTTTTCTCAATTCCCACAGTAATCAGGAGCTCAAAGAGCGTCTCTTTACAAAAAAGAAACTGAGGCTTCAAAAACAGCTGCTCCAAGCGTGGTCCAGGGCTGGGAGCATCAGCCTCGTCTGAGACCTTCTAGAAACTCGGAGCCCTGGGCCTCAGCCCAGAACTAGAGAATTAGAGGCTCTGGGGCTGGGACCCAGGAACTGAGTTTTAATAAGCCCTCCAGAAGATTCTCGTGCCAACCAACGCCTAAGAAGAAGCACTGACGTAGTAACTTTCCAAGGCCAGATAGGAAGCAGCAGATTTAACACGCAAAGGGTTGTGCTGAGTGCTGGAAACTGTCCCATCCACTTGAGGTAATCAGCGAGGAGCCAGGCTCGGGCTAACCAGGTTAACACCTGTAATACGGGACTCCCCTGAGATCAGGATCAGGGACCCCCTCAAACCCTCGTCTGTCCCGAGAGACTCTCTGTCTGGGTTGCCTAACTCCGCTTCCTTCCTTTCACGTATATGGAGGGACTCTTGGGTGCTACTGACCCCAATTTATTTAAATCATGATTACGAGGACTCTGATTCAAGGATATAAAACACCTTCTTTCATTTCCTTATAGATGAGTGAGAATAAAATTAAGGACCAACACAGCATACTCTGTACCAGACACTGAGCTAAGATACCAGCACAGGGATGGCCAACAGAACTGTCTGCCGTGATGGAAACGTTCTCCATCTGTGCTATGAAACGTGGTTGCCACTAGCCGTGTGTGGCTGTTGAGCAGTTGAAATGTATGACTGAGGGACTGAATTTTTAATTTCATTTAAATTTTAATTAATTTAGACAGCCCCATGTGGCCAATGGCTACCTTCTGTGTTAAAGAACCCAGGGCTAGATGCTTCTTCTTACTTAAACTTCACCCTAAGCCTATGAGGGTAGAAGCTAACATTATGCCCATTTTACAGATGACAAAACTGAGGCTTACAGAGGCAAAATAATGAGCCCAAAGTCACACAGCCAGCTAGTGGTGGGGCTGGCATCCTAACCCAGGTCTGCCCTGACTCCAGATCTCCAAGGCTCAAAAGCACTCGGCTGCCATCGGTTAGGTGGGTTTGGGGGCCAGTGCTCAGAGCTCTGCCCCAGCAAAGGCAATGGCACTGACCATGTGGCCACTGAAAAAAGCTGCATCTGAGTATCTCATTCTCCGGGCAACAAGCAGCGCTGGCATTCTCTTGGCAGCCGTCAATGAGCGGACGTTTGGACATTATTCTCCTGTTAGCAAATGTGCATTTTCCACTTAAAAGTAAGGAGTTTCTATCACAAATTATTTATATGGAAATGATACTACTCCTGGCAGAGAAAACAGGAAAAGGAGCTTTTTACTGTTTCTTTCAAGATTGAAGAAGAAATAAAAAAAGCCTACACTGATGTTATATTCGTTCTTTGTGCTCTTTGAAGGTTGCCCCACCTTTGTACCCTTAACTTACCACTGCTGTGCTGAGAAACAGGCCCTAGGATCTCAGGCACCTATAAGAAACCTCCATCTCTGTACACACGGCAGGCCAGCAGGAGACACGATCCTCCCCAGTCCTTCCCTGTATCCAAGATGCTGGTACCTCCACCCAATAACTTCACCAAACGGCATCACTGAGATTCCAGGAACACACTCCAGACTCGCCTCCGTCCCTGCTCTCCCATCTCCTGACTGTGGGAAGCAGCACGGTACAGAGGGAAAGGTCTAGACCTTACAGGCCAGGCCCACTGTGCCCAAATGTGCTGTGCCACCCTGGGGAGGTGGCTGACCCTCTCTGAGCCTCACTGATCTCCGGGGTAAAATGGGAAGAGCAATGACTCTTCACGGAACTGCTCTGAGCCGTTGACCCTGTGCCTGGCCTATAAGAGGGGCTGGGGAAAGGGTAAGTTTCTGATCATCCCTCCTTTCTAGCCCTGAGCCAAACGCTGACCCACGATTAGGCCTATCCCAGATCTCATCTTATCCAAAGGACTGCTGGGCTCCAAGTCTACATGTGTTTTCCTGTTTTCGTACTTTATAGATCCGAATCGAAGCCCACACCAGTTCAGGGATGTGCACCGTGGTTCTGCAGACAACCACCACGTTTTTCGCACAGACCACTGGCCTGGACTTGCTTCCCGAGCTTCGGATCTCTGCCCCGTCCACTTTTTCTTCCATGTTGCAACCAGCACGTGGCCCTGCACACAGTAGGTGCTCAGACAAATACTTGTTGAATGGAATTTCTGTAAAGACCGAGGCCAATGTATAATAAGCAAATTCCGCCAGCCCTTCTTTCATTTATTCAATTAATATTCACTAAGCTCCCACTACATCTGCTAGGGGCAGGCGTGGGTTGTGGTGCTTGGGGCACGGCAGGGACCAAAAGGGACCACACCCTGGGCCTTGCTGGCATTCACCTTCTAGCGGAGAAGGGAGATGAGACAATTACCAGATGAAAGGATAAAATGGAGAAAAGTGTCCCTCAGATGGTGATACACACTAGGGGAAAACGAAAGCAGGGAAGATTCAAGAGGGGCAAAGTTCAACAGGAAATGTGCCGTTTTAAATAGGGCGGTCAAGGAAGGAGTCCATGAAAAGGGGGTATTTGAACGCAGATTTAAAGGAGCTGAGAGAGCTACATTTTAGAAATAAACTTAATTTGGAAAATAAAAAACTATGAGCTCAAGAAATGCTTGGTTTTATATTCAGAAAGATACATCATAAAAGAACAAATACATTTATTTCACGGGCTAACCTCAGTTCTCATGTCCTCATCTACCTTAATACCAGCTAAAGCTTACTGGGTGTTTATTACGCACCAGGCAGTGCACAAGCACTTTATATACGAGTTCACTGCCAAGAGAAAAGGTACAGGCCAGCGGTGGAAAAAATAAATGATGCCTGGTAGGCGTCATAAAGGCTAGTACTAGTGGAACACAAGGCGGAGTGGTGGGGACTGCAGCGCCCCAGAGGACCTGTCCCACCCAGCGTAGATGGCTGCTGCCCAGCAAAGGGTGACAGAACAGGGTTAGGATTGTTTGATCTTCTCCCTTTAGGAGAGAGGCCAGAAATCTGGATTTTTATGTGAAATTTCCCAATTTCAAATTTTAAAATGTTGGCCAGCAATTAGAAGTTTCCAAAACAACATGAGGGCCAAAACACTTATTTTTAATGTCTTCAAGACATAGTTGGTCTGAGCAGAGGTTTTCAACCTCTGGAAGAGATAGGAGGTAAAGAATAGGCAGGAACCCCAAACATGTGAGGATCCTGTCAAACGGCCAGGGTACCCGTATCCCGAGACTAGGGTGTAATTCATATCGGAAAACATCCCGACTTCCTGGGACCTCTTGTGTGCCTGCACAGTGGTCAGTGACCTTTGGTATCTGGCAAACACTGTGTCCTTGTGTGTGGACGGAATATACCCACTGGGATTTGAATGCAAAAATAGCTGGTCGTTCACTTAAAAAAACAATGACTTTTTGTGGCTTATTGGCTTTTTTATTTTTGCTTACACTCCACCAATAAAAATGCATTTGGCAAAATCGTCCTGAGGAAACACCTTCTCTATTCAAAACTGTTTTTCATCCCCTTTCACTTGTTATTTCTAAATTATCTTATCAATAATGTATTAAAGTAATACTCGAAAATGGAACAATACTGCACCTTTAAGAAAATATTATTTTTCCTGAGGTCCTATCAAGGTAAATTTCATCAGTATTCAAAGAATGAGCAAAGCACTTCAACAATTTATTTCAATAAAAGAAGACTGAGCTGAAAGGAGTATAAATGATGAGAACTTGCTTTAAACTGATTTATTCCCTGCAGCAATAAAAAGAATGTTTCTTCACTCAGTTGTTTAATATGCAAATATGCAGAACATCCAGCCCCTGACAGCACATCATTAATAAAACCTTGCACTGAGCACAGCACCCGATATTTCATTCTGATGAAAATACATGATGATGATTTTAGACTGCAGACTTTTAGAGTTGGAACAATGTGCTTTCCTGGTGATGAAACCCCACCGGTCACTGGGGGGACGGAAGCTTTTCAGAGAAGCGATCTGATTTCTACAACAGGAAGTCCCAGGGTAAAGAAAATAGTAAAGACTGAAGGCTGAGAACAGTTCATGCAGCCGAGGCCCAAATGACACGATTTAAACGGGGGATAGTGACAGAAGGGGCAGAAGGCTTCTTTCGGGGGGTGCTGGCCTGCCAATCTTTTACGTTTTGTTTTGGACTACATAGGAAACGTCCCCCTGGGTGATATCTTTGACGCTAGTTTTATATCCACTTGGAACAAGACAACAAGCTGTAAAAAGAAGATACAGGGCTCAGGAACTTGAACCCCTGGCAGGCTCTCCATCCAGATACTGCCCTTGTTATGATTAGTAGTAACTTCTGAATTACCCTGAGACTCTTAAAACAAGCAAAGTGAAGAAGAGGCTGGAAGATGCTCCTTGTGCTGGACCACGTGTTTTCTCTTTCCACTAAAATCTTGGATTGACATTAACGTGCAGAGGACTACAAATCCTTCAAAAAGTTTTTTTCTTCCTTCCAAACTTCCTGTAACGAATATGCCATATGTATGAACAGAAAAATCATGTTTTAAAAAACGTAATTTACCTTTTTTTAAAAAAAAAACAAAACGAAAGCATATATATATATATATATACATATATATATATATATATATATATATATATATATATATATATGGGCCAGTGCCCAGGGACTTGTAAGACTGCAAGCTCTGGGGAGGGTTCTTCGCTCCCAGCATTGTAGAATTCTCCCATAAAACCCTATGCTTTCTCTCAAAATAAATATTTATTAAATGGTTAAATGAGTTACTAGTTATAAGTGCTTAGCACAGTGCCTGGAACATGGCAAGCCCCATAAAAGTCCTTGTTAAATAAATAACCAATAAGTCAGATTAAATATTTAAAGTATTTTAGTCTACAGAGATGAGTTTTCTGTAAATATTATTTATTTAAGTAGACAGAGAAAGGACAGAGAAATGCTGGTTCTTCTCCCTCCTTTTAATATTAAGCTTACTATATTGTATGGTTCTTGTTGAAACTATCACTCTAGCTTAGACAACTTTTGGATTAAAATTCCAGTTCCTGTGCTTGTCTTTGTGACCTTGGGCAAATCACTAATCACCAGAAACCACCTCAGCTGTTAAGAATACACGATAGTGATCATACTTACTTTGATGAGTGTTTTGAGAGTATGTTTCAACGTGATCATCTGTGTAAACATTCGGCACAGGGGCTGGCCTAGGATAGAGGCTCAAGTTTACCATTCAATCACCTACTAGATACTAACCACTTTATATACATTAATGCTAATTTTTATGACAACTCTTCAAGGTAAGCGCTGTCAGTCATGTTTCACTGTGGGGTGTAGATGGATTTGGACAAAGCTACACAACTTGGTCTTCGACTCGGGTCTACCTGTCGCCAAATCCCCCACTATCATACTGGCTTTCTCCCAGACCTGCCCTTTCCTCCAGAAAAAAAAAAAAAAATCAGATACAGTGATTATTCAACAATACATGGGAAGAGTAAGTTTCCATCCATTTACCTCTATTTTCAGATATAATTCACATGCAAAGAGTCTCCTTCTTCTTCTTTTTTTTTTTTAATAAAGTATTTAAAAACAAGGTAGGTTACGGGCCAGGAGGCAGAAAGATAAAGGCAGGCGGCAGAGGGGATGGGATCTACTGCTTGGGAGATGATAAGCGTGACTACTACAGTCCCCGAGGTTGCACTGCTATTGCAAAAGCTCATTTATTAGAGAAAGGACTCTCGTGTCTGTAATCTGTTAGATTTTCTCCGATTCTAGACAACTGTGAGAACAAGACGTCACCCAAGCTGATCTTCAAGCTTGTGATGGTTCCTCTTTCACTGAAGATGAACCAGTTGAAAAGGATCCAGATGGGAAATGCTTTCCCTCCTCACACACCCACCCGTGTCCCTCCTTCTCTCGGTCATCTGTGCTCCCTCCATCCAACCGAAAGCATAACTCTCTGTGCCAAAGGAAAGAGGGCTGTTGGCTTTTATTTCCAAATATTTCAATTATAAATCAATCATTTAGCAAAATTCAATGAACTCTGCAAAATTTCCTTTTGAATCAGCTCCCACCGAGAATCCAAAAAGTCTTGGGGACAAAATTTCAAGCGGTCCCTTGCAGGTTTCAGTAAACTTCTCCAAGCTAGTACTTTCCGTGCTTCTGATTTTATGTGCTCTGTAATACGCCCTCATAACTCAAATGGGATGAACCAATTAAACATTTCCCTGTAGTCTCTAAAATAGCTGCTCTTGGCATGTTTTTTGCATGGCACAAACCTCTGCGGGAGGATACGATAGAAATCTTGCACTATTTAAATATAGAATTGGGACATCAAAGAAAGGGTTGTATTGAAATAACATGGATAATTAAGGAAGTGGAGAACAGTAATAACTGATTTACATAAAATGCTAATGAGTCTCTTGACTTGTTTGGCAATTTGCACTTTAGGCTTGGTGACTGTGACTCCAAATTTATGATCTAATTTTTATTTTAATATTTTCTTTTAGCGAGTTGTAACCAACAGTAATGGGCGCCTGCCAACGTCTAAGTTCTTCCAGAAGAACCACCCGGAAGCTTCTTTCCCCCATCAAGCACGCGGCGCTTGGAGATGTGACTGGTCCAGGAGCTTCCCGGATGCCCTGTTTTAGTCGGGTTTCTTTTTCTGTTCCGGCGTTGGCATCTTTAAGGATGCTCAAGTGGTTTTCACAGTATTCACAGCCAGCTGAGCTATGTGGGATGGAGAACTTGGCAAACAACGGCAGAGTCACAGGGGCTGAGTGGGTCCTTGTGCAGCCTGCTCCTTGCTATTCGGAGGGAAAGACTGGGGAGCGGGGGTGCGCAAGGCGCCCTCTCGCTCTCAGGGCAGCGAATACTCCGCACCAGCCTCTGGTACCTTTGGCTTCTGAGAAGAAATTATGTGCGCCGGAAATTCCTGTTTTATTGTACTCTTCCCCTGATCTCGCCTTGCAGGGCCACTGCCTCCCGTGAATGCGAATGAGGGCTGGAGCTGTTCCTTGAGGACGTGTCTGCCTTGACCTTCAGCGTACCCTGTTTCCCTCCAAGCCCTCTAAGCATGATCCATTGCTCTCTCCAGCCGTTCCCCCGTCACCCCATTGATGGGTTTCAAAGCTACTTAAATTTCCAAGTCCCGATGCGCTGCGGCGGTGACCAGGGCTGTGCCTCGCTCTCTTATGGATTGCGCAAGGTCACTGCTGGGGAGAGGAAGGAGGCAGGAGGAACATTTATCAGGATGTATTGCTTTACTTTTTCTATCCATCACCACGGCAATGATTCTATTTTAGCGAAAATCCATTGAACTCCGATCAAGTCAGATGGCTGTTATCATTGGAAACTCAAGAGCTGTCAGGCCGTAATCAGTACAAATGTGTGACCCGGAAATGGGGGGCTCCGGGCCAGTGTTGGTCTTCTGGGGGATCTCTGTGCTTTTTCCGGTTTTTAAAATTTCATCTGACCATTTTGCTTTAAGCACCTTCCCAGCTGTTCTGTTTGCAAGTGATAACATTTGGTTATGCAAGGTAGAATGGACTGATGACAGGCCTCTTAGGTGGAGTGTGGAGACACGATGGTTTCTCGTGCTGCACTGCCTGGTGCTATAATGCAGCTACCATCAGAATACAGACACACACCCGAGTCATCACAGAAGCTGGAACAGGAAAAGTGCACACACACATTCCAGAAATCGCCAAACTATAACTACACTATTTTGTGGCCTCTTCAATATACAACTATTCTGATCACCACAGCTGGCTATAGAATACTATGTTAACAGGCACTTTGGTGCATTACATTTTTATGGTAAATGCCCCAATTTGCATTTGCATATGCTCGGGAAAGGTTTCAGTCCACAGCTACCACCTTGAACGTGAGGTGTGGATGGAGGTGGGAAGACCGAAAGAGAAATTCCCAAGCTCCCTGCAAAATTCTTTTTAGCTTGTCTTCCGGTGATGGGTTTAATGAAATCTGCCATTTGAAGAAAGTCACTTAAACATACCTGCTGCCCTGCCAGTATTCTAAACTTTTACCAAAGGGAGGGGGTGTGAAAAAGGATGATGCAATGGTTTTTAATCAGGATCCTGGAGCTCAAAGTGACATTTAACTCTTAGTTATCCAAAAGCAGGTTATTTTCCTTGTAGGCTGTCAGGGATCATATTCCTCCCACTGCTCCTTTGCAGGCCAGTCCCTGCTGGGCTGGGCCGAGTAGGAAGTATGTTAGGTACCCAAAAGCCTGGTGCCCGTGTGTGTTTAAGTCACCGCTTTAAAATATCCAGCACTCTTTCCATGGAGTTTCTATTTTGCAGTCTATAGCTTTATTTCTTTTTTTTTTTATTAGTGAGCGTAACTGAATACTGACTGTGCATTCTTTTTTTTTTTTTTTTTTTTTTTTTTTGCCGTACGCGGGCCTCTCACTGTCGCGGCCTCTCCCGTTGCGGAGCACAGGCTCCGGACGTGCAGGCTCAGCGGCCATGGCTCACGGGCCCAGCCGCTCCACGGCACGTGGGATCCTCCCGGACCGGGGCACGAACCCGCCTCCCCTGCATCGGCAGGCGGACTCTCAACCACTGCGCCACCAGGGAAGCCCCTGACTGTGCATTCTTAAATACATTTCCATTCTAAATAATAACAACGCTAATAAGGGTAGTTATTTCTTGCCCGCTTGCGGTGGACCAGGCTGTGTGCCAAGTGCTTGACATATGTTGTGCCTCATCTGAGTCTTAGCGCCACATCGCAATGAGATCGGGACATCTCCACTGACAGACAAGGGGACCAGGCTACTGGGAGCACCAGCAATTAACCAGGGGATGGCGTGATTCAGAAGTGGCCGATGCGTGACAATAATACCGCTGTTCACCTCAAGCAGTTGTGTCACCTAAGCGAAACCACTGAAAGTACCTGCATTTGTTCCCTCGAGTTGCACACTAGGTGGCTGAAAAACACGGCGATTGGTTCTCTCAGAGTTCAGGTGGCCACAGGTCTGAGATCAAGGTGCTGATGGGGTGGGGGCCTTCTGGGGGCTCTGAGAAACCATCCCAGGCCTCTCTCTCAGCTCCTGGCGGCTGCTGGCAATTCTGGGAGTTTGTCCCTTGACTTGTAGACATGTAACTCCAATCTCTGCCTCTGGTTCATTTCGCCTTTTCACTGAGTTCATTTCTCTCCCCTACAAGGATACTCTCTTTGGGTTACGGGGTCACTCTAATCCAGCTTGATCTCATCTCGACCTTGCCTTTAGTTACAGCTACAGAGACCCTATTTGCAAATAAAGTTGCATTCTGAGCTTCAGGATAGCCATGAATTTGGTGGGGGGGCAGGGGCAGGCACCGTACCGCAGAGTACAGCGTCCATCTGGAATCCAGACCTGGTCTGTCACACTCTGCAGCGCTTGTACCTAACCGTTATACTGTTATCCACACGCAGAGGGTTATGGGCCTCCGATTGTTCCGTAAGTTGATCAGAGATCAGATCTAAGACTTCCCGTAAGGCAACGTACCAACGCAGCATGTCGTGTCATGATGACCACCACGGCGTTTCTGCATATTTCCAGGATAAACTAGCATCACGGGGGAGGTTGGAAAGGTCTTTCCTTCCTGAACTGTGGGAGGGTCAGAAGAGGCAGATGCACAGAAAAAACGTCCAAGGACACAACCCTGGGAAAACAGTGGCTGGGAACCCATCACACGCTGCCTGTCCTTCCTAAACCCCTGTGGGCTTGGCCGTGGTCAGACCGGGACCCGCGGGTGGAAGGGAACCGCCAGGGAATTAGGGGTGTGCCGGAGCTCAGCCGCACTCCACTGGTGCAGAGAAACCATGACGTCAAAGAAGGAGTTTCTAGAGGCGACCAGGAGAAGGAGTTTCTAATTCCTGGCCATCAGTCATTCCTCCTTCCTTCCTCTGGAGGGAAAAGAAAAACAAGCCAAAGAATAGCTCAAAGGTACTGGTGGGGAGGGTGAAGGGAAAAAATGCATCCACCCCCAGAGGATTTCTTCTGATAGTAAAACTCTGCTGATGAAAAAATAGTACGTGCACAAGAAAGAAAGGTAACGTGGAGAGAAAGTCTATTTTTCCTTCTCCTTAAACAAAATCTTATCAGAGATTATTTCGAAGAAAGAATCTCCTGAGCTACCGAAATCATCAAAATGGGCAAGTCACGCCAGACGCCGGGATGCAACGTTGAAGGGGAAACATACTGAAGGAACTAAAATCAACCGTCTGGTAAACAGTTCAAACCAGCAAAACTTTTGATACTTCCAGAACGGAAACAAATGACATATTTGTGCTGGATATTTGAGGCTGATCCGTGTGGTCCATTTTCACCCTCCTGCTGGGTCTGAGTTTCTCAACCTGGGCACTGTGACACTGGGGGCTGGATGCTCCTTGGAGATGGGGGCTACCCCATGGCCTTTTGGGTGTGGAGCAGCATCCGGGATCTTGCCCCACTGGAAGCCGGCAGCACTCCCCCTAGTGGTGACAACCGAAAATATCTCAGACATTGAGAAACGTCCCCTCAGGGGCACCATCGCTCCTGATTCCACTGCTCTAGTTGGAAAAATCAGAAAGCTCAGTACTGCTTTCCCAGGACTCCCTGGCAGCTACATCCTGGACACAGAGCTGTCCAACCAATTGCTAAGTTCTGTCACGTGAGACATGGACAGTAGAACTGAGGCAAAGGCCATATGCCTGCTTCTCCGGGGCTTTTCGTCCTGGCCAGCGAGGCCACGTGCAGATGAAGCTTTCTGTCTTCCTGCTCTGGTGCCTGGTCGGTCTCCAGCTTCCTGGTGGTAGGTATGGGGCTGCAGCAAAGGAGCTGGCTCTGGCTGATTCGTCTGGCTTAGCTCCAGCTGTGGCTGCAGCTCCCTGGAGGGTCACTTCTGTGTTATTCAGGGAGAAGACCAACCTCAAAGCCGCTTCTGCCGCTCTTCCAACAATTTTGTAAGCATCCAATTTTCTTCACTGAACCCCTTCCTGCCAAAGTACATACAGAGGTTCCCATTTCCTGCAGCAAGTCCTGACGGAGACAACCCATCTGGGAGTTTCGCAAGCGACTCTTGTGAGTCTCATCAGGGAGACTCAGGCGCGCTCTGAAGATGCCCACGACCAGGCTGCCGCACCCACCATTCCCTCTGCTAAGAACCTACTTCCTTCCTTCCTCCCTTCCGCCCTTCCTCCCTCCCTTCGCTCACCACTCAGCTTCCCAGGACAGTCTACCTACAAACACTCATTTCGATTCCGAGGCCCATCTTATGCCTTCTCCGAGGGAAAGCTTCCTTCTATACACTTCTTCCTTCTCATCCCCCTACGCTGTCCCACACACTTGGCAAAGATAACCATGCCTTTCTCTCTCCTGCTTCGCTTGGTACCTTTGTTACGGCACTTAGCACACTGAGCCCTCCGGCTGTATGTTCACATGCCTGTCCTAGCTAAACTGGACGATCCTAACTCAGGCTTCTGCCGCCAGCGCCGGCTCAGGTTAAGAATATAATGCGTGGTGGTTGAACGATGGGTGAGTGGAACCTTGTAACATCATTCCTATCTGCCTAACGATGTTTCGTCTCATGGCCCTGGCCCTCGAAGTTCCCACAGGGGGAACTCCCAGGGGGAGTCAAGACTAAGATGGGGGAAAGACACGTCTAGCGGGTAGAGGATTGAGCTGTGTGGCTTTGATGGCCGGTGTATTTAAGAAGAGCTTTGCAGGGAAGAGTCCAATGTGCTAGCATCAAAGTGTACATCCTCGAGACCAGGGAGGAGCACACGCAGAGGGCAGGAGAGGGGTCACGCCACGGGTGCTTTATAGGACAGGCAAACGAGGCTCCACCTGACGTAAGAGAAGCTGACACGGGGAGAAACAAAAGAGATTCTCGAATGAGTTCATTAGAACAACAGAGCACAGTCATGAGGATTCTGATCAGTATCCTGTTACCTTCACCATCATTGCTTTTAATATTCTACAAAATAAACAGGACCCAGAACGGTATACTTATATCAACATAACTCTATTGTAATGTCAACCTGCCCAAGTCTAATAATGGTTTTCAAACAGACACATAGCTCTGCATCGAGAAAGACGGTGGTCTGCTGTTAGGAGCAGAAGACTAACATTTAAATGCCAAAGGTTTACAGACAAGGTCACCCATGGATTCTCAGGGAAGATACTGGGCAAACCTATAGAGCAGGGTTTTTCTCTGCCGTTGAACAGAACGAGGAAATTTATATGCAAGGGGCTTCATAAGAGGAGGCTAGACTGAATTCTTTTCATGACAGATTATGTTTATATTAAGCAATGATGTAGGTTTTTAAAAGCTATGGCTCTTGTGAACCTATTTTTAATTAAATATGAGAGCAAACCCTTCTGTACAATTTTCCACGGCAGAGGTTGTGGAGTTCTGGCACGGGAAGTGTGCTGTGGCATGAGACCAACTCTAGTAGGAGTTTAAGCGCCTACCCCATCGGCCACCACATGAGTGATACTGAATACATCGCCTACCTTCTATGATACCTGAAGACTGTGTGTCAGGAGCAGTTAACGCAAGCCTCCTTGACTATGACCCCATTCTATGAGATCAGCAATATCGCTACGTCCATTTTACAGATGAGAAAATGGAGGCGCAGAGAGGTTAACCCACGGTCACAGAGCTTTCAAGCTTTGGCAGCTAGGATTAAGGTCAAGTTCTGTCTGACTCTGTAGCACACACGTGTCTCCACTTCCAAGCCCATCATGGACCTACCACGGAGGCGTCTATCATGTGGACGGAGAGTCACACGGGAGCACGGGCCCCCAAAACCACCCCGCCAGGAGCTGCCCCAATCAGGACTCTGGCTGTTGCGAGATTACACATCGCTTCCTTGTTTCAGATCCACCGAGCCAGGATTTTCTGGGACTGACAGCTGACAACATGCCAACTGCTGTACTTCCAACCGGCTACTGGGGGATTTCAGGGCAAAGACCACGCCCCCATCACCGCCTCCATCTGTACAATCACTAAGAGGAAAGAACCTTTAGTGAGGTTTCCCTTAGTGGCAGGGGCTGGGCTAAGTGTACAGATGGCATTAACTCATCTATTTCTCCCAAACACTTGATGAGGAAGGTGCTACTCTTGCCCTCATTTTATGGGAAGGAAACTGAGGCTGAGAATGACTACGTGACAGGATCAGGGCTGCTTGGTGAGTAACGGGCAGAGGCAGCAGCATCAAACCCCGATCTGCTGGACAACCAGGAACCACGGCTTCCCCCTGGCTGCAGAGGTAACATTTACACACTGCTCGCTAGTCACCGTCCTAAGTGCTTTAACAAAACTCGCACTTAACCCCTGCAATGACCTCATGAAGACAGAGGCTGTTTGTTGTAGGTTTGTGAAAGACCACAGCCCTTCAAGCACAATCCCTACTTACGGAACTGAAGACGGTGAGGACTGCTGGGGAGGGGGAATAGGGAAGAAACTATGATTTTAGGCATGAATAAATTCAAAAATCAAATACATGAGGATTCTCTGTTCAAACCCCCAGTGATAATTAGGAGATTTTAATTCGGCCGACAGTTGGGGTTCAGGGTTAGAGATAATATAAAGACGGTGCAACTTCCCTGAAACCCCTTTAAAGCCTCTTTTTTATGGAAATGTCACCACCTGGACATCGATACTGTTTTTAGGAGAAGCTGTCCTCTGGCTGAAGTCTGAATTTACCACGGAGCCTCCTTAGGATGCCTTCTTAGGAGGCTGCATGTCACGAGAATTAAATGCAAACTTTTATCTCTCCTTTCTAAATCTCCTCCTTTCAATCACTAATCTCTCGAAAGAACACAACCAAACAGTCCCATTAGGTAAGAGGCAGACAGTACTGATGTAAATCCCCCCTGAATTAATGGGTCTGCTCTTTACTCCACAATGGCCCTTCCCAAGATGACCCTGCCAATCAGCAGATCTTGTGTTGTCTGCAATTTCCAGTGACTCCCGGTCACACTCACAGCGGAAGGAATCTGCTGAAGTTCTCCAAGGGGCACCACCATCAAATGGCTCTAACTGAAATTTACTAACATATACAGATCTTAAAGATGATTTTTTTTAAGGCAAATTACAATATTCCAACATTGCAAAAATAGACTGTAAGTGTGTTAAGAAGTGACCCATTGTTCTGGGCTTTGGTTGTCTCTTTCTATGCCTGTTGATGGGTGTACGCAGTCAGGATGAACCAGGATGAACCTGAACAAGCAACCCCCCACACCTTAGCATCTTAGGTCACAAGGCAGAAGCACCATCTATTTCTCTAAGTCCATCCTGGGTCAGTTGAGGCTCTTGCCTTTGTCTTTTTTCCAAGATCCACCACAACAGGGCAGCTGGTATCAGAAATCTTGCCAGTCAGCATGGCAGACGGTGCAGTGCAACACACACTAGGCTCTTAACGTTTCTGCCTCAAGGAGTGTGTCTCTTTGACACATCACTTCCACCCGGATTCCACTGGCCAAAGCAAGTCGTGGGGCGGGAAAGTACAGCTGTACCATGAGCCCAGACGGAGAAACCCAGTACCTGTGAACAGCCCAACTGACCCCACGAGGGGTAAGGAGATGCTGAGGATAAACGAAATCTCCCCTCTAGGGTACCATAGGATGTGCATAGCAGGACAGGGCGTAACTAGACTTCAGCCCAAGTCCCCAAAAGCCCTTATGTCAACGTGGAAACATGTTGCCCCTAACCAGGGCTTGCTCTTCCAGTAACCCAGACCGCCTCAGAACATTCCACAAGGCCCTGGCCTCTGCTATCTTTTGTCCCCATCACGTTTATCTAATAGATGACCCTACCAATTCCCACTGGCAGCCCTTTGTAGCGTAATGAACAGGATGCAGGCTGATGAATGCGGCCACTGCACAGAAAACGTCAGTTCTTTCATTAAGCAAACCTTCCCAAGTTCATTGTATTGAACCAGGGTTTAGGCTATTAGGCTGACACATGACAGAGCCAATTCCAGTCACATTGTAAGCGCCTATTCACGTTCAGCAAATTCCAGTTTACGTGCACGCACACATTGAGAACTGGGCTCTTGTTGCCTGGGACTTTTTTTTTCCCCCTTGAAATCTACTTTCCTATTTTTAACTCTTAATAATTAAGAAAAACCCCACTTCCATAAGAGAGCCTCAACGAGTCTAATTCTGGGAGGACATAATGGATCCTCAAGCCGAGTTCCTGTTCTGCTGCCCGACGCGCCTGCCCTTCCCGGACGCACCAGTATTGATACACTGTGTTCCTCTGGGAAAGGGTAAAAAATAAGTCATTTGCGCGTGGAGGTGTGTCACCGCTGCCTCCTCCTTCCGCTTACATGTTAAAAGGAAAACGTTATTTACAAGTTTGGAGTCTCTGCTCGCGTCAGGGGACAAGGCTGAAGGCATCATTCTAGGAGAGGGGCTGTGAATGAGCCTGCCCAGAGCAGCCGTAGCCAGGAGCCCCTGGCAGCTTTAACTCCAACCTGCCACTTCCTACATGGGTGGTCCCTCAACAACACTCAGGCAGCCAACATGCAGTGGGCGCCTGTGGGTGGCCGGCCCACACCAGGTATCAGGATGTGGACAAGGAGGGTTAGGGTTTGTGGTACAGCGGGAGAGAGGCCAACAGCCAATTACATTCAAATGTGCTCAGTGGGATTATGTATCCTGAATGTAACCTCTTACCTCCATCTCCACTATTTTCACCTGGTCTAAGGCACCATTACTGCTCTCTTAGATCCCTGGGCTACCTCCCAAGTGGTCCTTCCCCTTGCCTCCTACAGACTGCAACCACCTCTTTTTAAAAGCATAACTCAAACCATGTCGCCCTCTTGACTCTAAACTTCTAATGACTCCCATCATGATTAGAATAAAATCCAGACTGACAGTGGCTTTACAATCTGGCATTTTTCTCCATCTCATCGCCTATCACTCCACTTGGCTGGAACCACGGTAGCTGCTTCCTCTCCCTTGAACAGGTCAAGCATATTTTTACCCCAGGACCTTTGCACTTGTCATGCCTCCGGCTGGGATTCTCTTTCTTGAGATGTCCGCACAGCGGTCACCATTCAGGATTTCGTTTAAATGTCATCTTCCTCAAAACCCACCTCTGACCACGTACACAATCGCTATTTCCTTCCCTTTCTTCATTCCCATGCAAAACAATCTAACGTGTTCGTTTCCCCCGACCACTTAAACGCAAGCTCCATGAGGGATGAGGTTTCGTCTAATTTAACCTAGCATCTCTGGATCCTCGAACAGTGCCTGACACCTAGTAGGGAACGGCAGCAAAAACGAAACAGGGGTAATAAAAATATTAGGCGTCACTATTAGAGCAGTAATCCGTGTTTACACACTCTGATTCTGTAAGATCTTACGTGCACTAACTCATTTCGTCCTCACAACAGCAGGAAATCACTATTATTATATTCATTCTAAAGACAGGAGAACGGAGGTGCCGGTAGGTCAGTAACTCACCCAAGGATGCACAGTTAATACACAGGAAGCCAGGAATCAGACGCAGGCAGTGTGACCTCAAAGTGCTAACAGGACTCTACACTCTAGACTCAAAATATATATTTGCTGAACAAATGAAGACAAGAATGTGCCAGGCAAAGGGGGAAGCTGAGTGGCTTAAGTAATCTAAGACTCAATTTCCTCTGCTCTGAGATTTGTAGGGGGAGGTCTTCCCCCTCCCACCCTCCGTCCTCCTCCTAGTTGTCAAGTACCTACCATGTGCCAGCAACTGCTCAAGGGACTGAGGTCACAGCAGTAAACACAACATGAGACAAAACAACCGTGATTTCATAGAACTTACACTGGGGATGAGGGCAGAAATGGGGAGTTAGGTAAACAAGTAAAATAACAAGCAAGTATCAGACAGGTGTTGTCAGCACATCAAGCAAGTTGGAGTACTGATAACTATATTGTAAACACACACATGGGGTCACAAAGGGAACTTCCTTGGGAACAGTGGAGTCCCTACAGAACGTGGGTTTTCTACGGGGTTGCCATCACTGTAGCCAGGGCATCGAGTATGGTGTTTGTGGAATAGAAATGAGACAGTCCAGCCATGAAGCATTAGAAGATGTTCTGAGTCTAGGAAAGCATGGCTGTGTTCTTTAGAAGAGATTCAAGGTCAGAGATTATGGGCCAGTTCTGTGTGACATCAGTAGGAACCAGGGCCTTTCCCAACAAAAGTTACCATCATGATTCTGCAATATAAAAACACACACGCTCGGAACACCCGCTGTAAAATAAAGCAGAAATAAACACTCCTAAGTAAACCCAGGGCCCACATCTCCATAAAGAAGAGTACGGGGCTTCCCTGGTGGCGCAGTGGTTGAGAGTCCGCCTGCCGATGCAGGGGACGCGGGTTCGTGCCCCCGGTCTGGGAAGATCCCACATGCCGCGGAGCGGCTGGGCCCGTGACCCATGGCCACTGAGCCTGCGCGTCTGGAGCCTGTACTCCGCAATGGGAGAAGCCACAACAGTGAGAGGCCCGCGTATCACCAAAAAAAAAAAAAAAAAAAAAAAGAAGAGTACTGAGGAGTGAACTTGGGTCTGCTACTACACAACGTGATGCCCTGGGGCTAAAAACACAAACAAAATCTTGGACCCGCCTCAACTCTATTACTCCTGGAAATCCTAACACGAAACTGCCCACTGCTCCCAGAGGAGTCAACTGAGGATTAAGAAAATACTTGCACGTCTTCACGCTCACTAGGAGCTATAATGAGAAAGACAGACAACAAGTGTTGATGAAGATACAGAGATACTAGAACTCTCCAACACTGCTGGTGGGACTGTAAGATGATGCAGCCACCTTGGAAAACAATCTGGCAGCTCTTCAGAAGTTAAACATAGTTACCATATGACCCAGCAGTTCCACTCCTAGGTATACACCCGAGAGAAGAAAAACACATATTCACATAAAAGCTTGTACAGGAGTACTGGTAGCAGCATTATACATAAGAGTCAAAAAGGGAGAAACATACCAAACGTCCATCAACTGATGAGTGGATGTGGTATATCCATATAATGGAATATTATTTGGCCGTAAAATAAGAATGAAGGGCTTCCCTGGTGGCGCAGTGGTTTAGAGTCCTTCTGCCGATGCAAGGGACACGGGTTCATGCCCCGGTCCGGGAGGGTCCCACATGCTGCGGAGCGGCTGGGCCCATGAGCCATGGCCGCTGGGCCTGCACGTCCGGAGCCTGTGCTCCGCAGCAGGAGAGGACACAGTAGTGAGAGGCCCGCGTACCGCAAAAAAAAAAAAAAGAATGAAATAATGATCCTCGCTACAACATGGATGGACCTTGAAAACCTCAGGCTGAGTGACAGAAGCTAATCGCGAAAGGCTGCACGTTGTATGATTCCATTCATATGAATTGTCCAGAAGAGGCAACTCCATAGAAACAGCAAGCGGGCAGATGAGTGGTTGCCAGAAGCCAGGGGCCCGGAATGGGGAGTGACTACTAATGGGAGTGGGGTTTCTTTTTGGAGTGATGAAAATGTTCCGTAAGATGGCAGTGGCGATGGTTATACAGCTTCGAAAATACACTAAAAGACCACTGAATTGTATACTTTAAAAGGGAGAATGTTACGGTATTAAATAATATCTCAGTTAAAAAATAAATAAAATGATGGGTTTCCACTTCTGAGACTAAGTCCCCCCAGGGCTCTGGCTCCTGCCTTGCTTGCTGTTTCTTGCTCTTTTTTTTTTTTTTTTTTTTTTTTTTTTTGCGGTACGCGGGCCTCTCACTGTTGTGGCCTCTCCCGTTGCGGAGGAGCACAGGCTCCGGATGCACAGGCTCAGCGGCCATGGCTCACGGGCCCAGCCGCTCCGCGGCATGTGGGATCCTCCCGGACCGGGGCACGAACCCGCGTCCCCTGCATCGGCAGGCGGACTCCCAACCACTGCGCCACCAGGGAAGCCCCTGTTTCTTGCTCTTTTGCTGGCTCACTCAGATGAAACGCAGCTGAACTGCCATGCTGTGAGCTGCCCTTTAGAGAGGCCCACAGGGCAACAACCAACAGCCAACAAGCAACTGAGGCCCTCAGCCCACCAAGAGCCAAAACCCCAGTCTTGCCAAGAACCGTTAAGTGTGAGCTTGGGACAGCAGCTTCCTGATTATGGCCTGAGACATGCTGAACCGTGTCTAAATACTTCATTCACAGAAATGGTGATATGACAGATGTGTGTTATTTTAAACAACAAAACATTTCTCTAAGTCACCCAACAATGAAGAGTTGGGGTGCAAACCCACACTGGTATGGCCACTCCCTCCATGCTGCCATACTGTTTTATTCATCCCTGTGTCCTTGGAATTGGCTCCAAGGGCATGATGCTCGACACACAGTAGGTGCTCAATAAAGTTTCCTAGAACTGAGTGAAATTTTCCAATCCTCTTTTCTCTATGTGGACCTAGAAAATGAGCTCAACAAGAAGGAAACAGAAAGAATGAGAGAAAAATATGGAAGTCTCACTGTGTTCTGTTGTTCTCCAATCTCTTGTCTGCAGATTAGATTCCAACCAAGACTCTCAGTGAATGCTGGTGACCCTGCCCTGACCCTGACAGGGACATTAATCTATGTGCGGATGGGAGGTGGTTCTAAGATTTGGCCTTGTCTGTACCAACCTCACTTCTGTACTAGACAATTCACTGTCAGAGCAGCATCCTCCTGTGCTTCCCGAGAAGCAACCAATCCTTAGATATGGCAAGCCCCAAAGCTGGGGGAACAATTACTAGTATTAAAAGAGGACTTCGGTCCAGAAACAATTCACAGTGCCCCTTCTTGAAGCTTTCCCTCAAACAGCCCAGGCAGAGGCCCCCCCCACCCCACCCCTGCTCTCTCGCCACCCTCTGCAACACGTCTCTTTCAAGAGACATTTATTACAGGGCTGTCGACACAATCCTACCTTTACGGAAAAAGATAAAAATAAGAAACACCTTACAAGAAGATGCCGTGGCGAAAGCTAAATCATAAATGTTTGATAAGGAATGGTCAAATCCAGACAAATAACTGTTCAATCCCACTTTGTATTTAGCAGATAAAGTCATACAGAAAATCAATGTGACGCATTGAAAGGGGAGAAAAAAAAAAAAAACGCCACACTTAGGGATTGGGCTACATGGTGTTATGAAGTGGTCGCTTCAGAAGAACCTTATAACACGACGACCAGATGAATTTTTAAAATTGGGGTGCTGAATATTGACTAGCTGACCTGTCAAGGGTGAGCTAGCCTTCTCTTCTGCTTCTTCTGTGGCTGCTGGGGACAATTTCTGACAATTTCTGGGGCGACACACGCATTCTTTGGGGAGATGGTGGAGAGCAGACTGGTGCCACTGTTCTAAAGGACAATGAGGCAAATCCTATGAAACTAATCGTTTCGGAGATGCACGCAACCCTTGCTCCAGCACTTCTGCTACTGCAAAATCGCCCTCCTGATATCCTGGTACAAGGAGATGAAGGGCACACGCAGGAGTGTTCGTTACCGGATCGTGTGTAAAAGCATAACATGGGTTCGACGTACACGTGTCCAGAGAGGAGTGAACGAGGAAGGGACAGGACACCACGTGGTAGGACATTACGCAGTCACGGCACAATGGGCGGCCGAGCTACCTGTGCCCGTACCAAATAATCTCCAAGACGTTATCACATAAAAAGAGCAGGGTAATGAACAAAGTGTATTCCATGGTCTTGGGCGCGTGCAGTTTTTTAAAGGCTGTACATATCTACATCTGAGGGTAAATGCACACGAGGTTTCTGGAAGAACCCACAACAAACCTTTCTTTAATAGATGGTTTCTTTTGGAGAAAAGTATTGGAGATGAGGGATGGAGGAAAACTCTTACTGTCGAATCTTATCGAAAGTTTTGAAATTTTACCATGAGCTTCTATTCCTTTTAACGTTTATTTTCCCCAAGTGGGGTGACAAGCAGCAATACAGACAATTAGAAATGAAACAAAGCTTCAGGTCAAACTCTTCCAGGACGAGGAAGGCCTGGCTTGTTTTGTGAATTAACTGATAGAAGATGCAGGGAACTTTGGACGCTCATCACTACATCTCCACCCCAGGACCTCTCCCAGCAGAAACTGAAAAGCCAGCCTGGATCCTCCTGTGCTGAGCGATCTCCTCCACCTCCAGGGAGAATATCAATGCCTCCAATTTCCTTCTGCTTCCCCCAGGCCCACACTGAACCTCCTCAAATAAATGGAAGGGGTTTCTGCCAGAGACAGGGGACCTTCATGTGCACAAGTGCATTTCAGACGTGGGCTCAGAGTGGCCAATCTACTGTCAACACTTTCTCTGCAAGGTAATAACCTCCTTCCTGCTGATAGCATTATTTTATATAGTCTGTAATTTAAAAAAAAAAAGAAGTGAAGTTTACAAAAGTAAACAGATGGGGGAAAGGCCTTCTGAAACAGAGGATAATAAAAGCTTGCTAAAAAGAGTAAATGCTTGCACAGGCGACATCGACAACGCCGGTGTCACCATGGTGAGCGATGTGCTGGCTTTGAGGTGAAATAATAGGAAATGAAGATCAATTAACAATGTACTGATGAGCCTAAAACGAGTTGACTTTATTACATGCATGAACAGAGAGTTAAATTCCTCGGGGGGAAAGGCCCTGGGGATGGATGAGAAAGCAGCTGATGAAAGGGAACGGGAGGTCTAGTGGTTTGCTCTCCTGCCGTAAACATCTAAGAAGAGTCAGGCTGTACGTCTAAGTAAGCAGAGTGACTTAGCCAAATGAAAATACTTTTCTCAATTTATCTTTGACTTGGCGCTTTCTATCTTCATACAGGCAAAGATCAGATCAGTGTGATTTTTCAAATGCTTTTGGGCACTGGTGAACTAGGAGAAAAGATCCCATTAGACAAATAAACAGAACTCTCCTGCCCTTTTGGAGTAAGATGTTAGTACTGTGCTTTCTAAGTGCACTCAAGCGACATTTGATAATTGATTAAAATGATGTCTTCAAAGGTATCTTTCTTACACTGCACTTTCAAGCAGACTTTTCAAACCTGAGGGTGCATCAGAAGCCTCTGGAGGGACTGTTAAAACAGGATGTCTGGAACCCATTCCCAGAGCTTCTGACTCAGGGGGTCTGGGGTGTGGCCTGAGAACGTGCATGTCTAACAAGCTCCCGGGTGATGCCAGTGCTGCCGGCTTGAGGACCACACTTTGAGAACCACTAGTGCAGTGGTTATACGCTTGGACTGTGGAACCAGCTGGACTTGGTTTGAATCCTTAGCTCTGCCACTTGGTTACCTGTGATTTAAGTGGTCAGGTCACCCCTATACGCTGCAGTTTCCTTGCCTGTGAAATGGACGTGAGACTAAAACCTGTTTGTAGTGGGTTCAACAGTGTTTCCACAAAGTTTAAGTCCACTTGGAACCTCAGACTATATTTGGAAATAGGGTCTTTGCAGAGATAATTAAGTTAAAATGAGGTCATACTGGATCCTGGTGGGCCTAAATCCAATGACTGGCGTCCTCTTAAGCAGGCAGGACACACAAACTCAGAGGGAAGAAGGTGGTGTGAAGCCGGGAAGAGAGAACAGAGTTCTGCCACCATAAGCCCAGGAACACCGAGGATGGCTGAGGCCCCCCGAGAAGCTGGGAGAGAGGCTTGGAACCAGTTCTCACTCAGAGGCCCAGAAGGAACCAGCCCTGCCAGTGCCTCAATTTCAGAATCCTGGCGTCCAAAGCTGTGAGAGTATACATTTCTCTTATTTTAAGCCACCCAGTTTGTGGTACATTGTTAAGGCAACCCGCAGAAACTACTCCACTGCTTTATGGAGCTCTCGTGGGGATTAAATTACTGAATACATAGCAAGCGTTTGGAGTAGGGCCTGGCACGTACTGGGTGTTACTGAAGCAGTAGTTCATGTTACTATTTTGGTTTTATTCATACTTTCTTTTGTTCTAATCTATAAGAGTATAAATACTTTCTCTTGGGGAAAAAAAAAAACAACACACATCAAAACTGTAGAGAAGGGGCTTCCCTGGTGGTGCAGTGGTTGAAAGTCCGCCTGCTGATGCAGGGGACACAGGTTCGTGCTCTGGTCCGGGAGGGTCCCACATGCCGCGGAGCGGCTGGGCCCGTGAGCCGTGGCCGCTGAGCCTGCGCGGCCGGAGCCTGTGCTCCGCAACGGGAGAGGCCACAACAGTGAGAGGCCCGCGTACCGCAAAAAAAAAACCAAAAAAAACAAAACAAAGAACTGTAGAGAAGGGCATAAAGCGTGGGATCTCAACTAGGGTTGATTCTGCCCCCTGACCAAGGGATACTTGGCAATGTCTGCAGATACTTTTGGCTTTTCAGGATTTGGGAGGCAGGTGGAGGCTACTGGCATCTAGAGAGTAGAGGCCAGGGCTGCTGTTCAACAACCCACCATGCACCCCACGACAGAGAGTTAGCCGAACCGCAAGTCAACGGTGTGAGGTTAAGAACCTCTGGTACCAGATGAAACCTCAAAGTCACCTGGCCCTGGAGTCTGGCTTCCAAAGTGTGTCCAGCACTCCAGGGCCGAGTATCCCTGAAGAGAACACTCACCACCAACACGCACACTCTACCCACAAAAGCAAACTGAGTTAATAATCATAAAAAAACCAACAGTATCATCATCGGCAAATGAAGAGTCGAGCATGGCCCGTGGGATGGAGCCTCCAGTCGTTCCCTGCTCCGCCTCCCGAGCTACAGAGGGCAAGGTGGCCCCGTCTCCATCCGGAATCACAGGCTGCGAACAGCAGGAGGGGACAGGCCCTGGCTGCAGAGTGCAAAGGCCGAGCGTACCGCGGGCCCAGGGAGGAACGATGGTAACAACCCAGGCAAGGGACGACGGCAACCAGAGCTAGGGTGCTGATGGTGGAGATGGCCCACGGGGACAGACCCAAGGCAGGAAGCGACACAACTCAGTGATGGCGGGACGCACGTGAGGGTGAGGCTGTGGGAGGTGACAGCTGCCTGGTGTCTGGGCTGTGCGGGTGGATGAACGGGGGTGCCACTCATACACCCGGAAAGCACCAGGAGAGGCCTGCGCTATCCCCAGAATTCAAGGCATGCATGAACCCAGCGGGAAAACCTGCTCATCGAGCGTATGCTCGAACGCCCTGACGCCCCCGAGTCTGGGGGTGAACTGAGACCGTCGGAGTGACCCTTGGAATGGCTGCTGTCCACATCCTTTCTCTAAGTGTCCTTCTGCTTCCCACGAAACACATCGGACCAGAGACCCATCAATCTTCACGAGTCAGAGGAATCTACTGAAGGATCCTGGCCCCTGGCTTTGGAAGGAGCCACATGGAGGGAGAATTAAGAAGATACACAGGGATGCGCCTTGTGGATGTGTGTCACCCAGAGGTGACAGAGAAGGGCAACGCGTGTCATGCCGGTGACTGCACACCCGCAAAGGCTTGATCACACAGTGTTTATGTGCCACTGAACGATGACGGGGCGGACGGAGGCATGAAGAGGTGGCCCTGCACTGAACGCACGCACAAGCACACACGCACATGCCTGCGTGCGCTGACGTTAAAAGAAAGAGCAGAGCGTAACTGTCATTCTCAAGCTGACATGATAATTTTGCTCCTGTCTCCCCACACTGTGATGAAGCAAACCAGGTACGGGGAAGAATAAACCATGACCCCTCCCGAATACGCCTTTGGTACTGAACCGACATCTGACTTGATGTTGGTTTTGTTTTCCCCTGGCAAACCGAGGTGTCTCCCCAGGGCTGTGCGTCAAGGAGCCTGTAAGATGCACAAAGATAACCACATTCAAATTCAGGGCTGGTGGGACCGTGAAAGGGGAACACGCACAGCCCACAGGGTCCGTGAAAATCAAGCCCGGAACACCTAAATATAGTCTAACTTCTAAATAAGGCTTCAGATCACAGATTTGTTTACTTTCATTTGGTGATAATTGTTCACAGCAGAACATATCAGAAAATTCTATAATAGGAACCACAGCCAGGAAATAGTAAATGATTAATCACCCTCCCTCCCAGCCTCTTGCATCTCTGTTGATATAAATGACCGTATAATTCCAAACCCAATTATCACTACTTAGCCGTTCCATTTTGTAGTTAAAATCCCACAAAATTAAAGTGCATCAATTGTTAATGGTAATAGACCAGACAAGGGATTAAAGATTATTTTAATGTTTATTTCCTGTCAAGAGATCTTTTGGCAGGAAACAACGGAGACAAAAGGCGGCACACTCAGATGAGGTTCACATATTTAAATCTTCTAACTTCGGAAAACATTATGGATATAATTACTTGTTTAATTTACTTGTTCCCTCAAGATACAGGCTGGGGAGATCAAGCCAACTTTATTATATCAAGTTCTCAGAAAGGAAAGGCATTGCTCTGTAGCATCTTATAAGCTGGTTTACCCTCAGGAATCAAAGCAGATTTAGGGCCCGTGTCCCACTGGGCGATGCTGACAAAGGGGAGAGGTAGAGGCTGGGGGGCGAAGGGAGTGGGGCTCAGGCCAACCCTCGGGCCTGCAACCAGAGGGCTGTGTGGCCCAGGCACAGCCTCGAAGCTCCCCTGAGCCTCAGTCTCCTCTTTGTAAAATAAGGTTGACAAGGAACAGCGATGCACACCGGATAGGAAGATGTCAGAAGACTGGGGCTACACAGCAGAGTTAGGCCACGGTCACCACTAACTCAAAATGCAAACACAGGCATTTTGATGTGTTTGCGATTATTTTTAAGGTGGTCACCCAGATGAACCATAGATGCTTAGTTAATCTTTCTAGGTCATCACTGAGATAAACACGTATGCACACGCTCACACACGCATGGGCACACCCCAGAAAATACTACTGCAACATTCAGGGGTCCTTGGAACACAATTTAAGAAACACTAGTCTATTTCCAAAAATGTGGACAGCAGTAAAAGTAAGTGCTATCCCAATGTCCAACCAATTTACTTAGGACGTAGGTTAAGAAAGGTTAAGAAGTTCAAAGGCAATAAACTAACAAATGGGGAGAGGGATGGACCGCCAGATAGACTGATAGACAAAAAAAAATAACTGCTCACCTAAAATTATTATTTAGATCATGAAGAAATCAGAATCTAGAATGTGAAATATGTAATTTTATACATATATATGAGAGAGGGAGACATGAAGGAATGAAGGAAGGGGCAGGATGGTTGGATGGACTGACAGACAGATAGACAGATACACAGATATAGACAAAAATAATAATCGCTCACCTAAAATTACTATTTAAATCCTGGAAAAATCAGAATCTAGAAGGAACTTGAGTCCCTCTTCCCAGAGCACTCAGTTTATTGTTTTACATGTTAATTTCTGCCACCTTCATTAGAATATAAAAGCCATGTGGGCAGAGGTATCTGTTTGTTCACTGCCATGTTGCTAAAACGTAAAATAGAGCCTGGTGCATAGTGGGTGCTAGATAGATATCACTGGAGTGGACAACAATGATAATTGTGTGACCGTTTTATATTTCTACAAAGGCATTCATATCTCATGATTCTCGCGTCAGTATATTAACTTCGTTTACTAGTAAGGGGCCTGGAAACTAGACGGGTTGAGAAGCTCTGCCTAAATCACACACCCAGGTGAAGGGTCAAAGCCAGTTTGAAATAACACTTTCTGGCCCTCCATCCCAGGCTCATTTCGTAATGTCACTCTGGCCCTGGGACAGTGTCTCTCTACCTGAGGGTGAGGGAAGGCACTCTGCTTTAAGTAGCAAAGACATGACTTAAAAAGAAGTTTCTGCAACAGTTTGGGCTCCCCAAAGGGGGTGTGACCTTGGGCAAACCTTCTTCTCTCTGCATCTCCGCTTCTCCCTCTGTAGGACTCTTTGCGTTGTGAAGATGTTATATTTGCTCACCCTACTTAAATGATGCGGAATGTGTCCACGTGCAAGTAACAGATACGTGATTCAAGACCAACTTAAAACAGCTTATTCTCTCAAAAAAAAAAAAAAAAGATATAAATGAACTTATTTACAAAACAGAAACAGACTCACAGACTTAGAAAACAAATTTAGGGTTACTGGCGGGGAGGGACAGATTTGGAGTTTGGGATTGACATGTACACACTGCTAGATTTAAAATGGATAATCAGGGACTTCCCTGGTGGCGCAGTGGTTAAGAATCCACCTGCCAACGCAGGGGGTACGGGTTTGAGCCCTGGTCCGGGGAGATCCCACATGCCGCGAAGCAACTAAGCCCGTGTGCCACAACTACTGAGCCCGCATGCCTAGAGCCTGCGAGCCACAACTACTGAGCCCATGTGCCACAACTACTGAAGCCTACGTGCCTAGAGCCCATGCTCTGCAACAAGAGAAGCCACCGCAATGAGAAGCCTGCGCACCACAATGAAGAGTAGTCCCCACTCTCCGCAACTAGAGAAAGCCCACGCGCAGCAACGAAGACCCAACGCAGCCAATAAATAAATAAATTTACGTTAAAAAAAAGAAAACTTATTACAAAATTAAATTAAATTAAATGGATAATCAACAAGGACCTACTGTATAGCACAGGGAACTCTGCTCAATAGTATGTAACAACCTAAACGGGAAAATAATTTGAAAAAGAATAGATACATGTATATGTATAACTGAGTCACTTTGCTGTACACCTGAAACTAACGCAACATTGTTAAGCAGCTGTACTCCAATATAAAATAAACAGTTAAAAAAAAAGTTTTTAAATAGCTTCTTCTCTGACCACCAAAGTCCAGAGGTGGACGGGCCACATGTACAGCGGAACCAGAAGCTCTATGATGTCCCATTTAACCCGGGTTTCTCCACCTGTTTCTCTGTCCCCTTTGGGGACAGCTTCGTCTCAGGCTGGAAGGCTGCTTGGGCACAAGACGGCTGCAGAGCGTCCAGGCTGAGCCAATGTCCAGAGAAAGCAGAAAGTCTGTCTTTTCCTCGTGCAACACTTTCAGGAGTAAGAAAACCTTTCCCAGGAGTGCCCTCCATTTTCACGCGTCAGGATTGGGTCACACGTCTGATTCTAAACCAGTTCTCTGGCAAGACACGTATGTTAGCTTGATGGGCTTAGGTTAATCAGTGGAGGTGAAAGGATTATCGGGGAGTCTGCCGTCATAACCGCTATGCTTATGTGACACAATATGTGAGGCAAAAGTAAATAATAAAATACACCTGAGTTCTTATTTTTAAAAGTACAGTGCCCATTTCACGCGTTATGTAAGTCAAATCATTATGCTGGACACCTTAAACTTACACAGTGCTGTCAATTATATCTCAATAAAACTGGGAGAAAAAAAATAAGTTTTTAAAAGAAATATAAATAAATTTTCTGAAAAAACAAAATAAAAATACAGTGCTCAAACTGCAAAACAGCCTAACTATCCAAAAACAGAGAAATGGTTAAACAAAATACAATTCATTCATATGGTACTTTTTCTAAGCAATGGTTAGTGACATGAAAAATTCTTATTCAAGAATATACACACACACAGACACACACACAGAGATTAGGAGCCCAATTTGTTTAAAACAAAAAAGTCTTCACTCAGAAGAAAGAAACAATGAACAAAGAACAAAATATTAAGAGTGATCATCTCAGGACAGTGGAGTTAATAGAACGTTTGAATTTTCTTCTGCCTCAGTTCCTAAATTTTCTTCTTCTTTTCCTTCTTCTACCATGCACACTACTGACTACATATTCAAAAAATAAAAGTTGGTTTTTCAAAGTAACAAGTGACTCCTGATTGGGAAAAAAAAAGTTGAATCAGGTCTTACGCTTGGGTCCAGTCAAAAAATTTACTAAGGTCACGAGTTAACAAAGGTTAAGAAATTCACAGTCCAATAAAAACATATACATGTATAAAAGAAATATCTGCCTATCTACCAACTCTGTATTCATCACAAAGAAATCAGAATCTAAAAAGAAAAGGAATGTGGCATCTTGTCTCCAGCACCCAATTCTTGAGCGTGATAAATCCTGAGTCCTGGAAGGAGGGGGAGTCTTGGCTGGGAGTCGATGATGGGAGAGCTGTCTAGGTGACTCACAGGGAAACCCTGAACAGGTTGAGAAATGGCTGTGCCTGGAGCGCTAGGGAGAAGAGTGAGCTGCGGAGGGTCTGAGTGATTTATCACGGCTTCCTTTACAGCCCCTTGTAGCGTCCATGACTGCACTTGGCACTCATGGGACACAGCTTCCAAACATGTTCATGTAACTCAGAGCCTTGCTTGCAAGCCACCTTCTGGACACCTGGCTTATCGTGGGAGCCTGCAGATACTTCCTTTAAAGCAGTCCCAGGAATGCCAATCATACATTCATTCTCATACCTGATCTCGGCAGGGAGTGATCAACCCAAGAAAGCAACTGGTAACGGGGACCATCTCTGTGCCTGGCACTCTGCCAGCCATTTTACCTCCAGAATATCTAACTCCATTAGGTAATAGCTAACAAGACTTCCCATTCTAGAGGTGATGAAACTAAGGCTCAAAAAGAGTAAGTCTGTTAGTAGTCCAAGCAGTTTGGTAGAAACCAGCTGGGTCTGATTCCAAAGCATATGCTCTCTGATACTTCTTTTCAGGGTTCAGGGTAACTGCAGCTCCACTCCTCTACCAAGCACTGATGCTTCCCATCTGCACTGGTAGCAGACAGGGTGGCAGGGGACATGGTCTGGGGAGGTGAGCTGGGTCTCTGGAGGTATATGCGCTGACGTTCTTTGGGAAGAGAAGGAACAACTAAGCACGTAACAGGTAAAGGCAAGGGTTTAGCCCTAGACCTTGGATGAGTACCAAGGGTGCAATCTGGCATCACTCTGGCCCATCTTTGATACACTTTTAACAATCTGCTCACACTTCCAGGGACCTGCATGGCTTCCCACCTCCAAGGGACTTGTTCTCCTGCCAGAGTAAGACACTGAATAGCTGCTTGTGTTCAACCTGACATCCACAGATATTGAAGAGTCTAATTCGATCGGTACTTCTTTTCTGTAGACACAGACTTCTGGGCATCCTGGGGCCCGTGCTCTCATTCGCCTCTCCTGTTTAAGCATGCTGGGGGTGCACACACACGAAACAGGGCAGGTTAAGTAAAGATGGTGCACAGCAGTGCTACTTTGGTGCTTAACAATGTAAGAAACCTTTGTGGATCCTGATATCAACCAAGAGATGCCACGTACCTGGGCCTCGGTTTGGCAGGGGCGGGGGGGGTCCAACTTGCTCGTGAATATGAGAGCTAAACAGATGGGCAATGGCTCCAGCCTTCAAGGGGCTATCAACTGAACACAAGAAAAGCCAGATTCCTGTCAGTCCCAGGCTTACAAGACTCTCCATTAAGGAGACTCACGTTGTTATAAGGGTTTAGGATACAAACCCAACAGCCAGCCCACGTTTTCCCCCACCCCTTTTTCACTGGAAGGCGTGTCATGTAGGTGATGGTATAAACCCTGAAATTTTCTGTGTGCAGTAGGTGGCTGGCTTGAAGAAATCCACAGTGGAACGTTTGTAGGCCAGGTGAGATTTGTGGGACGGGGGAGATGTGGCAATGGAAACCCATTCCATAACCCTTCACCGGGCCTGAAACTTACTATGCATGGAATTCCTAAAAGTCTGTGTTGGCCTCTGATTTAAAACTATTAAATCTGGTTCCCTGAGAACACTTCCATTATAATAAATACATCGCTACGACAACATATGCTAACTGTACAATCTCAAAGACTAGCGTGAACAACCTATGCATGAAAAATGCATCGGGATGTGGCTGTCCTGGATTCACACCACCGAGACTTTAGAATTGGGCTGACTCGCTGGGTGGATATCAAACATCTTATGAACAGGCTGACGTCATGGCGGACGACAGTGGGAAGCAGGACACCAGGGCCCTAATTTCACACAGGCGACAAAACTGAATCTGTGTTCATTTGGAACACGGGTGGTGTCTCCAGCTTAAGGAATTTAAGGAGGAAATCATCTGTAAATGTACAGATATGAGTATGTTTTTCTGAAAGACGAAATATTACTCAGCCATAAAAGAGAACAAAATAATGCCATTTGCAGCAACATGGATGGACCTAGAGATGATCACACTAAGTGAAGTAAGTCAGAGAAAAACCAATATCATGATACCACTCGTATGTGGAATATAATTTTTTTAAAATGATACAAATGAACTCATTTACAAAGCAGAAGCAAACTTAGATATTGAAAACAAACTCATGGTTACCAAAGGGGACACACGGGGGTGGGGGGGATAAATCAGGAGCTTGGAATTAACATGCACACACTGCTATATATAAGATAGATAACCAGCAAGGACCTTCTGTAGAGCATAGGGAACTCTACTCAATATTCTATGGTAAGCTATATGAGAAAAGAATCTAAAAAAGAAAGAATATATGTATACACATAACTGAATCACTTTGCTGTACACCTCAAAACTAAGACAACATTGTAAATCAACTATAATCCCACAAAATTTTTTTTAAAAGAGTGCTAAGCAGATACACACCACTTTTCATCTTCGAAGCACGTCCTGAAATTAGAGAGACGCTATGGTCACTATATGTAGTGATATATTAAAAGGAAAAAAGATGAGATCATTTTTATGCAACGCAGCCAAACACTTTTTCTTCAATTGAATCTGTGTTCATTCTTCCCGTTTTTCTTCTTCTTCATCCCTCTTCCCTCCTTCCTCAGACATTTCAGCCAGCTGTCCAGGCCTCTAGCTGCTGTAAGGAGTACACAGATAAATTATAACAGAGCCTGCCCTCCAGGGCGTTACACTTAGAGCAGAGACCTAGGTCAAAATGGCAGCCAGGGCCTTGGATTCAACCACAGATACGAGTCTGGATCCTTCACTGCTTATCACCGTGGGAAGCCAAGGTCACTCAGCTCCTCTGGCTGTCCATCAACCTGACCTGTGAAATGGGGGCTGAGAGTATATCTGTGGGGTTCCCCTAAGGGTTACATGAGGTGACGGGTGAACCCACCTTGCGCACCGCAGACCTTCAACGCATAAAATAATCATGCAACAACAGTCACAAATTATTTTAACCAAGGTCAAAAGTGAGCAGAGTCATAAAAGAAGGACCAGCGGGAGAGGAGGAGAAAAGGAAGGGTGGGGGAGGGAGATCAAGGTCTTCGCGTGTGTTGATATACAGGGGAAGAGTTGTGTGAAAAAAATGAAGCCAGGGCAAAGTTAGCCTAGCAGTAAACCAAGGCCACCCAAATGAGATGAAACAGCGGCCCGTTTATTCAAAGCTTGTTATCGCAGGAGCGTCAGCCGCCATCACTGGTGTTTGGCAGAGATGGAGGGGCAGGCAGGGGAGAGGGCAAGTTTCCTAGTGAGAAGAGCGAAGGCTTCAGTGTGTTCTGACTGGGGGCTGTCGGCCCGGGGCAGCTGAAGGCAGGCCAGCTAGAAGCTGCTTGTCTTGGGAGCATATCTGGCTTTCTCTAATTGGTCCTGAGTTGGAAGGGAAGGCAAAAATGAGGGATGCTGAATGAGAAGCCCACGCACCGCAATGAAGAGTAGCCCCTGCTCTCCGCAACTAGAGACAGCCCGTGCGCAGCAATGAAGACCCAATGCAGCCAAAAGTAAATAAATTTAAAAAAAAAAAAAAAAAAAAAAGGAGGGACGCTGGGTGTTACCGACCAAGTCCTGACCATTTTTGCTTGATGGGTGCAGGGCCTGTGGGTCAGAGTTCTGTGATCAGAGACAGTCTGGCCATTGTCCATTGGTATGTTCCCTCTCTCATTAGCAAGACCATTTGGTGACCCGTAACCGTTTACCCCAGAGTTGCCCACGAACAAGACTGTGATGAAAACTCGTCCCCAAAGCAGGGTGTGCACGGGGACTGGCTGGCTGCAGGTGAAGGGGGTGGCCACCCACAGTGCCTCCGAGCACAAGGGCTTCGCATTCTCAGAACGCTCCCCACAGGCCAGAAACAGACTCCCCGTCGCCCTGGGCCTTTGTGTAGGGATACGCATGAATTAGAGAGGAAAAAGGTGCTCTGGTGTCCTACAGAAATAGCCATTTTTCATACAGCTCCTGGGAGGTGGTAATTTATTCAGTCATCTTTCAACATAATTCCTGTCTGACTGATTTTCTCTCTGTCTTCATCTTCTCCAAGGTGCCACACACCTGTCCTGGGTGAATAAGAATAAGTACGGTGTATGCATAGGAGGGTTCACGAAGCCGAATGAATAATGGAAAAGACTAAGCTGAAGCAAATGAAAAAGAAAAGCTCTCTGTTCGTATAAAATTTCTGCCAAAGTAATTACTAACGTTGCTCTTTAGAGAAACAGCAGTAAACTCCTCTAGCTCTTTAGGGTTGGAGGGGGAAAGGGCTGGGATCCCCCGACGCAGAAACACTTGGTTTCATGTCACCAGCCTTAGCCAACACATTTTTGGCCTGTGCTCTAGAAGCTTCTGTCTGGGGTGTCGGGTTTAAACCGTGGATCTGCCACTTAGCGGCCAGGAGATGCTGAGTTCCACTGCGGGTCGTTCTGAGGAATAAGGGAGGTGATATGCTAAGGACAGGTGTGATGCCTAGTGCAGAGCGCGCACTCAGGGAATGCAGCTGTTACTTTATGAAATGCAGAGGAATGGGCCTAGTCTCAGAGAATGATAGCAGTGAAGGTTAATAAAATGGAAATTAGGCCTCTACAAAAGCAGGCTGAAGTCCATTTCCTTCCCTAACAGACCCAAAGGTGCTTTGCAAAATATCTGATTACATATTGAAGAGGGACCATTATCCTATAATCCTGTGCTAATTTGTGTAATGATGTAAATCTGGAGAAAGGCAGAAGAAATCAGAGTAGCCAGCCAGTCTCCAAGGTGGGAGGAGAGGTAAGCCAGACTGTGAAGGGAGCTATTCCACGTCCTTTGTGTGTGCCTGGCCAGCGTTCACTTGCCTTTCCAGTAAAGCATCCTGATTCGTGAGGGAAACAGCCCTACCCTCGGTCCCAATCCACACGTTTTCGAATGACACGTGGCTTCTGCCGTGCAACCATTCCTGCAGGCTGACTCAAGGATCTCCACCCCCGCCCAACTAGACCAATGACGGTCAACTGGTCAACTCCAGGTTTTGACAAAAAGTGCAGCTGGCTTCACCATCATCAAGGAAAGACATTTGTGTGTCTACAAAGGGAAAAGCTGAGCCACAAAAGGGACGAGACAAATTCTTGATGACATCTTCTGAATACCCGGGTCCAGCAAAGGCTGAACGAATGACGGCCCTGGAGTTTTCACTGATATCAGGTAATAACTGCTTTCTGTTTTTGCTTTTTTCTGTAACCAGCTGAGTACGGTTTCTGTCACTCACAACCAAATCAGCCCGACTGATTGGCTGAAGAAACAGAAAAGGAAGGAGATTCTAGACATGGGTCCCTGCCTTCAAGAAGCTTATGTTCTAGTTAGAGAAGCATACACAAACCCAGCAAACCAGAAAATAAAATTTCAAGTATGTAAGGTGAGTATAATGAGGTTAGGTAGGGAGCTGAGGACAGAGATAGAGGAGCAGTGCTTTATTTAGTTAAGACAACGTAGCAGACACAATAGTGGGGCCAAAAGATGACTGTGCTCTAATCTTTGAAACACATAAATATGTTAGTTTACACGGCAGAGGGAACTCTGCAGATGGACATGCGTCACAGTTCTTGAGATGAGGAGAGTATGCTGAAAGACCCAGGTGGGCCCAACGGAAGGTCCTAAAAAGATGGAGAAGTCAGACAGGAGGAACAGAGTCACAGAGACTTAAAGATGCTACGTTTGCTGGCTTTGAAGATGGAAGAAGAGGCCCGTGGGCCAAGGAAAGCAAGCAACCTCTCGAAACTGGAACAGACTGTTCCCTAGAGCCACAAGGCCCTGCCAACACCTTGAATTCGGCCCAGTGAGACCCATTTCAGGCTTTTCATCTCCAGAGCAGGAGGAGAATACATTCGTACTTTTTAAGCCATCGAGTCTGCATTCGTTTACTACAGCGGCAATCAGAAACTAATACAGACACTCAGGATTGGCCTAAGAGCTAAAGGATGAGGAGGTGGCCATACCACGAGGGAAGAACACCAGGGCAGGAGAGGCAAGAGCTTCACGAGTTCTGAGAACTTCAAGATCATTGTGGCTGGAATGATACACATATAGAGATTGCTTAGCCCTGAGGTTTACAGAATTTAAAGCACCATAAATATTCAGTGCAACCCAACTTTTGTGGAAACAAAGCACTCTTTAGTGATTTCCTTGATTTTAAACTCAAAAAAAAAAATAATAACCAGCACAAAGAATTCCACAAAGTGCAATTATCCCTAGTAATTCCAACTTAGAGGCCGATTTATATTCCTAACAAGCATTCCAGATTTTCTGGAGGTGTCTTTCCTCATATGTTCTGTCCTGCTGTACCCAGCAGTATATTCATACACCTGACCCAGAAGAGGCATAAACATGGATAAACACGCCTGGGGTTTCTTGGTTTGAAAATAGATTCCCAGATGCTATATATCCCCCTATGACTTGTTCTCCCGAGTCACCCTAGAAATCATTCAAATATTTTAGCTGCACAGGAAAGTGACACACCCAAGGGTGAGCATCTGTCCACCGGCACTGCTGGTCTAATCAGAAGCTTTGCGGGCGGGGCAGCAGGAGGCGGGGGGCAGCGGGAAATGGGGGAGAGAGAAGTACTGATTTTTTTCATGAAGTATCAAGATATCAAGCGAGCTGGCGGTACTAATTATGGCAACTGCCTCGTGCTGGGGAGAAAATTTTTTTTTTTTTGGTAGGGGGCTGTCCCCTACACCACTTCAGCTGCTGAGCGAGCAGAGAGGAATATGAATAAAGTCAGTAGGCACAAGAAGTCCGGGGCTTCCTTTTAAATCAGTTTCTAGAAGGCGAGGAACCAGTATATCATAGCGAGACAATCATTTATAATGGGGCCATTATTAGGAGCCAGGGTATAAAAACTGTACCTGAAACAGCCTTATAAGCAGATTCGGTGTGTGGGTAATTAACCTCCTACCCCACAGGGGGCTGGATGGCTCCGGGGAGTGGTAATGATACGGGGAAGTCATCCGTCTCCGGGTCACAGGTTTAAAGCTGGTCATGTTCTAAGGGGCCTAATTGCTTCTCCAGAGCACAAGGGGGCACACGGCTGCCTCGTGGGCTCGGAGACACAAGGACCAGGGTTCGAATCCCTGCACCGTCCCTAAACCAGCTGTGCGATGTCTGCGCTACTCAAGGATCCTCCGGCAGCTATGGTTTGCTTTCTAAGTTTGGTTTTGTTTTTGGATAAATATGAGTATGCTTGGCACGTGCTAAGTATTTGATAAATGGTAACTATTTTCTTTTCAAAGAAGACATGTTTTTATTTCTTAGGCATGAAAAGGGCAGGAAGAGCCTATGAACATCCCGAGTTCCAGCACTGTTAGATCTCGGGTCTGGATGGCTGTACACAGAGAGATTTTCTGCCATTTCAGGCAAACAGAGAAGAGGCCCTTATCTTGGCTCATGGAATCTGGGTTACCAGGGGCAGGGGTCATTGCAAGGCCAACATTTATTGAGAGCTTACTGTGTGCTAGGCACAGTGTTAAGTGTTTTACCTCCGTGAACTAATTTAATCCTTGCAGAATCCCCATGCAGCAGGTACTGGTAATAGTACGAGTAACAACAATGGTAGATACTAGTCATAGTATTAATATTAGAAGCAGTAACCCCAGGGTTTTATGCCTAGTAAGATAAGGGACAAAACCTGAACCCAGACGGCAGGATTCCAGAATGGGTTAACTATGTCCCGACCCTAAAGGGCTGGGCACGGTTAGAAGAGAGACGTGTTTCCTGCACCTGTGACGAATGTGCCCTGGGCCCAGAAGTCCCCACTGGTGCATCCTGCTGTGAAACTGTCTCGACCTGAGCAAAAGACACAGTGGTCAACGTGGGAAGCGGCCTCGGACCTGCAGGTGTCTTAGCCGGCAGGAAGAATGTGGGGATGTATTGTGCCCATGAAACCTCATCAGGCAGGTCCTAGGGGCGGGAAAATCAGAGAAACAGATGAGGTGAGAACTGATGGCCTGGATGACATTGGACTTGACCTGGTGCGCACAGACGGCACGCCACAATGTTGACAGATCCCACCAAGGCTGCAGAGGAAGCAGGGAACCCAGAGAGGAAGGAACTTAGAGCGAAAAAGAAAAGCGACACGGGGAAGAAAGAGGAACTTGGAGACTGAAGCCCTGGGCTCGATTCCCATCTCCGACTTCTCCCCTCTTCTCTCCCCTGCGCTTCCTCCCTACTGCTCCCCTCCACACCCATTTCCTTATCCCTGAAATAAGAGTGAATACTGTCCTGATGACAAGGGATGTGGAAGAACAGTCACAAATACCCCCTGATTAGGAATTCCAATTTGGGTATGTATAAAAGGGCCAGATATTTAATTTAATTTTTTTGTTAAATGGAGAGGAAACTGTAAATTATTCGGGCGTGGGGGACAGGAGATCTCCTACCCAGGTATATCACACCCAACGTAATGCAGCACTTAAGTGTTAACTCTCCAGTAAAACCGGTGGTTGTTTTTCTTCTCCCCCCACCCCGCCCAACTCTGCCCCTTCCAAGGACCTAAGGCTCTTGATGAAAAGGGAGGAATAATCCTTTCTTTGGTGTCTGCGATCAAGATCTATTTGGTAACCCACTCCTCTAACACCGCCCGTGCAGAGAAATAGTTTCGGCTCCCCGTTAATTTGAGTATTGAACTGAGACTCTACAGCTGCTTCCCGCCAAGCCTGAAAGCAGAAATTAATTTCAATGACCCAGGCGAGTGGAGGGGAGCTCTGTCAGGTAATTAGTCTTCGTCTTTTGCTACTCAGGGTCTATCACAGCGCTAATCCATACATAAACCCGGGCATTCCCCGAGTCACTCGCAATCTGCGGGGCCATTTAACTACCTCCTGGTTGGGTTCATGAGAGCAGGGGCACTGCAGGCAAACGGATGAAGTCTGCCTTTCATGTCTCCCCTTCCTTCTACCTATTTAGGGCCTGCGGAATTAAGGCAGCTGATTTACATGTTCTTTTCCTGTCTGATCGAGTCTGCCGTTGATTAAGTAGAGCTTGGGGTGGGAGGGGGACCGGGGGAGGGGGTCCCCCCTTCCTGCAGCTTCTGACTTGCCAGTTTATTAATGAAAGAGGCACCAATATTGATAGCCCTGACACTACAAGTGCAGCAATTAGAGGGTACGTCCTTCCAGGATTCTAATTAAAAAGGAGCCTTTTTCTGCCCAGGATGGGTCCTATTGTCATATATGCCTTCGGTTCTGGCTTGGGTTGGGGGCTCCCATGCCTTTTCTGTTAGGAAAATCTCCCGGCGAGTGGGGGGAATAAACACAAGTTGAAAAGCTTTGTTCTCATTGCGGAGGGTGGCGGCGTCATTGTGAAATCCAAGGAAAAGAACCGTTTTTGGAGAAGGTACCTCTTTCCAAAAGCAGCCCGCCTTCCTCCAGCCCTCTCCCAGATTCTTCTCTGGGCTTCGTGTTTTTCATGCTTCTAACCCTGAAGGACTGGGCGGTGGGTGGGGGTAGGATGTAAACAAATAAGACAGGTGCTGTGATAATTTTCTGAGCACCTACTGAAGCACCTTACATCCGCTAGCATCGTTTACCCTTATAGCAACTCTGTGGTATGGCTTTCAGTGGCTCCATTCTACAGATGAGAAAACTAACGCTCAGATCAGAGAAGGTCAGGGGCTGGTGGTTCTTTCTGATCCAAAGTCCTTCTTCACCCAACTCCAGGCACTGAATACTCCCAAGCCTACGGGGCCAGGCAGGTAGCGTAAACAGTGATGTGGATGAATCTGGAGCCCTTACTCCATGCAAAAGGGCAGCCCCAGCTCACCCCTCCCTGTGCCTCCCTGCCAATTCTGCAGGCCAGAAGGCCAGCCCAGAGCGGCGGCCTTTGGTGACAGCTGACATTATAGGAGAACTCAAAAATCTGGAATTTTAGGTGGACTCCTTAACGAAGTTCATATCTGCAACTTCAGGGACACTCTACCTGCTTCCTTAGAATTCTTTAGATTCATTTTTGTTTTCTCAGTACCTTGTATCTTTTTTTTTTTTTTTAATTTTGAACCCAGCTTTGCCATTTCACTCTCCTGCCTGGGTGGCCACAAGCTAGGAAATTGCTCCAGCACAAGGCTGAATTTAAAAAGGAAACGAACTGTGGGTCCCCAGTGCCTTCCTCCTAGTGCTTCCAAAGCTGACATCAGAAACCCTCTCTACTTTCCTGCAGGTCTCACCCCTCACCCAGGCCAGATGCAGAGAATCCAAGCCTGCACACCTGGAGCTGGGGAGGACGTGCTCCCCCACCCCACCTCTCCTGCTTAGTCATCTTCAACCACCCTGGGTTTTTACTCCCAGGTCACTAATGAACAGACTATGTGACCTCGGACCCTTTTATTTATTTTTTCTCTCCTTCTACACATCAGTTTTCTCATCTGCAAAATGGGAGGCTAATTCTGACCTCACAGGTGTGTTGTGAGGTCCCTATGAAAAAAAACAGATGGGAAAGTTTGGGCGCAGCACCTGTCTCCTTGTAAGGAGGCCCCCCAGGCTTGAGCATGCGCACAAGTACCTTTGCCCAAGCTGAGATCCAAGGCAGCTGAACTGCACAGGCTCGTGGATTGAGTTTCTTCCCCTGGCCTTAAAAGAACAATAATGACCCCGCGCTGGACGGCAAGCCAGTCTTTCAGCCTCCGTTTTTCTACCCATGAAGAGGCTTTATACACCTCCCTCACAGGACTGCTTGAAGACTACGGCCCCAAAGCAGGCCTGACACTTAGTAGGCCCACAGAAAATCAAGCCCCACTACCAGCTCCCCAGACGTATGAATTCTCTTGCTTTGGGCTCAATATCGCTCAGGTTTTGTCCTTCAAAGTTCTTTTTTCACGCTTAGGACTAAATCTTGAAAATGACAAAAACAAACAAAACAAAAAACAACAACAACAAAACCCAGACTCTTCACAGGAGCTGCAACTGTGAAATCTCCTAATAATTCCTCATTTTACTGCAAATTCCTAGAAATAACAACATCCACTCCCAAACGAGAGCGAGAGAGAGAGCGAGAGAGAGAGAGAGAGAGAGAGAGAGAGCGCGCAAGCGAGCGAGCGATGGACTTGACAAATAGAAAAGCCCTAACACTCTAATGTATTTTGCTGGAATCAGAAGTGCTCTGTCTTCGCTCTGACCCCCCTGTCCCCTCCAGCCTCCTGCTGGGGGCACCAAGGAAAAGTCA
This sequence comes from Orcinus orca, assembly GCF_937001465.1. NCBI lineage: Eukaryota > Metazoa > Chordata > Mammalia > Artiodactyla > Delphinidae > Orcinus > Orcinus orca. The sequence continues at coordinate 9,434,477 of NC_064578.1, forward strand.
GAAGCATTAGTCCCGTGTCAAGTAGCACTGCCATCCACATTCTATGAGAGTCAATTGCAATTAACGGGGCCATTCAGAAAAGGCAGGTACAGACCAGACAAAGGGAGCACAGCTAGATCTTATCAGGACCCAAGGCCAGTAGGCTGGGCCTTTCAGATGCTGTTTGCACAGAAAGGAAAAAAAAAAAAAAAGGAAAAATGCTGGTGGAGGAAGAGGTGGGTAGGGAAAGGTAAGCTGAACCAAGGTGGAAGGTAAGGGCAGGGAACGAGAAGAGGCAGGCACAGAGCAGAGAGGTTTAAAAATAGCAAGGCTCGCGTCCGGAGCCTGTGCTCTGCCACGGGAGAGGCCACAACAGTGAGAGGCCCGTGTACTGCAAAAAAAAAAAAAAAAAAAAAAAAAAAAAAGCAAGGCTGACTCCTGAGGCCAGCCCTCGGGTTCAGATCCTGACTCTGCGCCGGGCTGCTTAGGACACTCAACCACTCGGCCCTCCGAACCCTGGTTGGCTTATCTGTAAAACAGGGAGAGTAATAGTACCTTCCTGTTTTTTTCCAATTGACATGTGAAACAATGTTTGCAAAGTGCTGAGGGTAGTACCTGGCACAGGGTAGTTATTCTAAGAGAAGAGCTTAGCCTGGAGTCGGGAAGGAGGTGTGGACAGCTAAGGAGAGAAGCAGATTCCTTAAGCGAGCATCCCAGGGAGAAAATCAGATACGACACAGATACAGGTGACCAGGCTGAAAGTGACTCTCTGCCCACCTGGTAGAACCTGACATGGGGACCCATTAGGAGGGCAGTTCCAGGATGCTGGTACCAACCAAAAATCTCCTACAAGATCCTGCAGGCTGGGAAGTGAGGACACACACACACTGCAGGCCCTGGGCTGGGACAACACTAGCCAGGCCCCAGTGCCCCACCCATCGCTCCATTGAGACGCTCCCCCCTCCGCCACCAAAAGTGCTTAAACTTCTTTTCATTAGGAGGCTTGACCACCTACTACATGCTTATTAGCTCTGTGCCATTTACCAAGGGATACCCAGAAAACAACCTCTCCACGGCCCTCTTCTTTGTTTTTTTTTGTTCTGAGAATGATGTCGGGAACTAAGGTAGTGCAATGTGGTAGAAAGTTCCAGAGAGATGGGACTTCAAATGCCAGGTGACCCACTGATGAGTCACATGACCATGGACCAGCTGCTTGGACCGTCTGAAGCCTCATCTGTAGCGTGGGGGCGGGGGGGGAATATCTGTCATCGCAGGGTCATTACGGAGGAAGTGTGAGGACTGTCTGATGCTTGCTCTTTATTTTTTTGTCATTCCAGGGTCCCTGGTGAGCCCTAGATGGACAGGCGCTGGGTGGCGTGAACCCTCGCCTGTCTTAAAACAGGCACATGGCCCTGCCTGGCACTGGGCAGCTGAGGGGAACAAGTCCAAACCACACCAGCCTCTCCAACCAGACAGGGAATTCTCCCCAGAGCCCTCACACTGGTCTTATGAATTCTTTAAATGATGGAGCGCATGCCAGCACCATGAAGAAGTTATCTGTAGGAATATTCACTGGAGGTTGAATACCTCCAGTTCCTCGCCAGCAACTAACACAGGACTCCAAGGAAGGTGGGGGACTCCTCTTTCTCTCTGCGCTTTCCTAGCTAAGCTGCCTACTTTTGTTTGCATGCCTTGGCTATCGAGCCCTTACCTTTCAGGCCCTCTTAGAATTCCAGAAACTTGAAGCTAAAAAAATCCACCAATTTAGACTTTTTAAAGCTTCTACAGAACCAGAAAAAAGGGGGTCATTATGAGTAAGCAAAGGGACTGAGAACGGTGAAGGAGGAGAAGAGTTACTTGATTTTCTATCAGAAAAAAATAACAACAGACGGCAAAACTTCATTAAGTCAGTATTGGTCTAGTCAAAAGAGCTTATCACTTGCAGCAACTATTCCCCAATCAACCGGATGCCTCTCTTGTAATCTTCTTTAATGGTGAATGTCTGCTAATATATCGGAGAGGCCAGACTTGATTTATTTGAAGGCATGGGGTATTTTGTAGTGATGTCTCTAAGTGTCCAGCGGAGCAATCAGTGCATAGTAGGTAGTCAATAACCCTTAGCTTCCTCTCCTTGCATTCTGTATTATCGAAGCTTTAATCTGATTTATAACATGTTCAGTCCTTATCAATAATAACATGTTTCCATTTTAATATACTACCTTCTATTAAACTGAAGCCACAAACTTAATAGCAAGGGCCTGTCCAAGGCACTTTAATCACTACTGGAGCACAGATGTCTCTCCTAGGAAAACAGGGGCAATGCTCGGCCGCAACGACGGGGACCGTCCATTCACCTTTGTGTTGGCAGAATGAGTTAAGGGACTGTATTATCGATGCAATTAGGCCAGGCTCCCTCTGTACATCCACGGCAGACCTCTCGGCTCTGTACAATAAGAGGCACTTTCCCCCGTGACCTGGTTTCCAAAGCATGTTTTCCCCTAAGGAGACCACCACAGATGCCTGCATGCAAAGGCTGACCTCTAGGTTCTGTGTGTGCCTGTCACTCACAGATCTTCCCAACATGGACCCCCAGGTCAAGGGCAAAGTGAAACGATACGTAGTGCTTATGGGGATGACAGTGATGTTCATGACGCTGATGATGGTATGAGATGGTATGAATTAGGCTGACAGTTACTGATATTGATGATGATGGTGTGAATGATGTTGACGGTGCTAAGTAGTGAGCACTTAACGCGTCAGTGAGTGTGTGAGGGCTGTACCGGCATTCTCAGCATTTAATCCTCTCAACACCTCTCTGAGGAAGACTGTTAATGCCCCCATTTTGTACATGAAGAAACTGAGGCTTAGAGAAGATGAGGGACTTACTCAAGGCCCACAGAAAACACCTGGCCAATCCACGATATGGACCCAGGTACGCAACTTCTAACTCTGCAGGTCATACTATGCTAAGCCCATGTCTTTGTCTGCTCAGCTATTGTAAGAAAATACCACAGACTGGGAGAGTTAACGAACAGACGTTTATTTCTCACAGTTCTGGAGGCTGGGAAGTCCAAGATCAAGGTACCAGCAGATTTGGTATGTGGTGAAAGTTCTTTTCTAGGTTTGCAGAGGGCCGCCTCAGGCTGTGTCCTCACATGGCCGTTCCTCAGGGCATACAGGAGGAGACAGAGAGAGATCTCTGTCTTCCTCTTCTTATAAGGGCATTAATACCATCATGAGGGTCTCACTCTCATTGCCTAACCTAAACCTTATTACCACCCCCGCCAAGTTCCACCTCCAAATGCTATCACATTGGGGGTTAGGGTTTCAACAGATGAATTCTGGGAAGACACATGCAGTCCTTAACAACCCATTTCAAGCAGTTCTGTCTCCCCTCTTCCTTGGTCAGGAACCACACGTTAGAAACCCTCCCCTTCCTTCCAGATGAAATGCCTCAGAGGTCCCTTCATCAGGATCTAAGTCAGCGTGGCCAAGATGCAAGTCCACCTGCCATCCTTCCTCAGGCCTCCTGGGCGATGGATTAAGGGATCCATTCAACAGGCAAAATACTTGACGCACAGAATGAAAGGGTTTCACACAGCCAACTCCAGCCCAGAGCCAGCCCCCAACAAACCCTGAGTCAGACAACATTCAACTGCAGATATTGAGGAGAAAGAGCATGGTTTTGGCACCAGACACACTTAGATTTGAAGTCTAATGAGGTTGGGCAAGGCTTCCTATGTGTATGGTGGGGAAACAGGTGCTGCAGGGATGCTGTCAGGATCCTATGAAGAATCTCAAGTGAAGTCATGGCACTGAGTCCGGCAGCTATAGACGCTTTATGAATACTGGTTGCTTTATAGGTTCTTTCCTGCTCTGAGCCCTTTTTCCTCCTCCTTGTTCACAAATTCAGCACTTATCCCAACCCCACCTACACACACACACACACACACACACACAGACACACACACACACACACACACACACACACACTCTCCAGTCTAGGACTGAACTCTAACCCATTGGCCCTGAGCCTTGCTCCTCATGCATGATGTTTACAGGCAGGACCCCTTCTCATTGCTTCTAAGCCCCTAAAGCTTGAATGTTTCCACTGGCTCTTCCAATCAAAGATATCTGGTGCATGAATGAGTAAGTGAAACAGACAGTATCACATTTGTCAAATATATACAAAGCAGAGGCGTATCATTTCAAAACCTGAGTATTTCCACATCCACCTGTAACAAAATAGTTGTTATACACTAAACCAGCAGCCACCTCTTAGGTGACAACAATTTATGGCGTTCCTATCCCCTGGTCATTAGTATTTTAAAGTAAAGATCCCGACGACTCAAAAGAATGAACCTCTAACAGAGATGTTCTTCCAAATGTAAATAAAAGTCTGAGGTCCAGAAGAATACGGCTGGATCCCCAACCCACAACTACTCTGGGTCGGGGGCACTAGGAGGTAAGATGAAACACAGGGTACAATCCCCATGGCTAGCTGTCCACTGGTCTGGGGGTTGCTTTTTCGGGTCTCCCTAGGGGATCAGACTACTAAAAGGACAAACGGCCCTTTGGTCAGCAGTGTTGGAATTGTTCTCGGCAATGAGAAGCCTGAAAAAAACAAAACAAAACAAAACCCTCTGCCGGACAGTTCTTCCCCTGCTCCCTTAGCTGACCTGCATGTGAGTGGAAAGTGAAATGGGTCCCAACCCCCTTTTGATGCTCTCAGGAGTGCGGTCCAGGTGGCAGCGCGCACCCCACGACCTGCCGAGTTCTCTTTATGAATCATACATAAAGTAGAGAAGAGAAAGAGGCCTGCCAGCTCAACTCTGCTCTTCACAGCAAAGCATAAAAGCACACGGGAGGCAGCAGAAGTTGCTTTCTTGAGGAGTGGCCTCACGGCAATCTGTTTATGAAAAGCAGGGGACCTTTGTAGTGGCATCGCTCAAGCCAGAGGCCTGTGTGTGTACTTGTCAGAAAGCTGCACAGTGAAAGGTTGGGAGCTGGTGCGACGGCGTGTGTTCTGTAGAACACAGGAAGGACTCGACCAAAGTCCTGGGCTCGTGGTTCTGTTTTAAAGGCATGCGACGTGCACAGTCACTGGTGCTGGCTTGCAGTTAGCAAGGGTGGAGACTGACCCCACGGGAGACATGGAAGCTCTCCACACCTCAATGTCTTCACTGTAAAACGAGGATAACAAATACTGGATCTCGCCTCCACACAGCCCTGTCTTTCCCTTAGACTCAGGGGGTGATTAGGTCAAAATATGGCCAAGTGAGTAACTGGGTATCTCAGTCCCTTCCAGCTGCTCTAACAAAATACCACAGGCTGGGTGGCTTATAAACAACGAAAATGTATTTCTCACAGTCTGGAGGCTGGAGGTCCAAGTTCAAGGTGCAAGTATACTCACATACCAATGAGGTTTACAGCTGGGACCTTCTCACCATGTCCTCATGTGGTGGAAGGGGCTGGGAGCTCTTGGGAGCCTGTATTATAAGGGCACTAATCCCATTCGAGAGAGCTCCACCCCCATGAAATAAGCATCTCTCAAAGGCCCCATCTCCTAATACCATCATCTTTGGGGGTTAGGATTTCAACCCAGGAACTGAGGGGAAAACACTGATTCAGACCTTAGCAGTGGGAAAAGAAAGGATTTTTCAGTGGGAGAGCAGGAGGGGAAGACTACGTCAGGCAGTCAACAGCCTGTGCAAAGGCCCTGTGGCAGGTTGTGGGGGGGAGGGGGAGTGGGGATGACAGTAGGCTACAGAGATTGGCAGGAGCCTTGCAGGGTCTGGTAAGGATTTCAGATTTCATCCCAAGGGATATGGACACCCAGTGAGGGGATTAAGCTGGAGAATGGTGAATAGGGTGGTGGTGAGACAGGATTTCTATTCTAGAGCAATGACTCTAGCTTCTTCCTAAAGAAGGGATTTCAAGAGAAACAGGAAGGGAAGCAACGTGCCCATAAGAAACCATACTGACAGCACAACCGTAATCTTAATGGCATTAACTCTCAGATTGATTCTCCACTGCTACCAAGGACACTGAAGGGAGACAAAGGTAGGCCAAACCCCATCAGTGTTTTCTGTGCCCCATTCGTTATGGAGGAGAAAAGGAAGGCCCAAGTGCAAAAATCTTACTGTTTTTAGAGAATCTTTTAAACGGCGTAAGAACTCCAACGGGAAAAGTCCAACATGGGAAAGCAAGCAGTAGCGCCCTTTGAAAAGTTTTAATTTTATTTTAACTTTGCTAAATCTACTTACATTCACATTCTGAAATATGTATGCACGATAAAACACTGCAGTTATGGTCTATTGGGTTAAAAATCCACTTTTTGGAATGGGTTCAAGGGAATACTTATACAAAAGACCTCGGAAAGGAAAGTAATTCTGCAGATAAAATAGAATGGAAACCTCCCTAAATATGCTCCTTGCAAGATAAATGCACAATGAGGAGGGGTCTTGAAACCATCACTAATGGGAGGTCCTAAACAGCCGGCCTCTTAATCCCTCACGGAACCTGCTGGAAGGGAAGGTACTGGCTAGTCCTCAGCATCAATATTCATACTTTTCCAAGGGTCTCTCCCCTCCCTTTCATAATTCAGCTGAAACCAAGAAAGTAACCCCCAATTTAAGACGGTGAAATCCTGTTCTAGCACGCTACCAACAAAGCACGGGGCGAACGTGGGCTTTATTCTGCAAAGTTTCAGACAAAGGGAGCTAAAAAAAAAAAAAGCTGAAATAAATCCACCAACAAGCATTTCTGTGCTTCTTCTATATAATTATGCCTGCATGGGGAGGCATACAAACAAGGAAGAGAAGATGGATCTCATTTCTTAAGGAGGAGCCAATTCCGTTAGGAGGGTGCTTCTCGGCTCCAAGGGTGTATCAGAATCACCTTGGGAGCTAGACAGACATACAGAACCCCGGAACCCACACTGCCACCCAGCTCCTGAACGAAGTGTCCATGACAGGCCAGGGAATCTTCATTTTAAACAAACAAAAGGGCTTCTGGTGGGGGTGGGGATTCAGAACCAGCGAACGGAAAAGGAAACATTAGCACCACGGAATCTGACAAGAGGAAAAGTCTTTGGTGCTCACAGAGGCATCCCTCAGATGGCAGCTGGGCAACCAGACTCTGCCTTTCCATCCCTGATAAAGGGCACTTGTCCGTCGTGTGAGTTTCATTCCCCTGTAGGACAGCCATCTACTGTCCTTCGCAGAGCCTTCAAAAGCTGGTGCCTCTTGTATCTTCGTCAGGTTGAAAACATTCCAGTTTGTCATTAGCAGTCTTCACGGGTGACGCTCAAGACAGAAAGTAAGACTGCAGACAGTGTGACCAATGCCAAGCCCACAGGATGTTTGCCTTCCTCGACCCGGACACCACGTGCTCATTAAGGCTGCGTAAGTGCCCCGCTCGTGTTAAGCCACATACCAGAAATTACTATATACTCTATTTTGCATCTTTTATTTGCTCAACCTTTTTGAAAATGGCATAAAATTAGCAGAGATGCCACTTGTGTTGTTGCTTAGGGGTCTCCACTTTCTCCACTAAAATTTCAGAAATCATGGATTTAACTGTCTGTTCCAGAATTTTCACAAGGATCAGCATCAAGGTTACTTCTTTCTTGTCCGTGTCAACTCTTCTCTCTCCAGCCCAACCCCATATTGATTCTTCTTCTTTCTTCTCCTGAGTCTTCTTTCTTCGTATTTCTCTCCTTTTCTCCACGATTTCACTAAGATTTCCCATTTCTCATCAGTGACTCGTTTTTTTTGGCATCCTGAGCCGTGACTCAAAGACTTGGAGGTGCAGAGAATGTTAGGATTTGAAGGGGCCACCGGAGACCAGCCAAGGTAAACCCCTATTTATGAAGGTGAGGAAACAAGGGCATCAAGAGGGCGCAGATCAACCTGAGAGGCCCAAGTTGGGGACTAAGCCAGGATTAGGACACAGTTTTTTTTTTTTTTTTTTCTGTACGCGGGCCTCTCACTGCTGTGGCCTCTCCCAATGCGGAGCACAGGCTCCGGATGCGCAGGCTCAGCGGCCATGGCTCACGGGCCCAGCCGCTCTGCGGCATGTAGGATCTTCCTGGACCGGGGCACGAACCCGTGTCCCCTGCATCGGCAGGCGGACTCTCAACCACTGCGCCACCAGGGAAGCCCAGGACACAGTTTTGACAGCCTGCCTTGTTTGGAACTTGGAGACCTGGCTGTGTGGCCAGGAAGGTTCTAAAGTTCATCCACTGGGGCAGGAATGGTGGCAAACACACAAAATAAGAGACAGCCCTGTAAGATCCCTGAATTATGTAGAGTAATAAAATGTTAAATGAGAGTGAACTCACCCACACACCTTACTGTTTTAGTGTGATTTTTCATAAAGGAGGAACTGATGCCACTGTGATACCAGAGATCACAGAGGCATGCTGGCCTTGGTAGACGTGTGTGGGACAGGAGGAGGGTAGAGGAGAGGGGCAAAAAACGAACAAAAGAGGAAACAAAAACAAAAATAAAAACACACCCTGCCAATGATGGCAGTGTCTCAAAGAGACACTGGAGCCAACTCAAAGAGTCCCTGACTGGAGCAACAAAATAAATAAAGTGGTACTAGGTTATAACCCAAAGTATAAAAGAAATATCCATGAGTCCACACTGATATAAATAAATGACTGAATAAAGTAATAAATGGCAGGGGGAAGGGGGAGAAGAGACAAATCTGCCCTGCAGAAGAATTCTAGATACTTTATGTAGATACCCTGCCCACAAGGAGAGCATAAGTCTCCACTTCTCAAGTATGGGCTGCACACAGCAACTTTCCTCCAAAAAGAACCGTCTGGAATGGAGGGGAAAAGAGTAACTGCTGAGTGGGAAAACCTGACACATCCTAGCTTGGCCAGGTGAAGGAGGCCAACATCGAGTGATAATCCTGTGGACGGTATGCGCCCTGCATGTGATGGGATGAGATGGCACGTTACCTCCGTGGTCTTCCCCCCTGAGAAACGATATACCTAGCCTAATCGTGAAAACAAATCAGACGAATTCCGACACTGGGGCATCCCACATAAGCCCGGATGAGTCGTCCTCAAAACTGTCAAGGTCACAGAAATCAAGGAAAGTCTGCCCAGAGGAGCCGAAGGAGGGCATGATGACTAAAGGCAATATGGTGTCCTGGACGGGATCCCGGAACAGAAAACGGTCAGCAGGGAAGAACTCAGGAAATCTGTACCAACTATGGACTTTAGTTACTAATATAACAGTATTGGTTCTTCGATTGCAATAAATATATCCAACGAAAAGTGGAAGATGTTAGTGATGGGGCAGCTGGGGTATGGGAACTCTGTACCATGGTCTCAATTTCTGTGCAAATCTAAAATTGATCAGAAACATAAAGTTCATTAAAATTTTTTTAAAACTACGTATGCTCGATGAAATGAAAGGATAGTATACAGAAAAGCGTATGATATTCTAGAAGTGGGTTGGGGGTTGTTTTTTGGGGAGGGAATGTTGGGGTCCCAGTTACCCTGGAAGGGGGCACACAAGCCCCCAGGAAGTCCTCTCCTGTGGCGAGGGGGAGGGGTACAGCTAGAAGGGAGCCATGGAGGGGTGCAGAGCACAGGGCCCAGAGCTGGGGTCCTGGTGACCCTGGTCTACGGATGGAACTGCAGGGGACTCCAAAAAGCTGAGCGGCCCGCGGCTCCACCAGCATGATGTGTGATGCTCTCTGGTAATGGCTAGGAGCTCAGGAGTGAGAGCCAGGGCTTTTTAGGCCACCTGGGATCTGTGATGTGCAGTTGGCAACAAATTAAAGTCGGGGGCGGGGGGGGTCTCCTAGAATGTCAGCAAGAACACTTTCTCCCCAAAACAGGCTCTTGTTCCAGTGACAGAGGAAGAACTCTGGGCTGGCCAGGCCACAAACAAGGCTTTGCACGGGGCCACGATGTCCTCACCTTTTTTTTTTGGCTGCCACACGGCATGCGGGATCTTCGTTCCCCGACCAGGAATCGAACCCGCACCCCCTGCAGTGGAAGCACCGACTCCTAACCGCTGGAGTGCTAGGGAAGTCCCTGTTCTCACCTTTTGGATTCCAGGATGGAAAGGGCTCTATGCACATGCCCTAGAGGAGACTGCCATCTTTTATAACCATGCCAGCGTTCAAAACTGTGTGCATATGACCCTGCTCCTTTAGGCAAACGAACGCAAGCCAGAAATTGTACCGGGAATAAGTTTCTCGTTCGCCATTGTGTCTTTCTGCGATAAATAATTTCCAGGCTAGGTGCTGGGGAATTTCAAAAGATAGACATATTATGTTCATGAAAGACAACTTTTTTTTTTTTTTCTTCTGCGCTACACGGGCCTCTCACTGCTGTGGCCTCTCCCGTTGCGGAGCACAGGCTCCGGACGCGCAGGCTCAGCGGCCATGGCTCACGGGCCCAGCCGCTCCACGGCATGTGGGATCTTCCCGGACCGGGGCACGAACCCACGTCCCCTGCATTGGCAGGCGGACTCTCAACCACTGCGCCACCAGGGAAGCCCATGAAAGACAACTTTAAGAAAAATCTTTCTGCCATGAAAGTAAGGATTCCCCCTCCTTCTTGGCATCCCAGCTTGCCATAGAAATGAGTGATTTTCTGAATTTCTGCCAAGTTAGATGGTTCAGCATGCTATTAGATTAGTCTGTTTATACAGAAACAGCCAAATATCGGAAACACACAGAAGCTATTAAAGATATTGTCCTGTGAGAGAAAGATTTGAATGGTCTTCTTACTGCAAGTGGGAAATAAGATATGAGTCGGTATTAACGTCATAAAAAAGTTAATGCCTTCTAAAGCAAACTGTCGGTTTCTTCATCTTATTTCAGAGGTGACAATAAAAGGAACCTACAGACAATTATTTAGGGTTGGGTGAGCACGGAAGGCAACAAGGACTTTTCACAGCCCAATCAGGCCTGACAGTGAGAAATACATCCCTTTTAGGGAAAAAAAAATGCTGGGGCATCCAAGGAGTTTTCAAAGGAAAGGTGATTTCAGGCCAAGAAAAAAATTTTAAAAATAAAAGGTATGGGCAGGGTTTTAAAATAAATATATAAATAAAACAAGGTTTCAGATCTTCACAAGTGAAATTCCAATTTCACTTCTGCCCTTGGGTTGCTCTGTAAATGCATGGAAATCATATGACCTCTTAGGTCAATGTGATTCAAGACAGAGGACTTTTATTGACTTCCACCTGAGAGATGCCATAGATTCTTCCTTTCCTCATCCATAAAGCAGATGGTGTGACCTATACCTTGAAGTCACCTTGTTTCCCCTCAGTGAGTCATGAGATGACGCATCCTGGCCACATGCTGGCAACGAGAGCTGCTCCTGACCATATTTTCGGATGGACAACATGTGCCTGTAAGTGCAAGTGTGCCTAAATGCTCATACAAAGCCCGGTACTATATAATACCTAATTTCCCCCTTAGTGTATAGTTGAAAATCATGGAGAAATAGGGCTGTCTTACAAAATACATATTTATTCTGGGGTCATCAACTACCTGGCTGTCTCCTGAAGCCTGGTAAGGAACTCAGAACTTGCTGTGCAGGAGGATATCAAAGAAAGGTGAAGCCTCTACTATCCAGAATGTATTCCTTTTCCACTGCTGTGTAACTAACTACCACAAATTCAGCAGCTGCAGACAGCATACGTTTCGTATCACACAGTTTCCAGCCGTGTGGGCACAGCTTGCGGACCTGGGTTCACAACTTCAGGGTCTCACCAGGCTGAAATCTGGGTATCGCTTGGGCTGTGGTCTCATCAGCGACTTCACTGTGGAAGTTCGACCACCTCAGCTTGTTGGCAGAATTCATTTCCTTGAGGTTGTAGGACTCACGTTCCCATTTTCTTGCTGGCTACATCGGGCCACTCTCAGCTCCTAGAAGCCACCTGCAGTTCCCTGCCACATGGTCCTCTCATAACATGGCAGCTTACTTCTTCAAATCCAACAATGGAGAGTCTCTCTGACTTGAGTCTCTCTTTTAGCAGTTTTCACCTAAGTCAGGCCCACCCGGTATACTCTCCCTTCTAAGTCAACTTAAAATAAACTCATTTGCGACCTTAATCATTTCTTCAAAGTCCCTTCACTCTGCCATGTAATGGAGCCTAATCAAGGAAGTGACATCCCATTGTCATTTCCACTTTCCACTGGTTAGAAGCAAATCACAGGTTCTGAATCACAGCAGGGCAATCACAGCAGGTGTCCACCAGGAGACGGGGAATCAATGGGTCCACCTTAGTTTATTTGTTTACTTATTTAATTTTTGGCTGCATTGGGTCTTTGTTGCTGTGCGCAGGCTCTCTCTAGTTGCAGCGAGCAGCGGCTACTCTTCGTTGCGGTGTGTGGGCTTCTGACTGCAGTGGCTTCTCTTGTTGCGGAGCATGGGTTCTAGGCACGCGGGCTCAGCAGTTGTGGCGCACTGGCTTAGTCGCTCCACAGCATGTGCGATCTTCCCAGCTCAGGGCTAGAACCCGTGTCCCCTGCGTTGGCAGGCAGATTCTTAATCACTGCGCCACCAGGGAAGCCCTGGGCCCACCTTAGGACCCATTTATAAGCCTGAGCTTAGAATCCTGGTGCAGGGCAAGGCAGTGGTGGAGAGAAAAAAGACAGAACACCCTATTTCTTCCAAGTAATCATATTTTTCCAAGGTTTTCCGAGAACTAACCACTGCCCAGGTATTATGAAATAAAATACAGGTGCCCTTAAAATGTACAGTTAAATGTCAGCAGCTGATACCTGGGCAATGGAAACCCTCCTTCAACCAGTGCAACAACGAACTTGGACCTCCAGAAGCACAAAGCATCAAGAAAAGCCAAGGCAGGTTCAAGGGCAAACCCACGTCACCTTGTCTGCGAGACCAGAACAACACAAGGTTCGGCGAGGACAGTGAAACATCGAACGTTATACGCCGGCCAATAAAGGCCAAGTCTGAGGCTGCCAGACATGAGGAAAACAGGAATGTGTGTGGTAAGACGAGAAACGAAGCTGAAGGAAGAAAAGCACATCAATGCGAAGAGGGAAAGAGAAATCAGTCCAGGAGAGACAAGGAGTGGGTGACGATGAGGACACGGAAGGAGCAGAGGGAGACACGGAAGCAAATGTCATACAAGGAGGAACTGGGTCGGGGGGAGGACGGCTGGAGCGTGAGCCGATGCAGCTATCAGTTCACTGGAAAGTTCAGTTCATCAGAAGGCTACGCAGGTTAAAGCAAAATCCCACTGAGCTCGGCAGCCCTATTCTGGCCATTAACATTCTTTCAGAGCCCCAGCACTTTCACAGGTGTGAGTTAAAACCCTCTGGTTTCCGCGCTCTACCCCGCCGACTGAAACCCAGCATCTTCAAAGATCAATTGTGCACCAAGGTGGGGGCTGGGAGGAGAGATGGGAGGTAAAAGGCTGTGTGGACCACACGCTTTATCTTCACCAGAAGGAGCCTGTGAACAACCTGTCAATGGGATTATTTTATTCTGAAACTGAGATGTAAGAAAAAAAAATTCTGGTGAGGTGCTTTAATATACAGAAGCACAACCTGGGCCAAGAAATTGCTCAAAACCCAAAACCCCAACCAAATAAATCCAGTGCGTGGTGACCCAGACATGACAAATGAAAGAAGAAACAAACTGAGGAGGAAATCCAGATCCAGAAATATGTCTCTACGATCGTGATGTTTATAAATCTGACACACTTGCAAGAAGAGCTCACTAAAGGTTATTTCCACGCAAATATGCATTTTGCCAACCCAAGTGTGCACAAGAAGAAAAAAGAACAACCCCAAATATATTTCTTGAAAATCAATTCTTGTGCAGTACAAGTGCATCAAGAAGCAGAGAGAACACAGATAAATATTAAAATGTTGGGCCAAATGTGAACCTGACGGAGGACAGTGGTCCTGGGTGCAGCAGACAGGGGACAAGAAACTGTCCCACCCTGTCCAACGTCTGGTGTGTGGTGTGGATAAGATGTCTGGCCAAGGCACGTCTGCCAACAATGCAGTTACTCTCTCCCTTCCAGGAACAAAGCTTGAGCCTTCAAAGGCCCAAGCTCCCTCGTTCCTTCTGGTTGATATAGAAAGTGCTATACGAGGCTGCATGCAGCAAACCTGTAAAACACAGAGCATCCTGACCATTGGAGGAGCCCCCCAGGGGTTCCAGAGCCAGGCGATCAACGCATCGTCAGTGAAAAGCCCTGGCCACGCCCCTTCAGCACCTTAACTACCACCTCTCCTAAACACCGAGTTAAAATTGCCTCTTGTTTCCTGGCTAGGCCAGTTCCTTTGATTTCCTATTCCAGAAAGCTAAAAGGATAATATTATTTATCCTTTTCACCATTAGCTAGTAAGTGCACCATCTTGGTCAGCTGTGTATCTAACGCCGTCCTAGGTATCCACACTCGTTATTAACTAGAGGTGGTCTTCCCCCCATCTAACAGAAGAGCAAAGTGAGGTGACAGATGGATCTGCCTTTTCAGTGGCCTGTGGTTGAGGAGGAGAAGAGCTGGGTCTAAAGGAATCCAGAAAAAGATAAGCCTTTTCTACTGCGACCTGGCCTCTCTTTGCTTCGATACGTGCAAACCGTATGCAGCTGAGGCTAGAAGCTTCGCAGCAGCAAGTGGCTAGAAGGGGACACGAGCGTCTGGGATTGCGGAATCATCCTGTCAACGTGGGGCCGGTTACACACGTGTGTGCAAAGCGGCTGAGGTACACACATGGAGAGCGTATGCCCCTTTCTGCTTATGTTACACTTAACACAAAAAGGTGAGCAAACATTACCCTGCAATGACAGTAGCCTAGATAAGGTCTCTGGGCCCACAGCAACCCGGAGGACTGTGGATTTCTCCAACTCCAGGCCTCTGACTTGGGGAGGATCCACACTGGGCACATCCCAGGCGCCAGTGAAAAGCCTGTCAGCTGAGCGTTCAGTCACAAAGTGACACGCGACACAGGGAAGCAACTCCAGGCTTTCTTCCCTCTCTCTCTCTCAGCTCTGTCTTTGGTGGAGGGAGGCTCTCATGAGTCATTACGCACAGGACAAGGATTAAAGCGGTTCGGGCTTGGTCGCCTGCACTGAACACCAGTGTTCAGCGCCCTCCAAAGGGCACATGTTGAAGTCCTCACCCCTAGTGCCTCAGAAGGGGACTCTCTTTGGAGACAGGACCTTGAAAGAGGTAATTAAGGTTAAATGAGGCCATTAGGATGGGCCCTGATCCAGGGGGTATCCTCACAATAAAAGGCGATTAGGACACAAACACAAACAGAAGGAAGACCACGTGAGGACACAGGGAAGAGATGGCTGTCTACATGCCAAGGAGAGAGGTCTCAGGAGAAACCAACCCTGCCGGCACCTGGATCTCAGACTTGCAGCCTCTAGAACTGTGAGACAATAAAGTTCTGGAGTTTGAGCCACCCAGTCTGTGGTTCTTTGTTAGGGCAGCCCTGGGAAACTAATACAAGGTCCAAAATGAGACCTGGGTCAGCGCTTCCCCTTTGAGATGCAAAGTGTCCACAAGCAAGGTGTGTGATGTCAGGAACATGGGGACCCGAGCAGCTGCCCTGCCTGGTGGCCTTGGGCCAGTCATTTCCTGCTTCCAACACAAGCAAAATGTGGATGGTCACAACCCCCAAAGCTTGTCCTGAAAATTTAATTACATGACCCCTGAGCGATGCTGAACGCTATGTCTGGCTCACAGTGGAGGCTCAATACACATTAGTTGCTACCGTTGTTGATACAGTGATGATAAAATGAAGATTAAAAAAATCCTTTCTGATTCACGGTTTGTCACACCATAGGCACTGTGCAAATGAAGAGGTGCTACACAAAGGTCCGTTCATACTTTGGTTGACAGAAATGTCAAAATATAGCAAGGCAGCTTCACCCCCGCCACTTAAAAAAACATTTCCCGAGTTCCTGGGATACTCGGGGCACTGTGTGGATGGGCGGGTGGACGGGGACCCCGCGATGGCACAGAGGGGACCTGCCGTCCAGAGGATGTACTGGAATGGGGCAGGACGGGGTGGAGCCCATGGGGGGGATTGCGAGGGCCATGGGAGCAGGCGCGTGGTCGGGGAACTCACTTCCAGCTTGTGGACTGGGGACAAATCTTAGGGGTCCCCGTCCGCCCGCCTCATAACAGCCAGGGCGCAACCGCAGGCAAAACGAAGGGGCCGCTTGGCGTGGCGGCTCACGTGCGCCACCTGTGTTCACACCTAGTCACTGCACCGAGCGTGCGAATGGACATGTCGATTCCAGGCGGTAATTGGGGAAATCAGCGGACCCACCAGGAGCGCGACCACTTTCTAAAACTGAATGGACCGGTCAACTCGCACAATTGAACAAAACGTCCAGACTCTTTCTCTGGCAGTGTACACCTTAAAAAACGTCTTGGGAGGCTGCCCAGATCATCACATGGGGTTTTTGCCTCTTTTCAGATGGTATCTCCATGATCTTAACTTTGTCCCTTGTTAAAACAAAACAAATGTTAAATAATGTCCTACTTGCTTATATAATTAGAAAAATAAAAAAAGCTGTATGTGTGAGTGCACATGCACGCATGGGCATGGGCTCACACACACCCAGAGAACAACTGTCACCAGTATCTGTGTGAGACAAGGGGACCCAAGTGGCTTAGAGGAGAGAAATCTAGATGAGAGGGGAGGGAGGCTAACTGAGGTTATTTTCTTGAAGATGACTCCACTGATTTTCTAAGACAGTGGTTTTTCCCTCCCTCCTTCCTTCCCTCCATATGTTTGAGCCTACCATGCACCGGTCCTAGGACATGGAGAAGAGAGCAAAGACAGCCCATGACCCAGGGGATCCGGGATCTGCAGCGGAGCCTTGACTTCTCCTATATGCACCTTCCACAATGGCTACGTGCTATCAGACTACAGGCTCGGTAGGCAAGAAGCGTACGGTCATGTTTCCATAACATCGTAACTTAGCCTGCGCTCTTCCAGAAATGGCGGAAATCCCAATATTCAAATTTAACTACAAATCTAAAACTTATAAAAATGATCTTATAGCTACCATCACACAAGAGAGTCCCCAAAACTAAGAACACGTTCCCTATTTCTGAATTTGTCAGTGCCTCACGTTTCAGCAAGATTAGGGTGGAACCGTTTACAACACCCAGTCCAGAGCAAGGGATTATTAAACATGGGTTGACGGATTAAACTCAGCATCGAAAGAAGCCGCAGAAAACAGAAGGCTAAGAATGCATTTAGCAGACAACTATGTCAGTATTTCTGGGGCGTACATAAAGTGCTTCAAGGCAGAGCCTGTTGTCAGGACCCCAACCGTCCCTGCTAAGGTGGAGCGGGGTCCTTCATCGGCCGTGCACTCCGTCCCCTTTGGCCCAAAGACCCACATGCTTCCCTGAAGTCGAGACGTGTGCACTGACAGGTATGGGGTCAGATCCCCAGGCTCAGCTTCAGGGATGATGTGGAAGCAAGCCCAGCAGGACACACGGACATAAATAAGGTGGTTCTATGCTGGCCCCAAGGGCCTGCCACCTCCACCCCAGCCGGGGTACAGGCGATGCCTCAGGGCCCCAGGCTGGAAGGCAGCACTCTGGACTCAAAGAACAAAGTGTGTTGGAGACGATAAGCTTGATTTTACTACTAACAAAACAAGCACGCACATAAGAAACCATCCCTTCTGCTGCATTCCTGCTGCCCACAGGGTCAAAACTGGAAAGGACCCTGTGAAACCAAAGGGTGCTGAACACAGAAAGTTCTTGCAGCAAATATTTGGTAGAAAAACTGTCAAGAGCCAACTCTTAAGTCATTTATCTGAGCGTGAATATCCACTCATTTTGATGCAGAGATAGTCATGTGTTTAATTACAAGGTGCTGCCCCCCAGGGGACAGAGCCAGATAGTAACTATCTATGCTTTGTGGGCCTGTGGTTCTCTGACCACTCAGCTGTGCCACTGTAGCTAGAAGCACCCATGGACAACACTGAAACAAATGGGCGTAGCTGCGTACCGATAAAACTTTATTTTCAAAAACAATCCTCAGACCGGATTTGGACCTGGGCTTTAAGTTTGCCACCCTGTGTAACACACACAAAATATGCAGCATATCATCTTCCTGAATTTTGAAAAAGTCAGAAACACATCTAGCCCCAAGAGTTTCGAACAAGGGGCTGGGAGCCTGTAGTTCCAATTTTGGAAAATATTCTCTGCTAAAAAGTTCTTCCCAAGGAGCTGGGACTTTCCTGCAGTCACTGCTTGGTAGTCTGCCTAAGTATTTTTTAGTCACCTGCTATAACACTCACACAGCGACGATACTGGTGATTTCAACTTCAATCTGGAATTCAGGGGTGTTGAACTGGTGGAGAGCACCTGTATGGGTCAAATTCCCCAGAATGACTTGCCATAGGTTTTGCAGGGAGAGAAGGGGGGGTGAATGCCCCTAGTAAGGAGGCAGAAAACTGGGAGGACAGTAATTTCCCCAAAGGTAGGTTTACAAGCTGACCCCACAGACATCCAGCTGTTCTGATGTGGAGTCCTCAGAACAGGGGGGCACTTGAGCAGCTCCAGGGTCCAGAGGACTAAGTGTGAAAGAGCTTGGAGCCATACGGAACACCCTGGGGCTTTGATGCACTGAGGTTTCCAGAAGAGTCCTCCCTGCTCTAGCCCCTGAGGGTTTGGCCATGCTGGAAGCACTGGGAGAGGGCCCTGGGCACAGACATGAGTCTGGGCAGGGGTGACGGGCACCAGCATCAGTGGTGCTGATGAGGTTCCTGCAAGCATCTTTGTGAACAACAGGGAGAGGGAAGGCCTCACGTGGGAGAAGCTGAGAACAGGAACCGTGAGTTCATCGAGAGCAGCCTCTAAGCTTCTAAGAGACCTCTTGGGGGACCCGAAAGCACTCAGTGGGGTTGTGAGAAGGACAAACGTCATACATTCACACGTAGCAGTGAAAGGGAGGCTCAGCAGTGACCCACACCTTCTGAAAGGAATGAGACATGTACTAATACGTGCTAATTCATGAGCACTCCCGCTACCCCAGGGACTGTGCTGAGTGCCTTAGAGAGGGTGGTTCTAAACTTCGCTACAACCCTGCAAGACAGATAGCACAGTCTTCATTTCATCAGTGAGAAAATGGCATCAAGACTCATGCCCTGGGGGCTTCCCTGGTGGCACAGTGGTTAAGAATCCGCCTGCCAACGCAGGGGACACGGGTTCAAGCCCTGGTCTGGGAAGATCCCACGTGCCGCGGAGCAACTAAGCCCATGCACCACAACTACGGAGCCTGCGCTCTACAGCCCGTGAGCCACAACTACCGAGCCTGTGTGCCACAACTACTGGAGCCCGAGCACCTAGAGCCCGAGCTCTGCAACAAGAGAAGCCAACACAACGAGAAGCCTGCGCACCACAACAAAGAGTAGCCCCCCCGCTCACTGCAACTAGAGAGAGCCCATGCGCAGCAACGAAGACTCAACGCAGCCAAAAATAAATAAATAAATAAAATTAATTAATTTAAAAAGACCAATGCCCAGGGCTGCCTGTTCTGTAAGTGCAGAATGAAGGCTGGACCCCAGCTGTCTTCGAAGCCGACACCATACTGCCTACTGTAACAGAGAGATGGACCCTCCCCATGAAATAACAATGCATCAGATGTTTGGACACGAAGAACTTGCCTAACTTCAAACTTTTATTTTCTTTAGAAAAAAGCACCCAAGTAACTTCACCATCCTTCACATACCTTCAGGGGTCCTTTCCATTGCTTTTCACCAGTGTCTATTTATACATCTTTCCTGAGATCACTCTTGGGACAGTACTCCTGAAAAAACACCTCACCACCATGCTGTAAGCAAGGTCTGGTCCATAAACAGTGGTTAACCCA
This sequence comes from Orcinus orca, assembly GCF_937001465.1. Lineage (NCBI taxonomy): Eukaryota > Metazoa > Chordata > Mammalia > Artiodactyla > Delphinidae > Orcinus > Orcinus orca. Next base: position 9,454,331 of record NC_064578.1, read on the forward strand.
TGCTTCCTAACCACCATCTATGTCTCCAAGACTGTAAGGAATTATAAGGCAGACATGCCGGTGCTTTCCAGGATCCAATTGGCTTTGAAAGTCTAAGTCTGCACTAATAGTATGTTGAATCTTCTCGACCCCGTCTGTGTTTCCTGTATGATTGCTCTCAGTTATTTGCTGCCCTCCCTGTACAAGCCCATGGACTTCTGGCTTGGAGATGTGATTTGCTTTGGCCAGTGGAGTGAGAGAAGCCATGCTATGTCCCTTCCAAGACAGAAACTTTAAGAACCACTTTAAGAACAATGGTGTGGTCTGACCATTGTTCTTTCTCTTTTCTATGACAACAGCATGTTCCCGCTGGGGACCACGCCTTCAACTACATCCTAGAATGAAGACGGTACTGGAGCAAGAGCAGAGGAGCAGCCGACCCACAGGCGATGTGTTATATACATGAGACACACACGTGCATTGCTGAAGCTACTGAGATCTGGGGCTGTTTGTTCTGCATAAAAGCAAGCGAAAGCTGACGAATACATCGTTCGACTCACTTGGACAGAAAACACTGTTCACCCCTAGACGGGCTAGTTGGTGAACATGACTTAAAATGGTGGGCACACCAAAAGGGCCCTCCAAAACCGAGAGTAAGCTTCTCGGCTTGCTTAGGGCTCTACTGGCCACA